>NW_020884885.1:6006484-6316271 GCF_003945725.1 Corapipo altera | reverse complement strand
GCCTTGGCCCGCTTGCGGCTCGCGGGCAGCGGCGCCCCGCGGCGGCGCCGCTCCAGCCGCCCGGCCCCCGCTACCCGGCGGTACACGGCCAGCGCCGACAGCCGCCCCAGCTCCCGCTGCTCCGCCGCCATGGCCGCCACGGCCCCGCCCCGCCGCATCCGCCGGAAGCGCCCCGGGCACGGGACGTCGCGGGGCTCGGAGCCCGCACGCCTGCCCCCGGAAGGGCATTTCCCGAGCGTGCTTGGGGTGCTGCGCGGAACATATCTTGTGTTCTGTCATCACGTCCGCTTAAAATGTGCCGGGCGTGTTTGCTTCCCCCCGCCCGAAAAAGGAAAGGAGAGGCAAATCCCCTGGGAACCGATGCAGGCAGATCTGTTCCTTGTCTGGGAAGCTTCGCTCCGGACGTATGCTCTAAGCACGTTCATAAAGTTATTTTTCTCCGAAGGCGTAACATAAGGATGTACTTTTGGACTGCCTGCAATTACTTTGCAGCTTAATGAGGCGAGATGAGGTAAAAACGATTTCATAAGGTTCTGTTGTGCAAGGAATAGAAATACAAGTTGGATGGAGCCAATTCTGGTGTACCATCCCTCCTCCCCCTTGTGCTTCTAGTGGTGATGACAGGTTTTGGGTTTTTTTTCCAAATCCACTAACTGCCTAATAAGATGGGCAGACCTTCGTTCCCTCTCTATCTCTCTCCTAGGCCTGAAGCTTCAGAGAAAGACAACGTTAGTGGTGCTGTAGGTACCTGGACAGCCTGAGGGCTGCTCTGTTCTTCCAGAGACTGCAGCTTCAGCACAAGAAGCTTTGCTGGAGGGTAGAGGACAGACCAGCAAGACTCTGATTGTGGCAAATGTGAAAAACTGTAGAGGTTTATATTGTCAGACTGTGTTGATGCTCTTCTGATCAAGAAAACTTCAGTACAAGAAATTCACACTTCAGTACTTTTGTGAGAAGAATGTTTTGGACTGCAGTAATTCATGGGAATGAATTTTGCATGAGAATTTCATCTCCAGAGGCTGCTGTGAGTCTAAAGCATTTAGCTGGAGCAATTACCCAAGTGTGCCCAGAAACCCTCTGGTTCACAGGGTGTTATTAACCTCTCACAGATATGAATATCAGCTGCACACAATATGTGAAACAGCTAACGTTCACAAGGCATATGCAGATCTGCTGTGTGGGATACTGAGTGTACCAGGCATAGGATGCAAAGCTGAAAAGAGAACTTTCACCTCTAGGCAGGGTTTCAATCCAGACCTACATTTCAATTTTACCACAATTCAGGAGCAGAAATCAGTTAGGCCTAATGAGGATAAGTTCAGCTGTTAAGTCTCAAATGCAGATATCTTAAAATTGCCTGTTGCTTGAATCGCCTTAAACCCAACACAAATCAGCCTCAGATCCCAGCACTGAGCTGTAAGCAACAAAGACCTTTCTTGCATATATGCAGTAACAACTATTTTCATTTTGGAGGTGTTTTTCTGACAGAGTTCATCGGGCACAACCTTTGCAGCCAAAGTTGCGGGAAGAGCAACAGCAGAAGACTGTCCTGTTTGTACCACGATGGTTTTCATTGAAGTAGACAGATTTCAGGCATGTGTAAGCAACACTTCAGCCTCCCATTTCACGTCTGGACCGTTTTTGGCTTTGCCAGCAGGTGGCAGAGGCCGATCAGCGCTCTGCACCCCTGCGGTGGGAAACACGCATGGAAGAGGATACCGTATTTCCTGTCAAGAGGACTGGCGTGGATGAGGTTTAAAACGAGAATGCAAGCAGCCTGTGCATTCATGTGTAGACTGGAAGAGAAGGGAAGGGTGAACTCTCTATTTCAATCCATTCTTTGTTTTCCCAAGGTTAAGCCCTGATTACCGAAATAATCTTATCAGCTGAAACCGTTTCAACAGAACTGGGCCCTTAACAAAATCGAGATGCAAGCGCTTTGAAATATGGTAGAAGTTAGGCCATTGTATGCTTTAGTTATATGTAAGCATGGCTAAATAGGTTTGGGAGGGGGAAGAATTTTGAAAAACGTAGGCATCTGGATTGTTATTTGTGTTACTGCGTAATTTACTGGAGTGCAACTGATCCTTCTCAGAAGCAGCCGGGCACTGTAAACAGAGCCTGACCTGAGTTACACCAGAATATCTGTAATGACTGCAGCAAAGCTGTCCTGGATGTTTACCAGTACAGGGGGGGTTCACAGTCTTATTCAATGGCTCTGATCTTCATATGGATGTCACTTTCTACTGCTGAGAGGCAGTTGATTGACATTGGATTCTTTTTTGATGTATAACAAAGTCTCTGAGTGAAGGACACAGTGGAAAATAATAGTGGTGAAATCTCTATGACAATAAAGTGTTTCTTTTGACAATTTAGACTTTCTAAGAATAAATGCTTTCAGGAATAAAGAATGTTGCTATTTTTCCATGTGACACAAGAAAGGGTTTTGACCTAGGGCAAAAAGAGAGATTCAGTATCACTTACAGAGTACTCAGATGGTTGTCTAGGAGTAGCCACAAGGTCTACATGCTGTTTGCATTAATTGTCTGATACTTCAAGGGAGTTTGCTAAAGAAAGAAGTGTCACGTACAGCTCTTTAAATAAACAAAACAAAAGTAGCGCAGATCTCTGAATGATTACGTAGTCCCCAGCTGCTGCTCACGTGACAGAGTAACAACTGGAGGCTCAATTAAATTTCTTAATTAGAATTTAGCACAAAGTTACTCAGATTTTATGAGCATATAAGCTGCATTGCCAAGAGCCACACATTTTATTTAAGAGGACATATAAATGTGGTGAGTACAACCTATTAAAGAAGCACAAGTGACTTCAAAAGAAGTAAGTAAATGGCACCTCAAAGAGATGGTAGGGTTCATTTGATATTTTAACCTTATGCCATTCAAATAATGGAAATCTTGAGTTTAAAGTGCAGTTCAGATAAGTCCTGATCCTGTAGAGCTATGAACAGTCTTCACTAATGAGTGGACAGGGCAAAATTCTTTGCAGTTTTCAGCGTATCATATGCTCAGTTGTTCACCACCATGCAAACTTTCTCTGTGTTCCCAGCAAACCATTACTGTAAACCAGTCACTTTTAGAAAGTTAAACCCAGTTAAACCTTTTTCTTTTTATTAGTTTGCTGGCAACCTTCTTTTTGCACCTTCCTCATGCCAAAACCAATACCTAGTAAGGAAAAAGAACATTTCAAGCCTTCACTGACAGTTTTTCCAGCTGACAATCTTTCTCATACAGCCTAGCGACATGCACTATGTCATCACTGGAAGGACACTGGGCTGGATTGTGAAGCCTGCTCCTTGTGAAAGCTATAAAGTTCATTGCCAGATAACAAGACTGAAAGCTAATTCAGGAACTGTTTCTCAAGAGCTATCCTCTGGCCTCCCTCATCTGAGTGAATGCACTCACTCACTGAAGCATCTCTTGGCAGAGACTTTGGCCTCTCTCCAGCTGTTTCTCTCTTCTTGGGGATTTTTTTACTCAGTCACTTGTTGTGGTCTTTAAGCCTGGTTATCTTGTACACAGATCCCCACTGAGAAGAGAAGCTTTCCCACCATGGAACAGCCAAATTAAAACACATTTATAAAAATAATAATTAGAAGGTCCAGTCCTCCCTATGAAATTATCTTTTTGGAGAGATTTGGAAGCACAGATATTTTCTTTAGTACCATGTAACACTAAAATAGTTAAAGCTGAATTTACCTGATGTATTTAAGTAGGATTGTTGACTAAGTTTACCTACCCCCGTGACATGTGTCAAGGGCATGTGTCCTTTGAAATAATTTTATGAGGGTTTTTGTGCTCCAAATAGATGCTATCTAGCATTTGGTAGCATTGTGCAGATACCATCTGCAGTGACTAAATTCAAAGCTGCAGACTCCAACGCTCCAGCAGAAGGAGAGAAGTAATGGCCATGAGGGGAAAATCCTCATCCTAAAATGAAAGCAGAGAGAACCTGAATGAAATATTTGCTCTGTGGGATTAATCACATCTAGAGAACCGAGATAGAAGGTATAGTCAAACCCCTCCTGCATAAATCATATATCTTGTGCTAGAGAATTCTTTTGATATGCACAGTGTGGCTCTTGATGAGCTGTTTGGCTGATGCTTTTCCATGGAAGACAGATTTTAAAGGATTGTTGCTATTCATATCCTTTCCGTATTAATGATGGCAACTCCATAGCTTTGCTCATTAAATATATTTATGCCCACTATTTCAAGATTAACCTATAGCCATGTTAACATAGGGCAGCACCATTCAACATTTGCTTCTTTTGTAAGTTTCTCCATTTCAGAAGCCTTGCAAGAAGACTTTACCTTTTATTTCCTATAGTGAAGTTTTTCTGAAGTACTTTGAAATTGCTTGCTCACCTCTGACGCAGCACTACCAAGACAAAAATATTATGAAAACAGGATGTCTTGATTTAGCAACCATATTGTTCAGATCTGCTCAGAGCATGACAGGAGAAAGCCCATGTAGTACTTATTATTTGCTTCCCATAGCAGATTTACATTGCTACTAGACACTATGGCACCTTACAGAAGTATTTATGAACATTTTCCATGCTCATCCACATACACAAGCTCCCAGTATTTTACCTATAGTGCCAAAAAGATGGAATTCCTCTTGGTGAGCACAGTTATAGTAGTGTAAAAATGCTTATGTTGTAGTATTTATACTGGTATGGCTTGTTCCTAGAAGGGATAATAGTATGGTGTGATTAAAGAAGGGAGATTTAATCACTGACATTGTTTTAGATAACCAATAGGGAAGAATGATGTTAAGCCTCTGGGTATCTGCAGTGAGGATAAGGAGTTTGCATTGTCATGGATGTGTGTGTAATATATTCTCAGGTCCTTAGGGGATAGCATACTATCCTGCTGTCCCAGGAAGGATCTCGGCTAGAAAGGCACAGCTGACAGGAGTCAGTGGGCATCATAGGAACAGTCAAGTCCATTAATCCTGTGTATTGCCCATGAAGCCCTGTTCTCTACCTTAAAGGTGAAAAGGGGAAAATTTGGTTTGGTTTCTTGACAATGCTATGAAGTTTCTCCCAATTCTTTGTTATCTATAAGGATTAAAGCACTTGAAGCATTGCCTCAAGTATCAGACCTCAGAGAATTAATTTCCCCCTCCTCACACGGAAACTCTGTGGGAAGACTAACTACACAGAACGTGACTCGGACACACAGCGCGGCACTGTGAACGTGCAGTTTGCTATGCTGGATGCTTGTCCAGCTAGGTGACCTCTATGGTCATCTTCCTTTCCTTTCCCACCACAGCCTCCTTTCCCTTCGGTCACCAGTGACCATATGGGGAGGTCAAGCTACCAGCTGAGCAGAGAAACAGTAATGGCAACAAATAATTTAGCTATCTAATAAATATTTGTAAAAGCTATACATAGCTGAAGCATACATTAGAATTCTATTTACAATAGCATGTCCTGGCCTTTTCCTGGCCAGCCCTCAAATACTTTTCATTTCAAAGTAGAGCTTCTTGATAATATGGGAATTGTTCATTAGAAATTAAGGTTTAGGGCCCATGTTTTATAAAAAATTCTGTCAGAAATCCAGAGACTGTGAATAAGATGCAGAGTTACACTGAAGCTACTGGGAATGCAGTATTCTAAGAGCTATGTCAGGTCAGGAATTTTTTCATAAAATCAAAAATTAGGACTGGTAGAAATATCCGTCTAGTAATTTTGGAACATTTGGCTCAAACACAGCTGTGTCATACTACTGGCTGAGAGCAGCAGTCTGAAAGTAGTTGAGAAGCAACTGTGAGAGGGAAGGCAGCTCTCTGCCTTGGTTTTGCTTTCCAAGCAAAGGGATATATGCAAAAAGATGTAATAAAAAAACCCCGTATCTTCTCAGTTTACTTTATGAATGAGGGATGATTTGGGGGTCAGAGCATCAGTCTGAAACCCAGAGTCAGTGTAGTGCTCGTACTTCTGCCTGAGCACCTCCTACGTGAACTTGGTAAATGATTTTTGCACACGATGTTCTGAAATTCCCAATGATTTCAGTTGCGTTATTTTCTGGATGTTTGCCAGTCAACATTAAGGCCCATGTTCTTTGTTGCTCTGTTTCTCTGCTTGCTTCAGAGACAAAGAGGCATAAGGGGGATGGTACACCCAGGGAGAAGATAATAATGCAGAGAAACCTCATGTAATCTTTGCATTTCAATTTCCTGATTTATTTTTTTTTATCAGCTGAGTGCTTCTGGAACTGTTCTGGCTTGCATTTTGGATGAAGTAGCAGCTTGAAAGTCTGGTGAAAGGAGACAGCCGTTGGAAATATGCATTCTGGATAATGCGTTCAGGCCAAGCCCGGTATGCGCAGTCACAAGGGTTCTGCTCCCGGAGGATTCCCCTGGGTAACTTCGCTTTGAAGCGCAGCCTCCCTGCTGAATTCAGCACCTGGTACTGCCTCCACTTCGAAAATGGAGGCATGCTTGTGTTTCTTGGGCCGAAGGAAGGATAAGCCGGGAACATTTTGGTTCTCAGAAAGTCGCAATCGTGGAGCTTAATGCAGAAAGGAGCCTGCTCACGTTTTTCCTGCCAGCCCGGCCTCTGGCTGATGGGGAACATTACGTGCTCGGTTTCTGGAGCGCTGGCATTAGCAGCACGTCTCACTGCAGCCGCCGGGGCAGGAGTCAGTCATCGTATGTGGTTTATCGGGGGGAAACCAGGGTGGCACTGGGCCTGCGGGAGCCATCCTCCTCCTGGTGCCCCTACTGCCGCAGCTGTGGGGGGACGAGCACCAAGGCCGGCCGAACGGCCGGCAGGCGGTACCAGGCGCGTCCCCCCGCGCCGCTCCAGCGGGACGCGGACTGGGCGGCCCCGGGCGGGCCCTACTCTGACCCCGCGCGGCGGCCCCGCCGCCTTCCCGCCCAGCCCCGAGTGGGGGGGTGGTCCCGACCCCGCACTGGCACCTCGGGCAGCCAATCCTGGCTCGCTGCTCCCACCGCCTCAGCCAATCAGGGCCGGAGCGGGTGAGTGGGGGCGCCAGAGCCCCGGCGTGAATAAAACACCCGGGACCCGTGGGCGGGGAAGGGCGGGGCCGCAGCTTTGATGGACGGCTCCTTGCACCAATCCGAAGGCCAAACCCTGGGCTCACGGCCAATGGGCGGCCGGGTTGGGCGTGGCGGGCGGCGGGGGCGGGAGCGGCGGCCGAGGGGGCGGGGGCGGAGCGGCGGCGGCGGCGGCGCTGCTCGGTGGCGACGGGCGGCGGAGGAGGCGCCGGAGGGAGGTGGCTGCGGGCGGCAGGTGAGCGCAGCCGGGCCGCGGTGCGGGGAAGGGCCTTCGCCTCGGCGGGCGGGGGCCGGTGCCGCGGGCGGGCGTGGCGGGGCCGTGCGAAGCCCACGGGGCGCGGGTGGGTCCGGCGACGGGGGGGTGCGCCGGAGGCGGGGGAAGCCTGCGGGGCCGGCGTGGGGGGTGAAGCGGAGGTGCCCCGCGAAAGTGCGTGGGGGGCTGGGAGCAATGCGGGTGCGCCCTCCGGTCCGCACCCTGGGGGGGGCGACGGGGTGGGGCGCGATCCTCGGGGTGCGGCAGGGCGGGGGCCCGGCGCAGGTGGAGCCCGCGGGGGGCGGCCGCGGCACCGAAAGGCCCTGCGGGCTGCACCGAGCTGCCGGCCCGGGGGAGCGACCTCCGCGGCGCCGCCGCTTCCTGGGGCTCTCCCGGCGCTGCCCGTGCCTGCGGTCTCTCCTAGGCCTTGAATCCCGGCCAGGTTTCCGTCAGAGGGTCCCTCCGGCGCGGCCGCTCCCGGGCGCTTTGTATCGCCTGCCGCCCCTGCGCGGCCGCGGGAGCGAGCGGGAGCTCCGGGGAGTTGGGGCTTCCCCGAAATCCTCCTCCTCGTCTCAGCCGGGGCTGGGGCGCCGTGAAGTTCGGGAGCCGCCGGGACGAGGCTCCGAGGCGATGGCGCCGAGGACCCAGCCTGGCAGCGGGAGTTGTAGGGGAAAGGGCCCCCCCGAGCAGCGGGACTCGCTCGTCTCCTTCCACCCGGTTCGTGGCTTGGCCGGTGCCGCTGTGCGTGTGCGGCAGCCCGCCAAGCTGCACAAAGGAACAGCCGGCCGGGTTCGGCCCGTCCTGCGGGCGCAGGAGGGATGGATGAGCAACAGCGTGCGAGGCGGGGGCTGCGGCGGGGCCGGGAGCATCGCCCGCTCGGTGCTCGGGGGGTCACGAAGGGTTACAACGCAGCTCCTGTTCGGAATGCGCTTAACTCCTTTTGTTGCGCTCACGGAGATGAACAGTCT
Source organism: Corapipo altera (assembly GCF_003945725.1). Classification (NCBI taxonomy): domain Eukaryota; kingdom Metazoa; phylum Chordata; class Aves; order Passeriformes; family Pipridae; genus Corapipo; species Corapipo altera. Next base: position 6,308,003 of record NW_020884885.1, on the reverse strand, counting down.
TCAAGAATGAAATGATGCATCCCTCAGAGGAGAGTTAATGCCTTGCAGCAGCTCTGGTCTACAACTCCTTCAGTCCAGTCGATTTATGTAACCTACTCGTTAATGGTTTATGGAATGATAAGGGAGCTTTTTCTGTGTGCTGCTCTGTTTCAGTGTTGTCAATATTTCGTAATTCATCTGTCCGGAGTAGGGGATGCTCATAACTGTCAACAACGTCTGTTTGTACCGTTTAAGGGGTTTTTATTTTGTTTTACTTTGCTTTCTTGTTGTTTTGTATTTTTGATCATTCTTCCTCTTCAGATAGGCTCCTGAATGAGGAGAGTGTGTAAAATGGAAGGCATAGTCATTAGGTTTGGCTACAGTATTACTCTAGGTATGGCTTGTAGCAAAAAGTGTAAATATTTAAATGGATTTCTGACTCAGTTCTCTTTGACTTATTGATCTATAGTTACTTCTGAAATGGTCTTTATGATTATGCAGAAGTTAGTAGTTACCATAGAGAAACAGTATTGTTTTTTTGTTCATCAGCGTGTGTTTTCCATTTCTTCATCTCTTGGCAATTCTCTGTGGAAATGCTGGGTTTTTTTCCCTTAGCAAGTCTTATGGAGAAATAGTGTGAATGAAGTCCAGAAAAATGAATTTGGAGATGTGTTCATCTTTGCCTGTGATTCTAAGACTCTTGGTGGCCTGAGTTATCCTACAGTAAACTCTTTTTAATCTGTTATTGAATGAGGTGTTGGTTTTAAGCCTCAGTGAAAATTCAGATTTATGGAACTCTAAACATATCAAAGATTCTTTTTTCCTAAAGTATACATGTGAAATGCATTTCAGATCAGCCATTTAAATCCTTATTAGCAGAAAATTTATTTTTCAGTCTGGGAAATACTTTCCTGCATTTATTACTTATCTCAAATATGTGGAAACTGAAGGTGCATGTAAACCAGCCAGAGTAAACAAGTTTGTTTATCTTCTCACCCTGGTGTTGTGAAACCCTCTGATTTTGTATTAGGAGCTGACAGCATTGTGCATTTAGGAAGAAAACAACCCAAACCAACAAGCCACGCTGGGCTCTTAAAACTCGCAAGACTTCTGACCTCTTGCATTTTGTAGTTTGATGTAGCTGCCTGGTGTCACAGTGATCTGTAAGTAGTTTTCTTTCTTACCAAAAAGAACATGATGGGATTAAAGCTTTCTGAAATGACAGTGAAAATCCTTGCAAAAGTGCTTGCCTCCCCAGGAATAGGGGCTATTGGGATAACATATTGTAGTAGATTTTTTTTATAATATGTTTGTGCGAACTTGTTACAGCACCCTACAGGATCCTTGAATTCTACCTGTAGCTGGTATTATTCCACAGTAATATTGATGGAGCTGCATAACAATGGAAAAAAATTAAATTGCCCTAATGCTATAGAAATTAAATTTTCTGCACTCTACAAAAGATGTTTTACAGAATCTATCAGGTAGGAGATTCTCATGACAGCCTAAGATGGTGTAATTGATGACTTAGGGGTTCTGTCCTACTTATTGCACTCATCCTACACATTCTGCTGACCTTGTTCTTTTTTTTAGGGGAGGTGTCAAAGTTTATTTGTATTTTTATTAGTTTTGCCAGTTATCCAGCAAGCTTGGTTTAAACTAATGTGAAATCATGCCCTTAGTCTTGATTTTGGAGTTTGTTTTGATCAGTGAACATATATTAAAACTACAGATTACTTGTTCAGTCTCAATTGAGCTCTCAGTTTTAATAAGTGACATTGGAGTGTATTGCCTTTCTTTTTTTGCAGAATACTAAGCATAAATTCAATCAAACTAAGACTTAACACGTCCTCTACAGTCATATTATTGCATTACCACCAGAGCAGCTTTGATTTTTCTGCCAATGCTTTCACCAAAAGGATCTGTTTTCCCCATGTTAATCTTTCTTTGCTGATCCAGCTGAAAATGGTCGTACAAAAAAATGTTAAGCTTCAGTTGGATCAACTGCCTGAACTGACTTCGTGGCTATACAAATGTTATTGCTTGCATAGGAGGAGGAGGCTGTGACTGCTCTTTTCTGAAGTGGCTCTATTTTAGTTTTGCCTAAGCTCGTCAAGAAACTTGGCAGCTTAAACTGGAGCTGTGGTGGTCCTCTCTCCTTCTTGACTGTGCGTCTTCCCCTGTTGGCAAGGAAGCCTTTGTGGCTGTGAGTTAAGCAAAGTCGGGGAGTTAATCAGGCTGGTAATTAATTGCTTTTTTTGTTTTGTTGAATTTTGGCTGGATCATGTTTCTTAACTGGCTAATCATCCAGGTCAGGGGGTGGGAATGGGACTTCCTGTTGAAATGAATGAGATAGGGGGTTGGAGATGGGGCCATAGGAGCTCTGATTTAAATTTCTTTGAGCTTTTCTGGAACTGTACCTTTCCATCAACCTTTACATGACTTGGGCTAACAAAGGCCTATAGCAAACCGGTTTAAGCTGGCTTGGGTAATAAAATAACAAATAAATTGAAGAGTGTTCTTCCATTTTTCTCAGCTGGCATTTTGATGTGGGTGGAAACAGTAATGAGTGGAGGATGTGGAGCTAGGGATGGGCTAAGCACAGTAACCTCAGACTGGCACAGATGTGTCTGAAAGAGGATGTGTTCTCATTTTAAGTGTGGGATCCATCAAATACTCATTTTGAATTCATGTTCTTTATGGTGTATTGTTGAAGCAGATGTTGCATCAGAAAGAAGAAAATTTTCTTAACAAGCAAGATTCAGAGGACTGTTTCACTGCGCAGGAGGCCGTGTTTGTTTTCTTTTTTCTCCTTTTTTAATTTTTTTCCATTTTTATTGACCAAGACTCACAACTGACAGACGTCAGTTTAAAAGTAGAAATGACATCATGTCATATGTAGCTGGAGTTAGACATTCATCCAGAATCCTTTGAAGTGTATTGTTAGGAGATAGCTCTGAAAACTTGAATTGCTTTGTTCAGTACTTGTCTTACAAAGTAATTAGTTGTGGAGTCCTGGTGTTCTGTAGTTACCAGGTGTGATAGCTTAAAGATGTTTCTGGCTACTAATTCATAGAACTTCTCTTTCTGTAGACTTGTGACAAAGTGTGTCAGGACAAATGATTTGTATGTGAGAAATTGGTTGAAAGGAATATGTGTGCCAAAATGTAAAGGTGCTCTTGAGGAAAATGCGAAGCCATTAATTTCAGAGTCTGGGGATCTCAAACAAATTCTTGGCTTCTTTGAGTGCTGAATCTGTAGGATTTTTGAGATTTTGCCGGTTGGTTTTGATGCTGAAGGCAGAACCAAAGTTGTTAGCCTTCTAAGTGAAAGAGTGGTTTCAAATACATTATATTAAGACTTGGACCAAACTGGAATCTTTTTCTGATTACCTTTCCTTTTCTGGGAAACAACAAACTGGAACTTCCTGGTGAATTGGATTGTAAGCAGTACTCTGTAATATTTTTACCCAGAGGGTTTATTAATCAGAACTGCTTTCTGTAGGTATGTACTTGGTCATTGGCCTGGCCTTCTTCACAGGCCACCGATCTACGAGCTGCAAGTATTACTGGGGCTATTATAAAAAAACATGCACTTGACCAGAAACCACTCTTAGTGTGTGCTAACTTCATTCTTAATTTGCAAGTGACCACTCTTAATCAGTTTATTTTTCTAGGGAAAAAACTCCAAACATTAAGAGTCTCTCTCTCCTTCTACATTTAATGTTGTTTAAACTTCATTAATACAGTTCAAGCCTGTGCTGAGGGTCCACTCCCAGCAGTGAACTGATTTTAGACTGTTAAAGAAGCTTATTTCTGTAATCCACCACAACTTGAGATACCTTGGCTTTTCCAAGGCTGATGGGCACCACTGAGCTTAAAAGTGCCAAACTCTCCTAGGTACTCAGTTTGCCTTGCAGTGCTGAGTGGCTGGTAAATGCTTGGGTCTTTAGTTAGCTGATATCTTTGTGTGTTGACTTAAGATTTTGGGTGAGAATAGTCTTCTTTCAAAGGCATTAATTCATCAACTGCTGAAGTAAAAATCTGTGGAGACATGGGAGGGAATTTGTTCCCCATATGGAGGAATGATATAAATAGAACCTTGGGTAACAATTGATATAGGCTGGGTCTAACTTTTGTTTAGTAACTAATGGTAAAAGTGTTGGATTTCTATTTTTTCACAGTATGAGGAAAAAACAATTATGTTCCTGTCTTCCAACAGTAAACAGTTTAACAGTAAACTTCTATTTTTTTTCTTGGATTTCTTTTCCTTTGGAACTCAGTAGCACTAGACTAACTTATGTGAAGCAAATAGCTGAATACCATAGTCCCATGAAGCTTAATTGCTGACTTGATTTTTTTTCCCCTCTAATATTTGTTTCTTACTCAAAGTAATAACCTGAATTCTGTGGAAAAAAAAGGCAGTATGTTCTGTTTCTTACAAAAAGACAGTTGATACTCATTTGATTTGTACAGATTGCTGTAACTGCAGGGCTACAGAGCTGTATAGGCTGTGCTCTGGGGGTTGTGACTGCCTTGTCTTGGCAGTGGGACAGATGAATTTTCCAGTCTTTTCCCCTGCTTTACTAATACGCCTTTGTAAAACATATACTTTTTTTTTTTTAGTTAAAGACCGAGTATTTTATTGTCAAAGTCTGCTTAACATGATCTTTCTCTTGACTGTTTTTCATTTGCAAGAATGAGATGTGATACTGTCTCCAAAAAGCCTGCGAGGCTTAATCTGGTGTAGGAAGCCTGAGAAAGAATTTACCCATCATTGACCATTTGGGTGGTGCTGATCCAGGTTTAGTGCTTTGTGCTGGGCTGGAGTTCCTGCGTGGGTTCTTCCTTGTAGTTCTGATCAGTGCAGAGTCTGCATTTATGTCGAGTCATCGCATTTCAGTTGAAATGTCTTATCACCTGTGCGTCGAATTCCTTCACTCAGTCTGAAAATGCCAGATATAAGAATTGTCTACTTTAAGGTCTTATGTAGACCAGACTTCATAGGATTCAGTGGCTGTGATGTTGGTTTTGCTTTTTGTATTTTAGCAGGTATTTACTGATAAAGTGGATTTTTGGGGTTTCTTTCCTCCTCCCCCCAGTTGAATTATCAGTAGTCTAGTTAATGGTTAGGGTTAATTGTATACTCTCATATTAACAGGCCTTGAATATTATCAGAGTTTAATATTAATGTTTAGTTTTGCTTGTGTCTATAAACTTTGGTATTTCTGTGTAGGTTACAGTGTCAATGTGAAGAGCATCTCATATAATGTGCTCTTTCTTTAATTGGATTTGCACAGGGTGGCTTTGAAATAGTGTAATGACATTTCTATGCGTATTTGTTTACACATGAGGATTACTTTTTTTAAAATAACATGAACTCGTTTTTTAGAGGCAATTTGTTAGTTTAAAGCGCCTCTCTACTATGCAGTATGTGGATTTTCCTATGTCCAGAAAGCAGCCTATAAAAAGCCACTCAGTCTTTGAGCAATTGGGCAGCCCTCTTAGCTTGGTAGCAGGAAGCCAGCCTCATGCAAGGAATGAAGGACTGTGATTCAGTTGACCTGAGTCTTTTTGCTAGGATATTTTCTGAAAGTGACTATAAAATAGTTGTTTTTATAACAACTTTTTCATAGTTAATTTTATGTAGAATACAAGCTATGTGTTGGATTTACTGTAGGCGCTGGCAAATAAGAGTCACTGAATGCTTTGTCAAACTCGCTGGGTATGTTTTGAATAGATGCATCTTGCTAATATTCAGTATGGATCATTTATCATTTCATTTAGATGTCTGTAATAGTGTTATGTGGCTTTTATTTTTTCGTCAGGTTTTATGTGGGCAAATTCTGACTCACTAGATTAGATGGCCCAGAGACTCCTCCACCAGTCTGTAATGAATGGTATGGTAACTAAATTAAGTAATTCCTGTGCTCCCCCAGCAGTGGCACAGTGGTACATCGAAGATAATTTTTAGGTTTTCTCTAAGCCTTTTACCAACCTGAATACTTTGTGTCTTGGATTTTCATAAGGAGTACTCATAGTCTGAGAGTGTTATCCTCCAAATAAGGTCACTGTTATTTTTTCTTCAGTACTGCAATAGAAATTTTAGTAATTATTCAAGAGCATTAAAAGAATGCTTGTAAGATTGGCTTTGCACAAACTTGAATGGCCGAAATATAGAAATATTTCTTTGCTGTCTGGCGAGGTGGGGTACACCCCTTTAAAGAGGTGTGTGCTTAGTACTATCTGAAAGTTTTCCTCATTCTTGGACACACAGAATTTTTTTCTCAGAAATTACCTTTATTGACATATATGACATAATAGAGATTCATTTCCATTACCTCACATTTCAGACAGGTCCTGTACTTCAATTTTATTCTTGATTGTAATCAGTTATTCTCTGTGTACATAATTCTTGCTTTGGACATCATTTACTTTGCATTCAAAGAGTTTGTTCTCAAAGTAGTCAGTCATACCCACACAGTGTTCAGCATCTTGCCCATGCAGAGACCAGGAACCTAGAAAAAGGCAGCATTGTTTGTCTGCCTACAGTGTTTGTTGACTTGAAGGTAAGGACCCAATTCTGAAACTCATAGGGTGTAAAGAATGTTTATCATTCAAGTGGAGAAGAAAAAAATCTCTACCACATTGCTGTTCTCATACTGTAGATACAGTTCTTCCTTTCTTCTGAGATGGGCAGTGCTGACATCAAAATACACCAAACACAGTGAGATCCTATGAACTGTGGAAATTTTATTCTTGTTGTGGAAATCCTAGGGAAGATACAGAAGTAGATTAAAATAGTTGTTTTTGATAAAATCCAGGATGAAAATCTGATTCTACCTTAATTTTGTTATTCCTCATTTTTTGTGCCTTATTTCTCAATAGTGTACTGTACTGCTTTGATTTGAATGAGTATTGTCAATTTGTTGGGGAAAAAAAAGTTTTCCACAAAATGGCTTGCCTTCTCCTGTTGGATATTTTCTCTTACCAGCAGAAATTTAGTTGATTTGATGGTCTGTTGCTCTCTTTCATCTCCTGCATTTCAGACAAAAAAATAAATTAGGTGTTCAGAGGTGAGAAACATTTTTGAAATATGATGTATCCTGGAATTGTCTGAGATGGTGGATCATGACTTATCTCCAGTTTTGCCTGATGAGAGCTAGGCTTCTTGCACTTCAGAATTGCTGTTTAGCATCCCAGGATTGTATATTCTGTTCTTGAATTGAATAAACAATAAAAAAATTTCCCTTTTCCAAGTTTGTTTTCAGCAGGGTCAGTTCCCTGTTTCCACTTTTGTAAGCGCTTAGCCCTGAAGCTTTGGGTGGAGGAGGATGAACAGAGGGGCTGTGCTGTTGCTAAAAGGAAGTGACATGGATCCGGTGCATTCGGCTAATGAAACTGTGAGCTAGCATGTTTTGGAAGTGGTCCTGCCTGACTTACCCTCAAAAGATCCCACCTGAGGTGAAGGTTATTCATTCAGGAGCTCTTCACTGGTGTTTCTTCTAGATCTATAAGTGATTTCTGTGGCACAGGTAATGTTGGCTCCATGCTTTTTCAGTAGAGAGGCATCTGTAGGTCTAGTTTTGTGAGCAACCTAACGCTGATCATCTTGTCATAGGATCTAAGTTTCAGAGAGGGGAACACATCTCAAATCCATCAGTGATGGCAGATCTCCTGACTGCTACCACATTGTCTTGCTGTCTGCTTCTAGTAGACGCTAAGATTTTATCTAAACCAGCTGTGTTCTACTCACTGCCTTAGCTCTTGTTCTCCATATAGCACGTCACAGTCTGGTGGCCATACTTAGTTCTGTCCCCCTGCATAATGGCCCTAGAAGTAGAGGTTTCTGCAAGTGAGGGCTGTGCAGCCCTTTAACCACAAGAGTGGTAACTGAATGGATGTCTTGTTTTTTGTGGCATTAGATCAAGTGGGAAATGGAACCAATTAGTGTGGGCAAAATGTAGGCAAATGATAAAGTGATTAATGAGGTGATTTTGAAGATAGTTTATCTTGTAACGATGCTAATAATGTTACGTTAGAGAGGAAAAAAAAAGTAGTCCCAAAATCTTTCTTCTTTCAGATTTTCTACAAAGAAGAGAAAACATTTCTTTTACAGAGCTAGGCTATGGGATTGCTTATTTTGTTCCCCTTCACACATTGTCTCTGGCTCCAGTTATGTCTAGAAAGACACAAACATGCTTACTTCAGTCTTAATGTGGCTTTTATGTAAATGATTACTTATTGTTCAGTGTACTGCTTCAGTGTTTGGTCTAGGTAAATTCTGCATAAGCTTCCTTTTCTCTTTGAGAGACAGTCTTTCGAATTTCTAATGTGCATCTTTCTGCTGTGAGAAATATCGTATAAAAACTGATGAGTTGAAACTAGGTTTGCCTTTATATTCATGAAATAGCTAATGATTTGTTGACTTCTGTATTTGAGATGGCATTGCATCTGGTCTAGTTCTGTGCAGAGATACTAGATCAATATACTGAGAATTGCTGTCCCAGTTTCTTCAGTGGAAAGGGACTGGCATCTGCCAGTCTTGCATTGTATCACCCCCAAATCCTGGGCTGCTGTTCTGTGGTAGGTGTAAAGTGTCTATAGCTGTCGTAGTTTGAAGTTCAGGTTAGCATTAATTCCATCTTCCAGAACTTGCTTTCAGATATACTTTGTGGCATTTGTGGATGTCGCCAGCAGGTCATGACCAAAAGTTGTGGTTTTACACTGCACTTTCCTTGGTTTACCGTGTGGTGCAGTATCTGTAAAGCATGTATGGCTGGCAGGGCTCCCAAGCTGCAGGCCTAATTTTTGGGATATTTTCAGAAAGTTGGAAATGGTACCAGTGTGAAATACTTTGGGAATTGCTTCGGTCCATAGCTGTTTACATGGAACTGTGAATAGCCCTTCCACTCAGGACTTAATAACTCTTAAGATCTAAGCAATGAGTTTGTTGAATTCTGGTAGTCCTTAGCTTTTGCTTCATTTAGGCACCTTGTCATGGTTGAAGACAGTGATTAGTTTAGGGAAGTAGCAGGGATGGTCTTGGTTTTTTTTTTCCATTTTATTATTTTTTTTCTCAGAAGCACCACATTCTGTGTTTTCATCTTTTAAAAACAAACACATAATAGTTGCCATATCAGATGTCAGTTTGGAAAAAAAAAAAAGGAAAGAGGAAGGTAATGTTCCCTTAGTAATCCTAGTATGGAGTGTATGAAAATCAGTCTCATTTATGTGTAGGTGTTCAAGAAAGCTGCATTGCTCTATTAAATTAGGTATGGCATAATTCTGTGTTTGCTTTGGGGACTTCATTATCTGCTGTTTTAAGTTTGGAACTGGGTTACAGAAGTTCCTGGGTTTTAATGCTAATTCTTTCATGCAATTTAGAAGTTGTTTTTATTTTCCTGAAGCTAAGAAATCATGTCCCCATACCCTCCCCACATGTCTTTAGTCCCAATAACATTTGTAAAGGACTTAACTAAGAGCACTGTCATTAATGTATATTATTTCTGACATTATATATGTTGTAATTTCGTATTGGAATTGGGATCACTTAAGTTCAGATGCATGGAAAATGTGTGGGGTGGTTACTGTTTAGATTGTAACATATTTCATTACTCTCAGTCTTGTCCAGAGCAAAGTTAGGGAAGTACTTCACGTTCATTTAAGGTTTTCATGACTTATCTATTTGGGAATAGAAATATCACTCAGGGTTTGTCTGAAAGGTGATCAGAATAGTTTAATATGCTTAAAATTCTCCTTTATTCTGTAGTAAGTACAGATCACTATGTAGTGGTCTTTAAGCAGGTAGGAACATTTCTTTTAACTGTGACTAATGGAATATCTGAATATCAGAAATTCAGATTAGCAGGAAGGGGGAGAGGCAGAACAGTAGCAGATTGTAAGATTCTGTGAAATCAGTGAAATAAATCCAATGTGAAGGACTCATTCAAAATAGAATTCTTGTGGTTCACAGGAAGTAAAGGATGTGGAAGAAAATTGCAAATTCTTTGCTGATTTTGCAAACCATATTCCATAGTGCAGCACAAGTTTGTTAAAGAAGAAGCAGGTTCATGGATTCTCTGCTTTTTTCTTTCCCATTCCTTTTGGGTTTTTTATTTATTTTCTTATTTTCCTTAACCTTCTCCCATAGACAATTCAAGGCAAAAGGTGCAGGTTCTTATAGTGAAAGGCAAACTTGTAAGATCTGGCTTAATTCTAATTTTGTTCTACAGATGTAGTCACTGATAGATTATTTGGTGTTAAATCCAGAACACTTTAAATTTTTCAACATGAAAGTTTAAGTTCTTGGCAGGCCAGGCTCCAAGCTGTGAATCATGGTTTGGTTCTCCTGAGTGTGGTGCATGGTGGAAAGTTAGGAATGGGAGAATCTCATTGAAAAGAAAGAGTAGTACTGCTCAGCATAGCAAATAGAAGTCTAGACTCCAGTCCTCTTACCTTCTAGCTTATAACCCTTGGGATTTATACTTGTAAGCCTCTTTGGAAGTTTAAAACATTTCTATGGTTAATGGGTTAGTCCTTCTAAAATACCTCTGAAGGAGGTGCTAGATGTTACTCCTAGGCAGTGTTATCACATTCAGAGAAACAAACAAGGCCTATTAACTCAAAAATCTGTTTCCCAAGCAAATCGTGTTCATTAACAAGTATTTCTGATCCTGGCAATGACATTACTGAAGATGTCTAAGGGTGGCCCTTGATATCTAATGCATTCTTAACCCCACTGCTGCCACTGGAAGAAATGTTCTCACTGTCTGTTGTGTGTTTCTGCTGCATCTTTTGTATTTGACTTTTTCACAAACTGTAATTATTCAATGAAACCAGCAAAAAGTGAGTATTTTCTGCTGCTGTGGTGAGCTAGATTGTTTCAAAGTGGTCTGGTAAATGCTGATGTAAGGGAGAATGGGAACTAGGGGAAGCAATGGGCAGTTGTATTGGTACAGCCACCTCCTGCAACCTGGTTTTAAATGTGAAGGAATCATAGTTTAGGTTCTCCAGTGCAGGGAATAGAGAAGATAATTTACAGATAGTTTATCCTATCTTAGTTTCCATGTGGAAGTGGCATGTTGATGATTTTTGAGATGATAGGGGAACAAAAAATGTTGTTTGTGTGTTTTGAGAGGACAAGTTGCACAGGTGATAAACAAAAAAGTAGTTGCTCTTGGACGACAAGTGCAGTGTTTCAACTTTTTTTGAGGGGAAAGTGTTTTATGTCATCACTTTGAAAATGTTCTTGGTTCTAAGAAAAAGTAATAAAGAATATAGTGGACTAGAGAGGTGGGCTAAGGGCAAGCATGGCCTTCCAGCCCAGTTGTGAGGGCCCCTTCTGAAGGAGGAGAGGCTGATGGAAGTTGTGACTGACTTGGTGACTATGGGTGCTTTTTTTTTCCTCTCTTAAGTGTATGCATGTAACGCTCTTACTTGGTACGTGTGATTTTTTGCTTTAAATGAGGGCAGCTTGGTCCAATGGCAGGTGGGTTGTTGTTATGTGGGAAGTGGTGGTGCTATAGCTGGGTTGATTGGATGGAACAAGTGCTGGGCTTGCATGAGAACATGTCCATTAGGGAACTTCACTTACACTGAACCTTGAGCAATAGCAAACTTTAGGCCGTGAGAGGACAGAGGGTGTTGCTTGTGGTCCCTTAATGTCTGTTTTCATCTTACCCCACTGCTGACTGCTCTTTCTGCCTCTCAGGGGAAGGAAGAAGCAGCTCTTGTCTGCGCTGTCTGCCTATGAAACCTTATTTCAGGAGCCACCTCCTACAGAGAGCTCTGAGCATTGATTTTTTTGAGACAGATGCTCTAATGGAAATAAGCATTTATATGTTAGTTTCTGAAATGTCTTCATTTGATCAGCTCTTACTTCAGAAAGGCTGTGTTGTATTTCTTTGCTTTTAACCCTGAGGCACCAGGGAGCGCAGATGCAACCACTTGCCTTAACTGTTTAGTACAATCTGTAAAATTCCATATTTCACTTGTTAAAGAAGTGTATTTATCAATTCACTATTATCTAACCTGTTACAGGTTTTGTGTAAGTGAAGCATCAGGTCAGTACCTTGAATGTTAACTAACACCTTTCTAGCAAAAGGCTGTAGCAGTACCAGGTACACACATCTGGTAACATTGTAGTTGATTGTCAGGCTATTAGTCCTTAAAGTCTGCAAAGAAAACAGAGTTTTTTAAAAAAAAATAATTATTAGCTCTAAGTAGCTTGTGCAAGGAAACCTGAAGTATAGGTGAGTTCAATTAAGTTGAAAAATTCATCACATGGACCAGTTAATAGGGAGGTAAACACCTTGTATTTATGGAAGAGCTAAAGAATTTTAGCCATGAAAGAAATGCTTTATGATTATAGACTCAGGAAAATTTATTTGGATAGGAGGAAGTGTTTAATTTCAGTCTGCTCCAGCCAACTTTTCTGTAATGATAAATGACAAGTAATTGCTGTTTTTAAAAGTTATTTTGAAGTAAACTTGCACATTGCATATAATCTGGGAGAAGAAGCTGAATATTAAGAGCACTTTGATCTGCTTCCTTGGTAAAAATGCCTGCTGTGTTTGTTCAACTATACTTCATACTTTATCCTTACCATTTCTATGGAATTTTTCAACTCTTATTCTGAAGTCTCCTGTTTCTCTGAAGAATGGTGATTGAGCTTTGCTGTGTGCAAGTCTGACTTTAAATAGGCAGTAAAATAGCAGAGTTTGAAACATGTTGCTTCCCAGTTTGTTTAATTCTGTGATGAGGAATCTGGAAAAATCTTAGTGGGGTTATATATGCTTTGATTTTATGAAAATTAATTTTACCCAAGACTTCCCAACATAACTGTTTAACTTTTTGCCGAATGGAGTTGTCAGGTCTCCTGGGTGTTAATGTTCTGAAGCTGATTCAATAAGCTGCGTGTGTGCGTTGAGCAACTCTTATTTTTATGCCTAAAGAACTGAGGGGTTATTTGTATTATGGTGTCTTCAAAAATGGATGTTCTGGTATTTCTAGGAAACCTCTACCAGTTGTTCTAGTAATTTATAAATCTCTATGTATAGACAAGCATTCAGATTTTTAAAGTCAGAGGCTTTATCTCTGCCAAGCAAAGCAGCATCAGGTATTTTTTTGTCCCTGTTTTGCTGGAGCCTAAGATCAAAATTCCTTCTAAATTTGGCAAGCAACTCTTGCATTGTTTTCTGAAACAGTTGTGGGGTTTTTTAATTTTTTTTTTTTTTAAGATTCCTTGATACCTTCATCTGTGCGCAATAGCTTGTACATGAGCACAGGTGTTCTGACAGGTATCAGAGTGGGCTGCCTGAAATCAAATGTGAGACTTGTGTTTAGGCATGGACACAGTCCTACAGATATACCTTAGGAAGAGAGCTGCAGAGCAGTCTAAGCCTGAGGAAAACTATAAACAATGGATGCATTTGAGCACTGTTTAATACAGAGGACATGTTAGGGTAATGAAAGTGATTAATAATCCAAGTTATTAGTTGACACTGGCTCCTGAAATGATTACTTATGCAACTAATTTGATTTTCTCAAATTATATAGTGAGAATGAATTGTCTTTAGTGAGTTGCCTTCAGCCTAGCTAGCTTTGTCCAACTGGTTTAATTCTGAATAGCAGTTATTTCAGATTCTGACTTTACAACTGTTCCAATGCAACTTCTCTACGAACAAGCTCTTGGCTATAAATGTGAACAGGTTGGCTTCAAAGTGAAGAGTTTAACAGAAATTGAAGTATGAAAACGGCTGAGAGTTCAAAGTGAGAATGCATATTAATGGAAAAACCATGTGAGACTTTTGGAGAGCAGCTTTTGTTTGATTCTGAAAAAGTCTGAATGAAGTCCTCCTTTTTATAATTGATACTGAAAGGTTTTTTTCCTACTTGTTTCATAAAACTTGATCATGAATAAAATCAATTTTCTTCTTGTCAAACCTGGTTTCCCATTATTCTTCAAGTGGGAAAGCTTAAAACTTATAGAAAACTTGAAAGGACAGATCTTATCCTGGAAAGGCACATTTTCATACTGAGTAGATGAAACAACATTCCGTGCTTATTTCTGCATGTGCCATGCCTGCTCAAAGCAGGCAGAGCTTAAGAGGAAGATTTTACCTGAGTATGGTTTCCAGCTCTTGTGCATTTAGATCAGCACCCTTCCTCTCAGTCCCATGAGTGTTTTCAGGAGGACTTTACTGCCTGTTGCTGCTGTAGGTCAAAGATCAGATTCTGGTTTCAGAGCAATTGCTGACCTGCAGGCTGTAGAGGCCTCTGACTAAATTGCGCAAGTGAAGATCTTCCTTCAAAAGCATTGGAAGAAAAGTCAGTGCACAGTTATTTTCCAAGGAAGTGGTTTTTTTTATTAGCACAGAGATAATGGTGTCTACACCAAAGAAGTACTCGCAGCATGAGCAAAGGTATGTGTTGCTTTAAAACTCTTGCTGTTCAAGGTGGATTCTGCCTTGTGGCTCTCAGGTCCCATGCGACGTTAACGTAAGCAATGAGGCAGGTGTAGGACAAGGTTTTTTTCTTCCTCCCATGGTCTTATTTAAGTTTTTTCTTATTTTTCCTTTTTTTTTTCCCCAGGGGTTAAAAAATACAGGAGTTCCTGAAGACAAAAAGGGTATGTTCAAAACATACTTCAAGGAGAGAAAAGAGATACAAGAAATTAAGTAATTAGAGGTTTTAAGTACAAGGTGAGGACCATGTCTTTAAATAGGAGTGACTTGCAAAGCTTGTGTGTTGGGGTTTTTTCTCTTTATAGATGCTGGAGCCAGAAGGTCTGCTATGATTCTTTTAAAATCAGTTTTGGATACGAAAGTGGGGGAAAGATCTCACGGTTATGGCAAGTCATAAGTCTGTAATTTCATTTTGCAATTAGTTCAGTCATGCCAGCTGAAGCTTTTCAGGCTCACAAATTCAGCAGTGTTAGATTAATCTAACAATTAGAATTTGTGTTAAAATACATAGACTTAAACACCCAGAAATCCTCTGTGACTGGCTTTGCTGAGAGTGAAGATATATCCACTGAAGCAGACAACATAATTCTTAAATGCTGGGTAAGATGGAAAATAACTATGACTGAAAATGGTTAATGTTTTTCAACTAGCAGGACTTAAAATATGAAGAAGTGTCTGTAGGAATTCTTCTTCTAAAGGGAATTTCAGCCTGGTTGCTAAGAGACAATCTTGGGTCAGTTGGTAACAGTAGAGATGGAAAAATGGCCATTTCCACTTTTTCTATTGAACCTCAGCTCTACTGGGACGATGGCAGTGTGAACCAGAAGTGCCAATTGACAATACCTAAAGGGTATGTGGCGGGTTTTTTTAGTTCTGACTGTAGGAGGCTGAAAGCAAGCTGATGCTCCCCCCAAAAAATGCAGAAACACTAAGAAGTTAACCTGTTAACAACTGGTAACATCAACTTTTAAAAAAAGGGCTTGCTTTTTGAATGAGTAAGGTAATTTTAGGGGTCATTATTTGTCTTAATACTGCTACCAAACAAACATGATGTCTCCATCTCTACATAAGCTTTATATTAGTCTTCTGTATTATTCTTAGTACAGCTTTCAGTCACGAAATAGAACTTAAAATAAAAATAATAGCTATATAGTGGAAAGAATAGATATGTCTGGAAATTGGGTAATGTGGTGATACTGAAGCAGTTTGTTATTTGATATCCTTACATCTGGCACTGTTGGAAAAAGAAATTCTGCAAAAGGTAAATTTATCAGTAGAATTTGAGTCTAAAACATGCAGACTTGCAAAGTAGGATCTCTCTGCTTTTGGAGTAACTGGTTGTGAAGGCGATTTGTTCTTCACAGAAAGGTAATCTGTAAAGGTAGTAGAGACATACTTGACCAGTAAGGTGGGAAAGGGGTTGTATTTATTCATTATCTCTTCTATTGTGCTCTCAAACTTGAAGGCAATTTAGGTGTTGAGAACAGAAAAGGCTGAATTTCTCACAGGTTTCATTCCCTTTGTTAAGATGGGTGTTCTTGAAAATGTGTATTCTAATGAAACTGGACTAAGATAAGGCCTAGTAATTGTTAATAAAAAGTACCAAGTTCCAGTTACTACAAATGTTCTCTTATATCTGTATTTAAGCAGTCTTTTCTGCTTTTCTTCTTTAATTGTTTGAATAAAGGCAGACATCAATTTCTTTGAACCTCTCAGTATGAGAGTAAGTTTGAGTCTTTCAAAGGTTTGCTCTAATAACTGGGGGAGATGTTGCCAAAATCCAAAAGAAATTATGAAATGCAGTTTAGTAATCGATGTAATGTGTTTTAAATTTAGTCCTTGAAGTCTATCTAGTAGAAAAACTATTAGTATTAGGAAAAATTGTTGTTGTTAATACAGTCACAAACTAAACAAGCAAAGACAGAACTAAGCATTTACTGTTTCACTCTGATTAGTTTATACAGGTCTATTGAAACAATTCCTGCAATTGGCAATATTGCAGTTTACCTCTTCTCAATGCTTTGTGTTATGATGCCTTAATCATACTTAACGATGAAGTTCCAAGTTGAACAGGTTTTGTCAGCGTTGAAAAACTGTAATTCTTAGGTTGTTTTTTTTTTAATTCCCTGTCAGGGATGTTGGTGCACATGGAGTAAAAGGCCGAACTTGCAGGTTGTAGGTTATCCTCTGTACTTTCTGAAAAGATCAATTACAGGTTGCTGTTAAGCTCAGTTGAACCATTAGTGGCTGCCATTTTTTGAAGCACTTCCCGGAGCGGTTCCAGTGATGGGGAGTTGGTGTGGGGATGGTGCT
This sequence comes from Corapipo altera, assembly GCF_003945725.1. Classification (NCBI taxonomy): domain Eukaryota; kingdom Metazoa; phylum Chordata; class Aves; order Passeriformes; family Pipridae; genus Corapipo; species Corapipo altera. The sequence goes on along the minus strand of NW_020884885.1, from coordinate 6,291,244 downwards.
GCAGCCAGGCTGTAGCTCTATAGCTCCTTGGCTTTATGAGTTGTGGCTTGGGCTGAATCTACTTGGGTGGGTCCCAGGCTTTGTTTTAGGGGACAATATGTACACTATAGGGCAGCCAGCCTTTATTCTGGATAATGAGAGTCTGCCTCTGTGTATTGATTCAGTCTGCAAACAGTGTGCTGTACAACTTGGTCCCAAATTGGAGTTGTCCACTCTTAGATAATGCAGCTGTGGTAACTTCTTTCCTCTCTCTGGAGGAAAAAACCACCAACCCACACTTTGCCTTGTGGTATCTCTTCTTCATCCTGGTAGAGTTAAAAGGAGTAATATTTCTTTATCAGCAGAGCACAGCATGCTCTCCCATAGCTCTGTAAAGCTCAGTGGTGTGGAATATGTGTTTTAACACATCTCTAATTAAATTGATTTGTTCCTAGTGTACTCTGAGTATCTAAAACATTAAAAAAAAAAAAAGAGAGAGGAAACCAAAACAATAGTGAAGACAAATGCTTAGACTTTTAGAGAAGTGTGTCTTAGTCCAGGGTTTGAGTCACAGACAGAGTTCTGTTTAAATTAAGTGCTTTCTGGGATCTGGAGTACTATTCTGTCAAAATGTTTTCTAACTGACCCCCTCCTTTATAGTTTGTGATTTAGTTTAAGGTGCAGGTACTGAGCTTGTTATGTTTTTGGCCTTTGCCTGTGCCAAACACACCCCAAGTACTGGCCTTTATGAAATTCCCTGTCAAGATAACAAGGTACAGAGTTTCCTCGTTGTCTGAAGTAAGGACTCTGATACCCTATTGAGTACATGGGCTTATCTAGGCAGTCCAGGTATGTTTGAGTAGTTGTCATTAATGAACTTGGTCCATCGTAGTACTGAAATTTTTGTCTAATTCTTATTGTCTAAGCACTTCTTAACAATTCTTCTCTTTAGACAATTTGTGTTAGCTTAAATAAAGGCATACCATGTGAGCTCATTGGGCCTACAGGCACTAGGGACTGGGCACCTAGTATCTTGGCCTGGGTCCCTACTCACCCTCATGACTCCAACACCTCCCTTTTTTTAAAGAGAGAAACATGAAACCTTTAAAATGCAACCAGTCTCATCTCTGGCATGCAGTTTTCCACTCTTTTCACATTTAACTTCTTGGTGTTTAGGTAAGGCTTATGTTGAGTCTCTTGTTTTCTTCATTGTGTTGTTTGTTTTTTTTTTCTTAGGGACCCCATTTTGAACTACACCAATGTAGTCTAATGGCAAATCTTTTACTAGGTCAAAGTATTTTATAGGTAGAAATTAGAAGCAATACAGTTTCTTTTGGTGTCTCTCTGTGATAAATACTTACACAAAGTAGACCTAAAGCAGCAGGGCTGTGTTTTGTTTGAATTATACCTTATGCTGTAAATCACATCTGCATATTTTTTTAAAACTTCAAATGTTCCATTCTCCTTGTATGCCTTGGCAAATTATTCCAGTGGCTAAAAGTATGCTACAAATATTAGCCTAATATTAAATCCCAGCTACTTGATCTAGTGGGAAAAAAGCAAAAGATGAAAAGAAGTTTGAAGTCTTTGTCATTTAGATTACGATCTAGTTGTTGCTTAATTTTCTGTTATATATTTCAGAAGTCAATTTAAGTAGAGTATAAGAACTCAGTTTTCATGTATGTGTGGGAGTGGGATGAGCTTATCTTAAAATATGGGCTCCTGAACTGTAGATGATACTTAGTGATAAATGGGGAGACATGCTGAGTGGACTGCCAGTGGACTTTCCCTGCTCATATGTTCTGAGGTCATTTCTTCTTGCAGCAACAAGTATTGACCTATCCCTCACTTTCTTACTGGCATAAGTAGAATCCAAGATAGTCTCTGTGATGGAAATTTAGCTTATATTCCTTTTTGTCTTACGTTTAGCATGATCTTACGTTTGACTTGTCATAATCCATATTGAAATAAATTCACAGTTGGAAGGAATCGATCATTTGTTGTTGCCTCTGAATTTGTCAGTTTCTGATACTGGCAGATTTTACTGTTAAATATTCTTCTTCTCAAGCATAAGTACAATACAAGCAGTATTAAGCCTCATGCTAATCTCTGCTGTATGCAAATAGAAATTAGAAACATCTTCTTCTTTCCCTGGTGGGCTCCTATTTACCTGTTAATCACAAAGGTAGACATTTAACCCACTTGAAATTAAGATTATGTAGATAAATTTTATTGTGCAGATAAATTTTATATGCCTTTATTTAACTCTGAAATCATGCTGGTAGAGGTTAGTTTGTGATTGTGGTGATTCTTGTGACAGAAGCTTAGAGCTTATGAGTGAAATAGTGAGATTGCACTTCATTCTTTATTTGTTAAATATTTGTATTATGGAGGTCTGGAGATTTCTGAATAGAGAGAAAAGAAGGATTTCGTTACTGTATTACTATATGATCTGATTAATTCTCAAATTAGTAATGTAAGAAACCATGGGTTTACAAATGAACTTAGCAGCCCTTCCATTACTTGCTGAATAGGTAGTATGGACATTACAAGAACTTCCAAGATGGGAAGCAAACATTAGAATCTCTAGAGTGTTCCTTCTAAAAGTATTTTATTTTCTGAACATAGTAGGACTAACAGTATAAAAAGCAGGGTATAAAAACAAATATTTCTACGGTGAAATTCTATGGCTGAATTGTGCAAGTAAAAACCTACCCTTTCCTCTTTACTAGATATGAACTGGTTTATATGTACTCCAAATTAGGCATAGTATATGCTTCAAATTAGTCTATTTTAAGTTGTTTAAATTAACTTCTCTTAAAGTGGCTCTCAGGAAGATGGAATCCAGTATTGCATTATGCTCACTTTTCCAAAGAAGCTGAAAAACCTATTGTACTTCACTGCTTTTTTTAGTGCAAAATGCTGTCCAAACTTTTGGAAATAAAGCCAGAAACAGCAATCCAGAGTCTTTAAAATAATAGTTTGTTCCATACATGTGAAAGCAGTTTTTGAAAAATTTTGGAAACCTCAGATGGCAACCTTCACTTTAAAGGAATACTAAAATGAGTCATTCTTAAAATAAAAAGAAAGTCTATGGTGGCTTTTGTCCAGTAATAGGAAAAGGATTGACTCTGGATATGAAATGCTGAGCTTTATTGCATTTGTATTAGGCAAAATTATTAACATTGTATTGTAGAGGCTGTGGCACATTTTTGGCAAGCTGATACATTCCTCCTTTTTTCTCTTGCTCCCTCCCACTCAAAAGTTTTTGTCTTTCTCAGTCTGATATTGAAGAGAGAGAAATACGGTATGCATAAAGATCTCTGAAACTAACTTGAGTTTGGATTTGATGTAAAACTAAACTGTTACCACAAATTCAGACTACAGAAATACACAAAATTAAAAAACTTCATCATCTTATTTAAATAAACCCAAATATAGTTAAACTGTAGAATCAGGCAGTAGGGAATTAACTGCCCAGACTTTTGTAGCTAATACCTGGCAGAGCTGAGAAATGTCTGTTGTGTAAGCTCATCGTGCCTTCTCCATGTGTGTTTCTCTATCATCTTTTCTCCATTGAGAGCAGGCTATTACGAAAGATGACAGTGAGTTAACTGTAAGAAAAAACCCAACAAATGTCATGTTATCACAAGAAGTGTATGATACCATGATTGAAGCTACTGTCATGTTCTATTTTTAGCAAGTATTAACTTGGTCTGTGGTTTCTCAGAAATCTTGGTCTCTGTTGACTGAATTTGGAAGAACAGCAGAACCTGTAATTTGTGTGTTAGTATGGTAAGAGCTTTCCGTCATCAAACCTATTGAATGCCCCTTGTACTGTAGCTGAAAATATCTACTTGCCATGAGTTAACACTTTGAAGGATTCTTTCAAGCCTGTTGTATGTAAAACCCCATTATCAAGGTTCAAAGGTGACTCCACATGCTGCACACAGAAGATCTTTTATGAACAGGCTTGGAATGCTACATATGTGGTTATTTCTAAAACAAACAGAGAGTAACTCTTCTGCTTTACCTCTGTTTATATATAGACACAGATGAATTAAAAAGCTTGATTCATCTGCAGCCCACTTTTTATTTATTTAATTTATCAAAATAAAAAAGTCTGTAAAAAGTAACACTCTCCTTTAAATGGATAATAAAGTCGTTTAGGACCAATATTATGTAAGTGTTTTAAATAAAGCTAGTAATATTTGACTTTAAAGATATTTCTCTGTGATGTTTTACATCTAAGGCTAAAAATTATGTCTCTGAGTTGAGAAGAGAGAAATGGAGGGGTGGGAGGGTGAGGGGGGCGAAGCTGACTCTTCATAGCCAAGGATATCTAAAAATGGAGCATAAATAATAATACTAATTTTCCTTTTTTATGGTGTCTTCAAATTTTATGCAATAATGTATTGGGTTTGCATGGCAAGGTTTTGGTTGTGGGATGTGAGAAGTTGCTGGAAGCTATTCCCATGTCCAACAGAGCCAATGCCAGCTGGCTCCAAGGCAGACCCACCAGAACAATGGTGGTAGTACCTCTGGGATAACAAATTTAAGAAGGGAAAGAAGTTACTGCATGGGAACAATTGCAGACAGAGAGGAGTGAGAATATGAGAGAAGCAATTTTGCAGTCACCAAGGTCAATGAAGAAAGAGGGGCAGGAGATGCCCCAAGTGCTGGAGCAGGGATTCCCCTGCAGCCTGTGGTGAAGACCATGGGGAGGCAGCTGTGACCCTGCAGCCCTTGGAGGTCCAAGGTGAAGCAGATGCCCACTTGCAGACCCTGGAGAACTCCATGCTGGAGCAGGTGGATGCCCAAAGGAGACTGTGACCCTATGAGAAACCTGTGCTGGAGCAGGCTCCTTGCAGGACCTGTAGGCCCGTGGAGAGAGAAGCCCAGGCTAAAATGTGTCTGCTGCCAGGACTTGTTACCCCACAGGGGACCCATGCTGTTTGTTCCTGAAGGACTGTTACCTGTGGAAGGGACCTGGAACAATGGGTTCATGGAGAACTGCAGCCCATAGGAAGGATTCACGTGGGAGAAGTTCATGGAGGACTGTCTCGCATGGGAGAGACCCCATGCTGGAGCAGGGAAAAGTTTTCTTGTTGTCCTACTCTGTTTTGATTGGTTATAAATTAAATTATAAGCAAACTTGACCTGGGAGTCAGGATTGTTTTGCCCATGATGGTAATTGGTGAGTGATCACCCTGTCCTTATCTTGACCTATGAACCTTTCATTATATTTTCTATGCTTTGTCCGGTTGAAAAGGGGGAATGATGGGGATGTCTTTGGTGGGCACGTGGCCTCTAGCTAAGGTCAGCCCACCACAAAATGATAACTTTTCTGACAAAGTTCAAGTATAACGTTTCTGAAAAAAACAGAACAGCTAGTAATTAGATAGTGGAAGGCATCTGGCTGACAAAGCTTTTCAAGTGATGGCAGATAGCTAAAAAAGTCATAGGGGAAGTATCTAAATAAATATCTTCTGTAGGAAATTGTTAGGAAAGTCCAGAGATACTTAAGAAGCTGGGCTTCAGCTTTACAGATGCTGTTTTACATTTTGACAGCTTTTATTCTCAAAACTATTGGTGACATCAAAAGCTTTCAAATATCCAACCACCACATGAACCCTTCAGCACTGTTAAGTTCAAATCCTTAGTGATATGCTGGCATTATGACTTCTTTATCTCATCCATCACCTTAGTGGGTGACCACTGTTGCCATTTTCTGCACTTTGCGTATTTGAAATGAACCTGTAGACCACCTGAAATACTTTGTACAGTCACTGAATTTTCCTCAAGAACAGACTGAAGAGCATGTTCGTTTTAGTAAAGTTGAATTAGAGAAATATTGGTTGGGCAAGTAATACTTTTCTTTTGTCCATGTGGGCAAACCAGTTTTTCTCGTTCAGTGGTAACCAGCATAATGTAAAATATGTGTATTTGGGTCATAGTTTCTTCATTTCATTTGTAATCCGGTATTTTGGGAGGATTGTTTTAAGTTTTCCTGTGCTGCTTCTATTGACCTTGAAATTTCAAACTGTAAAACTAATGAAACCAGCAATATGCTTTGGAAAAGCTAGCAGAGAAAATTCCTTTATTCGGCTCCTGAAGGCCTCTTGTTTTTGGTTTTTCCTTTATGAGAGCTTAGTGCTGGTTGTTTTCCCATGAGGTGTGTACAGAAGTCACAGTATGCTTATGTACAGTTTAATGCAGACAGGTGACGTGGCGGGGACTTAAATTGTAAAATTTGGTAGCATTGTCCTGGTCATATCAATATTTCTGAAAATGGAATGTCCCTAAGCAAGTTCTTTGAGAAATGTGAACTGACAGTGTTCACTGTTACTCTTGTTGTCTGGTCTGCTCCAATGTGGAGTTGTCTGATGAGCTGCATCTGACCTGTGGATCACCAGTAAAAATTTTTTGCTTTGCTGTGCTAAAGCTTTTTCTATGCATGTTTTCCTAAAAAAGTAAATACTGTGACTCTAATAGTTATCTTCTAATTACTGAATGTTACAAGTTTCTGGACAAAGTTATTTTAAAATATTTTAATAAAATTGCTTCTTGTCAGTTGATCACACTTTTTCTTTGGATGTGTGAAGAAATAACTTCATAGAATCACAGAACATTCTGAGTTGGAAGGGACCGACAGGGATCATCAAGTGAGGTACAAAGCAGTCTCTATGTTCCATGCTCAGATGCTGCTTTAGACATACAAAGTGCTGAGTAGTGTCACCCATAGTCCTGTTTTAAGATAGACTTTCAAATACTTGGTCAGAATTGTTTGGATATGGACGTGGCTTTGGGGGTCCTGGCCTTTTGGGAGGCTTGAGATGTTATGCATCTCATGTTAATACCTGGATTTTCACTTCTTGTGTTGAGAAGTAATACAGTTTTGGTTTTTGAATGGATAAACATTAATGGTAACTAGTAAATTAATAAAATTTAAATAAACAACACTAATTTTCATAGAACCTTCTTTTTCTTCTTTACTCATTTGTTTAGTACCTGTTCCATGGAATTTTGAATCTGATGGGTTAAACCACTTTTCACCAATGTCCATTAGGATGCTGAGCTGTTGGTTGCATCCATGGAGTAGTGGTCAACAGCTCAGTGTCCCTGACACTGTGGTGTCAGTGACAAGTGGTGTCCCTCAGATGTCTGTACTATTTAGTGTCTTCACTAGTGACACAGACAAAAGGATCAAGTGCACCCTCAGCAAGTTTGCAGGTGACATGAAACTGAGTGGTGGGGTTGACACAACAGAAGGATGAGATGCCATCCAGGGGGACCTGGACAGACTTGAGAATTGGGAACCTCACTGAGGTTCAACAAAGCCAAGTGCAAGGTGCTGCACCTGGTATCAATAACACACTGGAGGATGAACAGATCAAGAGAAGAGGACTTGGGGGTGCTGGTGGATGAGAGACTGGACATGAACTGGCAATGAATGTGCGCTTGCAGCCCAGAAAACCAATCGTGTCTTGGTCTGCATCAAAAGCAGTGTGGCCAGCAGATTGAGGAGGGAATTCTGCCCCCCTGCTCCACTCTGATGAGAACCCACCTGGAGTTCTGCATCCAGGTCCCCAGCAGAGGAAGGACATCGACCTATGGAGCGAGTCCAGAGGAGGGACACCAAGATAATTAGAGGGATGGAGCACCTGTCCTATGAGGAAAGGCTGAGAAAATTGTGATTCTTCAGCCTGGAAAAGGCTCTGGGGAAACCTTGTTGTGGCCTTTCAGTGCTCAAAGGGGGCTATAAGAAAGACAAACTTTATAGCAGGGTCTGTTGTGATCGGACAAGGGGTAGTGACTTTAAACTGAAGGAGAGTAGATTTAGATTAGACATATGGAAGAAATGTCTTACAGTCTGAGTGGTGAAACACTGGAACAGGTTCCCCAGAGAGTTAGTGGATGCCTCATTCCTGGAAATATTCAAGGTCAGATTGGATGGGGCTCTGAACAATCTAGCTGACAATGTGCCCTGAAGGGGGTTGGACTGGATGAACTTTAAAAGGTCCCTTCCAACCCAGACTGGTCTATGATTCTGTGAAAACAATGCTGATTTTTACAGGTATGATGTATTTCCACTAGTAAAAATACTTGCTCAGACAGATCTTTGTATTCACTACCACACTTTAACAGACACAAAACCCCCTTTCTGACTATTTTCTGAAGGTACCATGCCCATCATTTTTTCATCTGCCATTCTACTTTGATGATCAGGTTGTGGAAAAGAAGTGGGTGAAACAGCTGCATGTGTTTGAGTTTTAGTGTGGGTTGGGGGTCAAACATAAAAAGCTGTATTTATATTGGAAAGAGAGAGAACTGTGCCAAACTGATTATACTTGTAAATGCACTGGAGTTTTACCTAAAGCACTGAGCCAAAATGGGTGCTTGTTTTGGAATAGATTTAATTAAAGTTTTGTTCAAAGGCTTTTTGATAAACTTGTTAAATCAGTTTGGGAGCCACTACTTTGTAGGGAACTGGTTAGGGACATACTATTGTTTTTCTCCTTTTTTTTTGTTTATTTGTTGGGTTTTTGTTGGTGTTTTTACAGATGTTCAGACTCCTTGTGCCTTTTACAGTTGCCTTGTATCACACAGTGGCAGAGTGGCTGGGATGCCTCCAGCTAGATATACTAAAGTATTTCTGGATTTCTGCAAAATTGGGTTTTGTTTATCCCCCTTAGAAAACTTGAAATAATTTATTATTTTGAGACATGCTAAAATTTGAGAATACACTGCTTTTTATAAGTGTGAAGATGATCTCATTTTCTTGACAGATGTCAAGCTGTTAATATCAGCTAGTGTATACTTCTCTAGAGCTTTTAGTGCTGCCGTTTCACTGGGCCACTTTGTTTAAGCCAGCATATCACCCTAAAGTATGGTTCTAATTCTTAGAACTGCTCTTGTCACCCTTTACATGAGTGCAACACTTACTATCCTGTGGCATAAAGCTGGCTTCACTATGTACATTTTGATAGCTCAGTCATTTGCTATGTACAGTCAGAGCTCTTTAATGCGTCCTCTCCAGACCTAGTGAGTTGTTTAAATTGTTTGTTAGAACACTTCACCTCTTGGTATGTGCATGATGTTGCCTTGCCTTAGAAATGCAGGGCTGGCCATAAGGTATGGGTTGATACATAAGATGAAACAGCTGTATGTTCTAAAACACAGAATACATAACCACGGGGATGCATCATTTAGATTCCTGAAGGTAACAATTCACTTTCATCACAGTTATAAACAGGGAGGTTGTGCTACTGTTGAGAAGACAGCTGTGTGGCTACCTAATAGTGTTCATTTCAGTCGATATCACATCTGTCAGTCAGGCTCTCTGGTTTTGACTGCAGGAGCAAATTCTGCCATCATTAGCGTGATACTTGTGTTGAAAGGTTAAACAGAGTAGAAAGGCAATTTGTAGTTGGTTAAAGTGTCCTTGATTTGTTTGTATTGTATTACAATGGTGAAATTAGAATAGGCCCAGTAAGAAGTTTTTCAAGAAGTGCCTTTTCCTTTATTTTACCCTTTTTTGAATCCGAACTTTGCTTCACCTTTTGCTTGTGTGTGTGAGGAATGGAATGTAGAAAAGATATGACTGGGAGTGGCTTTGGACCTGTGTTTTCAGGTAAGTGTTTAGGGACATGAAAGGCAATGAGAAGGACTTCTGCAAGTATATCAGCAGCCAGAGGGAGACTAGGGAAAATATGGAAAAAACTGAGGCCTTTTTTTGGTCTTTACTGGTAAGATCTGCCTTCTGAGTCCCAGGCCTTGGAGACTAGTAGGAAAGTCTAGAGCAATGAAGACTTAACCTCAGTAGAGAAGGACCAAGTAATGGAACACTTAAACAAGTTTACCATAAGGGAGTCCGTGGGAGCTGGCAGAATGCACCTATGAGTGTTGAGGGGGCTGATGTCATAGCAAAACCAGTCTGGATTATTTTTGGAAGATTGAGACAATAGAAGACTGTTCCTGAGGGCTGGAAGGAAGCAAATATTACTCTTGCCTCCAAGAAAGCAAGAGGGTCAGGGAATTTATAGACTCCTCAGCCTCACCTTGACCCTGGGAAGATGATGGAACAAATTCTCCTGTGAAACCATTTCAAACATATGAAGAACAAGAACATGATTAGCAAAAGTCATTGTGGCTTTACAAAAGGCGAAATCATGCTTGACCAACCTGTCAGCCTTCTGTGACAAAATGACTGAGTTGGTGGAGGAGGAAAGGGAAGTTCGTACTGTTTGACCGTAACAGTTTGTTTGTCATTTTCTCCCTTAACAGCCTTGTTGACAGTCTAGCTGATGCCATCCAGGGTAGCTAAGCAGACAAGGAGGGGGATTTCAAACTGACTGAAATGTTGGGCTCAAAGGGTTGTGAGCTATGGTGTGAAGTCCAGCTGTTGGCCAGTTACTAGTGCTGATACTAGTTCCTAGTTGCCAGTTATTAGTACCCTAGCGGTTGATAGCAGGGCCTGGGCTGTTGATCATCTTCATTAATGACCTGAATGATGGGACAGAGTGCACTCTCAGCAAGTTTGCAGATGATGCAAAATTGGGAGGAATGGATGACACAACAGACGGTTGTGCTGCTGTTCATAGGGACCTTGGCAGGCTGAAGAAATGGGCTGACAGGAATCTCATGAATCTTTGAATCCCATGTTCAAAAAAGTTCCGCAAGCAAATCTGCAGGAAGAGCGTCTGCATTCCAGCATCGTTCTTCTGGTACTTCACTTTTCATACCATTGCCAGCTGTTGGCAGACTGCTTGTACTCTGCCTTGAGCAGCACGCTGCCATTTACATGTGGTGATTAGACTATAATATGCAAAACTGTTTGGAGAGAACTGTCAAAGTCCTAGAGAAGAATGTGGTAACAAAACTGAAAGATTTATTTTAAGGGTACTTGAAGTGTCAAGGAGGTGAATTTCACAGCTCTGGACCATTATTTAAATGTTACTTTATGCCAGAGTTGAGTGAAGCAAGGAATGTGAAAGTGGTTTTAATCACAGCTTATGTAATGGTTTGCCCCTTGAAAACTTCAGAGTCACTGCTGTCTAGCCCTGTGTTGCTGAACCCATGGTCTGTTATGCTTGGTACAGTCAGCCCTACTGCCACTGTTATTTTTGGTTTGCAAGTTATTTCTTCGTGAAAGTGCAACATCTTTTACAACTGTCCTTATGTCTTCAGAACTAATGTCGCTTTATGTTACTGTTTGCTTAAGCACATCTCTTTCAGTATTTCAGATGTCTTGGTTTATAGTTCTCGTCTTTTGAAATGTTTTAGCTGGAGTTAATGGTTGCACAAAAAGTGAATTGTGAGGAGACAAAACCTGTGAGGATGAAGACTAAGAACAGACTCTTAGGTTGTCTGTGTTTATGGGTGACCAAAATAGCTTTAATAGAAGTGTTGGGGTGTATGTTAAGTATCTTGTATGATGCCATTTAAAGCATTTGACACAAGAAATTGGAGTCCAGAAGAAGGACTTGAAGATGACCCGTGTTGATTATTATGGCCAAACTCGCATATTAAGTAGTGGTTGTGTGAATTCTGGAAGGTTTTTCATAAAGTGAAATTTTAATGTGACTACAATTGTTTGAAAGGAGCGAAAAGCAACAGCTTTGTAGCATCAGTGCTGCATCTGATCTTAGTAGTACATAACAGTTCGGGAGAAAAACTTGGAATAGGTACATGATATGAACTATGCTCTTCTCTGCTAAAAATCCCAGTGTATCAATTTCTATTATTTAGGGGTTTGTGCTGGTCTGTTGTAGTCTATCTTTATTTTCGTCTGAGACTGTGACATCCTTCAATGGCTTTTTTCTTTCATGAATGGTGGTGTATGAGTGAGAAAGCCATCACAAGCTTCTAAATTATAGTTAGTTTCTGGAATGGAGATTCTCGTCAACATAGTTAAGCCAAAGTAAAAACAAAACAAACAAACAAAAAACCCCACAAAAAACAAAACCCCCAGACATAAAACTTTGATTAATGTGATTATGCAAAGAAAAATTTCAACTTGGTGTCACTAATATTTGATGCAGATGTTTGTCTATAGACACAACACCTTCATGGGCTTCTGTGGTTAACTTTTTACTTAGGTTGGCTTGGCAGATGTGTCAGAGCTAGGAGTGGATTTTGAAAGTGCATCAGTGATCCATGTCCATATGTATTCATTTTCCTTATGAAATCACACATGTATCACGAGTTTGTGTGAGAAGGCAGGCTGGTTGGCTGTAGGTGGACAAAAAAAGTCTCCCCTAGTTTTCTGAATCTAGACATATTATTAATCCATTAGGGTCTGTGGTTTCCAAGGTACTGTGTTATATCCACTTCTTAAAGGGGCATTCTCAAGCTTATTCGTAAATCAAACTTCTGAAAACTTAAATTTGCTGCAACGTTTTCTGCTGACAAATATACCTAAGTGTCTATGCATCATCATACTCCAATCAAATGCAATCAGCGTGGCAATTGCTTAGATAAGCCTTGTTGGAAGGAATATGTCAATAGAAAGGAGCTCCTGTTTTAATCCTAATAATTCCAGTTGGAATGTGTGTTGTCTGCTGGATTGTTATTTGAAGTGTATGCCAGAAATTCTTATGATAAAATCAGTGATAATCATTATGCCAGTTTAAGGAGCCACAAGCTCCACTCCAGAAATTCATAGGAAGCAAAATCTGCAAAATGTGATCCAAGATGAGACTGTATGTAGGCCATGGAATACCTCTCTCCCCAAATGTGGGTACTCAAATTCTGGAAGTCTGTCTGCCTGTGTGAACCTAGTTTTATTTCTTGTCTGTGAAACTGATCTTACAATTTTGAGATGCTCTTGGCAGGGAATTGATAAGAAAAATATTTATATAGTTGCAGCTGTGTGGTTCTTCCTCATGTATATACTTGATTCCAGATGTCTAAATCCAAGCAGGAATTAAATGTTGATTTTCTTTTTTAAAGAGGTAGTAGTCAGTCAGCTCCCTGATGTGTACAGTAGCATAACTGCAGTGTAGTTTGCTGAAGATCCTAAAGTGACAATACAGTTAAGAAGTGTTTTTAACAGAGTTGGTTTCTTATTTTTAAGTAGAGGTAATTGTGGAACAGTGTAATAAGGGACCATAGCACTACAAGTAGGTAAGCAATCCAGAAGCTTATGAAAATTCAGCCGAGGTTTTTTTGATAGACTTTGCTTCATCTGAAGTTGGATCTCAAGAGCTAACTTTTGCACTTAGAGCTTGCTCAGTGCAACCTAAGCTGAACAGTAGAAGTACAGTGAAAACAAAACAATTTCATAGCAGCTCTTTGGAGGAGGGATATTTTTACCTGCAAGTTTGTTCAAAGCCCAAGCAGCAGCTCATAATGTAGTGGCACTTTCTAAAAAATTATGCTTATGCATCTTTTCCATATAATAACATATTTCATTCCTATTTAAAGTAGCATTTGTGAATTTAGTGATACTTTTAGTTCCTGAGAAATGGAGATCTTAATCTTGCTTTACTTTTTAGGAAGTGGTGTGTATATATTGCAAGGAATGTAAGCGGAATCTGTAAATCTTGACATCTAGTTTATTCAGTCTGGACTATGGGATTTGCTTTGTCATTATGTAAAAAAATACAATATGAAAGTGTGCTTCACTGTTTGAACTAGGATTTAATATAGGCAAGCTTAAATTTGATTCTGTGACTTGGCTTTGTGTTTTGCTGTGTGTTGCTTCCACAATTCTCTTTACTGTTTGATAAAATTACATTCTGTCTCTCAAAAATTCGTAGCCATTATCTTAGCCTGATGTTAAAAAGTGAGGTAATGTATTTTATCTAATGTATGAAAAGCTTGAACTGGAAAAAATATTAAGTGTTTGAGATCTCACCTGCCAGGTTTTTTTCCCTCCCCATCTCAGTTTCAAATGCAAGTATCTAGAAATGCAAACTGATTGCTGACACGTAGTGATTGAACTAAATATGGGAGCAAGTTTGTCCAACTGTCTCATTCTAGTAAATATTGTTAAGGGTTTATAGCTTTAACCTGAATTAAGCTTTTGTGTAGTTTTCAGAAGACATTTTACTAAAAAAAAATTGAAATAATGTTTCTTATTTGCTCAGTGCTCTCCACTTGCATAAACTTCAAGCAAAATGCAGAGATCACTGATTCATCTTGAGGAACTAGTAACTAAATATAAAGATCTAATAATAAAAACACAGTAAAACCACATTCGAAGTCATTCAAAGAGTCTGGACCAGTCCTTTTACTAGTTGTGTAGTTGAGAAGATAAGAATTTTTGACCAATAAAAAGCAATAATTTTACTTAGGAGGGAAATAGGTGAAATATTACCATTTTATTTAGGAGCCCTGCAGTTTATTATTGACCTAAACAAATTGTTCTGTAAGGACTTATTGCCAGTTCTAAGAAATAAGGAAAATGAACCTGATTAAAATACTTGTTGACCTTGCACCTTATGTCATGGGCACCTCCTTGCAGGTTTGGGGATGTAGTCTTAAAAAAGGAAACAGAAAAAAACCCACAAAACCAGTAAACATCCCATTTTTCTTGAATAGATGCATGCAGTTTCCTTAATGAACAGATCTGAACTATATTCCGATAAATTCCAAATATCTGGATTGGAAGAAATAGAAATAAAAATAGCATTTTTGTTCCACTAAATCAGTTCCAGGAAACATGTAGCTTCAAAAGAGAATGGATGTAACAAATGAAAAATTTCACACTAGACTGCCACACAGGGAGCTTCACAAATACATTGTTCCTAGTTCACCAGGATTTGTGAAGTGGACAAGGCTTGGTTAGAAAAGCATCTGTGTTTTTCGACAACAATTTTTGTGAAAGCCAAAATAAGTAACTAGCTAAAGAGTATTTATTATCCTAATCTCCAAATTTGCACACTTCTTACTGCTTTCCTGACAGGATGTTTTGGAGGACAGTGTGTCCCTCCCTTGAGGTCTAGACAGGACAGGGAATAGATCTTCATCCTTAAGAACTGAAGCCATTTTAAACAATGATGCACCTTTGATATGTGATTGTCTGCAGAGAAGAGGGGTATCAGCTACAGCACTTCCTCATATTGTGTACTCAGGAACACGTCACTAGGAAAGTATCAAATCTTTACAAAGTCCACATTGTAAACTGAACTGTGTGCAAAGCTGTAATTTATGAAAGCTCAATTTCTTGAAGACCTTTGTACTAATTAGTTTAAAACTCTACCCTTGCTTTGTAGATATAGTTTAGCAGGTTGTTTTACTCCATGTGACACAGCTGTTTTAAACTTAGCAAGATAAATGGTAAGGGTTTTTTTTGGATGGTGTTTGGTTTTGTTTGGTTGGTTTTTGTTTGTTTTTTGTTTGTTGGTTTTTTGTTTGTTTGGTTTGGTTTGGTTTGGTTTTGTGTTTTCAGTTTTTTGTTTCTTTGTGTTTTTTGGGGGTTCTTTTGGTAGTATTTGGTTTTTTCCTTTTTCTCTTCCTTTTCTTTTTTTTTGTCCCCCAATCATGACTCTTACATCCTTCACATCTATATAGTGTGACTGTTAGACAATTTTATAGCAGAACTAGAGAGCTGGATTGGTGAGGATTGTTTTGGTTTGTTTTTAAAGCTGTTTTCTGCTGAAGTCTTCTTGTGAACTTTCCTCTGTAGAGTAACTCCCTTCTGTCCTTATGGGGCTATGAGTTGGTGTTAGGTGAGTGCTGTTTCTGGATTACTTGCATTATTGCTGCCCAGTTTAAAAGAGTGTCATTAGTTTAATTTCAGTGGCATGGATGTAACATTTCAAGAACTATTTGACACAAGGAATGCGGGAGGTATCATGCCAGCTAATGCAGATGGGGCTTATTTTCTCACTGGCCTGCAAACTGAATTCTGAACCAGCAGTTTAATGTGTTTTCCCAGGTGAAGCACTCCGCTTATGGGGTCCAGAAAATCTGTCCTGAAGGTGTTCTCCAAAAAAGCTGAATCCCATTTGTGGCAAATGAATCCAAGCGGAGACAGACTTTGTCCAGGCAGAACCAACTCTCGTAACTTTATTACCCCATATATATATATATATATATATATATATATATATACAGACTCTGGGTCCGAGCTACTGAGTCAAGCCAGATGTTTCTTATCCCCACACATACCACACACACCCAGGTGACTACTTTAAGTCACAAAGAACAATCATGCCTCAAACGGCTTTCCAGCTTGACCCTGTGATTCTTTTCACACTAATTTAGGTCTGGCTAAGGACCACGAAATTTTGCTTCAGTATTTTATTCTTCTTTTATCATCCAGGTGGTTGATGTTGTCTGTCTAGCTACTCCTATGCCCGTTTTACTGCCAACATGTAACACTCTTACAGATGAGTGCAAAGAGGCTCTCTTGGTAAATTAAAATGAAATTATGAAGGGGGGGTGTGTGTGTCATGCTGTGGTGGTGATGGTTTTTTCCTCCTAAGGTCTGAATGTAAGTCTGATTTCTGATTACAAATAAAAGAGCTGCAAGAAGACCTAATGCAGTGGTTTGATAAGTGGTTAGCTCTTTTGTAAGTGGTTAGCTCTTTTGGGAGGAGGGTTGGGAATGAATATCAATTTTCATAAGAGGTTTGATTTTTCATGTTAAACAAAAAATCAAACAAACAAAAAGCTGCTTTATTCAGGCAGTAGACTCTACTCACCAGAATGACTGTTGAAACAAAATCATTCTTGATACACAAGCTGTAGACTTGCTTCAAAATAGAAGTTTCGAGTTCTGGTACTTTTTAGGACTTTAGGCTTTAATTAAGAAGTGGTTGGCTTGCAGAAAACCACATGCCAACTTAAGCTAAGTGTGTAGAATTCTAATAGAAAAATGGTACAGTAATTAATAGTACCTAACAATTTCATCAGGGATGAAATTATTTTTTAATTCTAAGTGAATTAGACATAATTTTGGTGCACTCATGGCAGTTGGAAGGCAAATCTTTTCCCTTTAAAGGGAGAAAAAAGAGGAAAAGGATAGGAGAGGAAATCATGGGAGACTCTTTGGATTAGATTTAATATTCACAGCATAGTGATGTGTTGACTACTGTGATGAAAACTTTCTGTTAGTACCTTCAGGGAGATGGGGAAGAGGGGATTATAGCTGTGACTTTCCTACTGAGAGCCTTTAATTTTGGTTTCTACAGAAATGAAGAGGACAATTGTCCACTCCTGAGCCTTCCTGAATATAAATGTGATGTTGTCTTCCAGGGATTCTTTTCTTTGTTTTTAGCTAAGAAGTGCTTTCTTTCCTCTGCTGTTTTTAATGGAACAGAAAATGGAGATGAAAAGGCATGGATTTTCCTTTAGGCTGGAGTTTGGAGAGAGGCACTTGTCATCTGTTTCTCTGCTTTGCATGGGTTGTTGAGAATTAAAATCGATTGGGGCAGCAGGACTGGGAGGCTGTGTTGGAAGAGCTGGGTAGGACTGGTGTCATCACTTTACAAAGTACATATAGTACTAGTCCAAGCTCTTCTCTAACCCATCATCCCAAGCATAGGAGTGATTTGGATCAATTTAATTCTGGTGGCTTTTTGTGTGTGAATGAGGGAGTGAGATAAGACCGTAGAAAAGCCCAGCGTTATCTTGGAGTGAAACTTTGCATGTTAAGCAAGCTGGAAGTCTGACCCTAAGCCACATTTTATTATTAATATTAGGACTTTGGTTACTTGAAGACTGGTGGAAAGGGTTTCCCCCCAATACACACATATCATATGCTTATAGGATAAATAGCTATAAGTGAACATGTTCAAAACATAACACTTTGGTGTATGTTTAAGTACTGATTGATGTTGTGGGTGGGTATTTCCTGATACTTAATGATGGTTTAGAAGAGTTAGTCATCATTGGCCAGGAAATACCAACTCCAGATTAGATCAAGTGCAGTTATCTAAAAGATATTTCAGTGTCCATCTGAACGCATGGTACGTTGCCAGAGGCATTGTGTTCATAGTAACATCTTGTTTTGGTGTTCAATTATAGAATAAGTAGTTGTATGGGGGTTTTGTGTGCTATAAATATGTCATCTTGAAGTCAATACCTCTGCTGCCACAGGTTTTGGGAAGTGGTTGGGCAGTGTTGCATAAAACTTGATTTGAATTCTGTAACTGTAAGAATCTTGGATTCTCAAATGAAAGAAAACTTACTATTTCTCACCCTCCCCCCAAAATTACCATCTATGTAAATTTTACAATACTTCAGGTTGGGATTAAAATTGCATCTTTTCAGATTGATCAGGTTCTCTTACACTGTCTGAATGGGAGTTCTGGTTTTGTGCTCTTAATCCAGTGTACAAGCATTAGTTTGTACTTGGCATTATAGAATATGTAAGTTTATTTAAGAAAAGTGGACAAAAATGCAGCGACTGACCTATACCACTATCAAACAACTCTGGTAGTTATAACCAAATGGGTGTTTTTTATGTTTTCTGACATTTTAAAAAAAAGTATTTCTAAGTATTTGTGGACCACTTTTCCAGAGATACTTATTCCGGGTGTTTGCTCCAGTCTTTACTGTCCGGATATTTGCTCCAGTCTTTACTTAAACCGTATTAACTGAATATTTTTGGGGAGTTGAGGTGGAATAAAAACCACCAATCACTTCTGTAATTCTGTAAAAGAGACTGAAGCGAGAAATTCTGGGAGTGTCTTCCTGGCTACCTTTATCTCTAGTCTGCCTTTTGGCCTCTTTCCTTTTCAGGACAGGTGAATTTTTCTAGCTGTAATCTTGTGAAAACATATATTGGGACTTAGCTGTGTAATTCTAGGCTTCTA
Organism: Corapipo altera; assembly: GCF_003945725.1. Taxonomy (NCBI): domain Eukaryota; kingdom Metazoa; phylum Chordata; class Aves; order Passeriformes; family Pipridae; genus Corapipo; species Corapipo altera. The sequence goes on along the minus strand of NW_020884885.1, from coordinate 6,272,495 downwards.
TGCTTCCATTAAGTATTAAGCTTCTTTGGAATAGGCTGAAACTTCCTGCTGTTTAGGCTTGTAACTGTCTCATTAGTACACCTTGGGATCCTGTCTCTGCACAGTTGTTTTTATAGGTGTGTGCTGAAGAGTAAAGTAGCTTTATCAGTTGCACAACAAACTTGGATGCCATGGGGGAAAGCAGGATTCATGAATAACTCTCAGTTCAGTTTATAGAACTAAATATATTACACGGTTTACATACCTGGGAGCAGATTTAAAATGTTTCACTCTGGACTTTACCCTGCTCCTTGTCAGCTGTTTTTTGCAAATTTTCTTAGTTTTCACAGCTGGAGCTGGCAAAGCCTTGCATATGCCTTGGAGATGCAGAGGGAAATGAGGCATCTCCTGTAGAGAGCAAGCAACCTGCGGTGGCCTGTCCCACTGATGCAATTGCTCAGGCTTTGCAGAAAAGGCATGGTGTTTGCTGAGGTTGTTGTACCCAAGAGGAGGACTGGTTTTGCCTACTAAAACCCACTAGTTTCCATTCTCTGTCACAGAAGTTTGGACTTTATGAGGACATTAACTGCAGGAAAAGAAAAAAAGGGGTTCGGTAGATTATATTTTTAGTTTTATATAGACAGTGTCAATGCTGCTTCTGGTTGAATGTAATAAATGGCAGTCATGGTATGCTGTGCTAGTTTCTGTAGCAGAATATAGCTACTGCTTCTGATTGAGTTGTCCTAATATATTATGATTGTAGGAGTCTGTTAGAAAATGTTTGCTTTGGAGTCAGGTTTCTCAGAACTGATTGTAGGTGCTACCAAACCTGTGCAAACCCAGGCAGCTGAAGATGGCTTTGGTTTGTGTGCACTGCCGTGTCTCATGGATCCAAGTTAGGTACCCTGCATGTAGCCTTTATTTTGAGACCAGGTCCATTTGGTATAGGTTTCCCAGAAGTGTTTCAGTGTACCTGACCCAGGATGAAGGCTGTCCAGGCCCTTCCTGTTGTGTCTCACGTCTGTATACCTAATGTGAGGGGACGTGGGTGGTGAAGAGAATTTGCAGGGAGTGTCTCAGGGCAGCCTGTCCAGCAAAGCCTGTGTCACAGCCACATTCTTGCCTTGCGTTCTCGCTCTTGCAGAGCTTTACCTTTGCATGCTCTGAATTTTGGAGAACTGTGTCATCTGGATTTATTTGCTGTAGTGTAACTGGCCAAGTCTGTGTGGGTAGTAATCTATGGACTCCTTAAAACAACAGACTTTTTTTTTTCAAATGGTAAGTAAAGTACTATGGGAACCATCAGTTTAATTCTGTAGGTAGAAGTGAATGTTTTGTAGTTTTCAAATCCTGGATGAACTGGATTCAAATTACTGAAGGAGGTATTTGTTAGCCCTTCTGTTTGAATTAGGTACAACAGGGTGCTCTCAGTCAGTTCTGCTTTCTTTGACCAGTTGTGTGATGTGTTTATTCCCTGAACTAAGCTTGTGAACGTCCCCATCATTTCTTAAAAACTGAATACCGCATCTTTCTATCTTAAAACTTTGTGAGTTTTAAAATTTGAGAGATTCTATGAAAGATTATAAATTAATTGTGAGGCATCCTCAGGAAGTTTACTCCTTTTTTAAATGTGTATCCTGATGTAGCTGAGAATATCGTGTAGAAGTGCTTTTCTAGTTCTCTGAACTCATCTCTACCTAAACCTTTTACTTTAGTTAGATCTTTACCTAGTACTTCTAATTGTATGCAGGGTGAGAATCTTTGACTGCTTATAGTACATTTAGAAAAGGTTACTAGTTGCTGGTATGTTGAAACAGTTTGAACATTTGAAATTTATTAAATATACACTGGGGTTTTTTCCATTGTATTTAGTAGATACTTTTAAATGTTTCTTTGTTTTGAAGATTTGAGCCTTGCTCGAATTCGCTTTTAGACATCACCCTCATTAAGCTGATCCATAATGCTAATAATATTCAGACTTCTACTCAAAATCTATTTCTTCTGTGATGCCTGTCAATAATTCGCCACTGTAAAAGCTGGATAAGATGTCACTTAGCAATAGCTGTGCCAATGATGAAGTAATTTCTTTTTATTCATGTTTTAGTCCTTATGGACATAATCCATAGTCAGTAATACTGACACACACTGTCTGCTCCCATAATCTCTGAGTAACTATATCTACAAAAACCACATTGTTTCTTTTTGTTCCCATTCCCAAAATCATTGTAGGAAAGAGAATTAGTGTCAGAAGACTCGGTTCTGATTTTGCACCAGGGTGAGCATGGATTAACTTTGCATGATGGTCATCAACCTGGGATGCTTAGATTTCACAGAGGTGTTCAGTCATGCCTCTTGCTGGTGCCTTGCTATTCCCTTGGTACTTTCCCGAGTCTCCCTTCAAGCAGAAGGGGAGCTCTACTGAGAGCTTCATGTGCTGTAGCTATTTTAATTTTACCGACATAATGTGATATTATTATCCAGCAGGAAATGTAGCTTCCTACTGTGAAGTCAAGACTATCCAATATTTTAGGAATGCTTTCTAACCTTCTTTCCAGCATCAGGGAGATTAGTGTGTCAAATAGCCCTGTCCTGTACTATCCCCACCCCTCTACCCCTTCAGGAAAAAAATTTACAAACTTGCTTTAGATGTCCTGACTTGTGAAATGTAAGATAATTTTTATTCTATTCAGATATTAATTGTTTCTTAAGTCCAGGGTGGCTTCTAGAAGAGGGCTGTAACAATACTGAAATTTTAAAACTCCTTCTTCGAGAAAAGACACTTAACTACAGAGAACATTTTGAAAAGTAAAAATATTCTTAGTAGAACAACCCTCTCCCCAAAATGAAACAAACAACCAAAAAAAAAAGATTCAAGTAAGAGCAATTTAACTGCAAAAACTGGAGCAGATCATCTATGTTTATCTATGAATATGATCCTATGTGTGGGCAGATTTTAGGTATATTCTGTGAAGTTAATTTACATGTTAATTCAAAACTTTGGGGATTTTTTTTTTGCCTTATTAATTAATAAGGAAGGATGGAATTTACCACTTGATCAGGAATTATAGAAGTTCATTTTAATAAAGCATGTATTCACTCTGAGTGTGTTGTCAAGTCTGTAACCTGTATTTTTTTTTTTTCACTGCAGAAGCAGGCTAGAAATGAGGCAGAACAACTGCAAGTCTTACAGCCCCTCTCTGAGACAGAAAACATGGAAATACCTCTTGCTGTAGAGTTTTGTTTGCAGTGCAAAACTGGAGCCTCTAGGGAGGATGCTGATGCTCCTTAGCCTGACAGTGTGACAAACACTTCATCCTTATGTCCTGTGCTACCAGATAATATGTTTTTTTTCACACATATTTTACTTGTTTTATCTAGAAAAGAGAAATTTAATAACAGAGTTGTATGCATTGGTATGTAGTAGACAAGGGGAATTTGTAGCCCAAACCTCTGATTTTTTTCCACAGCCTTGTTTCTTGATTGCTCTCTTTTTGTGAGAGTTCAGAACATGCAGGCCGTATGCCTTAAAGTAGGGCATTTCCTGAATCTCTTCTTATTCCTTAATTTTGTATTGCTGAAACTTTGCGTGTAATTAGTATTTGGATCTCCTACATATGCTTGCAATCTCCTCCTGTATCTACAGAACTAGATATTTATAGCAAATCCAACTAAATGTATTATTCCAGTGGTGAGAAACTGACTCAGTGCACATTGTGATTCTTCCTGCGCCTACGTCGGTGACCAACTGTTGAGTTTTGGCATGCATTGCATTCCTGGGTGTGGTTGTAGGACAATCCAAGATAACCTCAGTTGGCTTTGTTACAGCAGCTCATTGCATTTCAGAAGTTCATGTTGGAGGCTATCAAAGCATTTAATTCCAGACTCTGAAGTTATTCTGTCACCTTCAGCTTTAGTTCTATTTTGTAAGATTTGAGGGAGAGAGAAGTTATATGACTAATAAGAAAGGCCTGGTGTAGTTCACAAACTCAATACATATTGAATACATACATTTTTAAAATACTGAGTCATGGGAATAAAAATTTCTGTAGTTGTGGTGGCTTGTCAGTTTTAGGGTTTGCAATCCTGGGTATACTGAATTTCATCCTATTCTTTCTGCTATAGTTTCATGGTTAAGGAGGTTTCATCTTGTAACACTAGTAAGTCTGCTTCCAGTCAGGATGGCTGCAGTGTTTAATCTTGAGAAGCTTCTAAAAAGCAAGTTAATGGACCAAGACAGGGCTGACCCTCGAATTAAGCTTGACTACAGAAGAATCAAGTACAGTAAAGAAAATGAGGACTGAACATGGAAAAACCCACAGTAGCTGTCAGACATGATGTATGGACTGCAACCCCCTCTTGTGACAAGGAACTTCCAATAGGCAACGTGAATATGAGTGTACTGGAAACTGTTGTCACTTAATAACGTTGGCATTGCTCAAACTCAAGACTTGGAAAGGCCGAGGGAGTTTTGTCGGCTTGTGTAGTCAGACACCGTGTACTTTATAAAAATGTTTCTGTATAATCCCTATATAAACAATGCTGGTGGTGAACTTCCAGTGGTTTCACAACAGAGAGAGGTGAGAAAGAAGAACCTGATTTTTGCCAGTGTGGCCCCTTTCTTTGTAGAGTATTTTCTTATAGACTGTGAGGGAACAATAAGAATATAAGAATTCTAAATTTGTTAAAATACTTCATCTCTCCTTAATAAAAAAGGAGTGATTAAACTAGGCTGCCCTTAGAAATGATTGTGTTATTACTTTTGCAACTTGATAGATTTCATTGAAGAAGCCTTAGTTATTGAAAATATTGAGTATGGTAACTGAAGAACATGCTATTGCATTGATAATTGATCTTTTTGGGTGATATTTATGAGTTTATCAACTTTGCCTGACCACTGCAAAATATCAGTTGGGTGTTACTCTTAAATGTACTTAGTGTGAACTTTGAGGAAGGGTGGTTTGTGGCTTCCAACAGTACTTTTTGAGGCGTGTGATTCAAATGCCTGTAGACACTTGATTAATTTTACTGTCATGAGACTAAGTTGGCCAGAGAAACATATGTAATAGCTACTTGGCTTTTTTTTCTCCTAGTTTATATAAGTTCTGTGATGTCGCCCTTTCTGAGTAGGAATCCAGCTTCTAAAGTCTCACTCTTGGCAAAGCTGTGTATTTATGTATGTATTCAGAAGGGAAGGGTTTGTATAAATGCATCTCTATCTACAGTGGTTAAACTATGGATGTTGAAAGAAACCTCTTCTAGCGGATGAGGAGTTGTGTAGTTCTTGTGTGAGAACTCTCTCCTTTTCCAAAAAATAATACCAGCAGAGGAGACCACTGCCTTTATGTCATGCTAGCAGTTTGTTTGGTGTGATGTGTGCAGCTCCAGAAAGCTGTAGGTAAGGTGCTGCTGTGTAGGTGATATCAGGGGGTGAAGTTTGAGCTGGGAAGATAGAGAACAAACCATAAGCAGAGTAGATGGACAGCTCTGTAATAAAGATAATTCCATTGTACCCTAGTAGATGATCAGCCTTTGGAATTAAATCTGACCTTTAAGAAGTAATGTGAAGTACTTAACACTCAGCAAGTGCTAGAAAATGTAAGTAGGGAGACCCAACGCATTCTGATGTAGGCAGCCTTTGGTTTGGTAGTGCTTTGTTGATATATTTTTGAAGACACTAGTTGCCATCAGTTAACCAGGAGTGAAGATTACTAAAGCTACTGGAAGAGTGGTGCGGTTTGAGTGGACTTCCTAAGTTCTGCCATGTGGACTGATATTTTCTGGCCAAGTGAAACGTATGACTTTGATAATGTCAAAGGGACATAAGCAGGGGTTATGGTCAAGATCTACTCTTGTGGAATTTGCCAGCAAGAAGGAATTATGACAATTCCTTCAGAAATCTGATTTTCCTAGAGTGGAATAAGCTCACTTTCTACCTCAATTCAGTACCTGTGTCACCAACTCACTATTTGTATGCCTTCCTTATAAGTTCTGTTTCTGTGAATGTAGTAAATAAGGTGAAGGTTAATGTACGTAGAGGAATTGTAATTAAGGAATGTATAACTGATTCGCTCTGAAGAAAGGTGGTGTTGTCTCCTACATAATTTTTGACATTCTAAATTGTGTTATCCACATTGTCAATGTCATATATGCTGCCTGTTGTGTAAGGGAAAACTACACATTGTGTAAGGATTTACTTTTTAAAAGTTTTCTGGACTGTCCTTTTCACTGAGTCCCTGTCATGCCTGCCCTGCTGCTGGGTGCCAGCTGTTACATTGCAGGCGTTTTTAGACTGCCTTCCTCTTCATCCTGTCTTCTGCTGCCAAGCTCTGTTGCCCCCCCCAGGAGGCAGCTGTCTTTTGTGAAGGTAAGGTGATGTTCTCTCTACCAAGACGGCTACACAAGGCACATTATTTCATCTGTCAACCTGGGCAGCAAGAGCAGCACAATTTCCTACTTGCCTGGACTGTAGAGCTCATACTGCTTCTGTGTCAAGCTCATCCATAACAGGAGTGAAATTTGTTGCTTGCCACTGTGCTGTGTCTGGTTTTTGAGGAGTGACTGGTAGCAGTGTGCTTTGCTGTAGATGTAGAAAGGCTGCCAATGGGTGCAGGATTTCAGGGTTCTTGGGCGATATTTCTGTCTGTGCTGAGCTTGAAGCTTCATTGATTGCTCTGATGGACATGAGAATGAAAACAATTTTTCCTTATTTCCTGTTTGACTTTTCTTGGTCCTTTGCCAAGCAATTTAAAGTTGGAAAGATGACAGCTAGTCTATGATTCAAGAGGCTATTACAGCTGTGTGGTTTTCCAGCATGTGTTACTTATGGGCAGTGCACTTTTTGGAACTCTCTGCCACCGAACTGTATGTGTTGCAGTACATCATTGTAGCTGCTTTACTGTAGTCAACAACATTTCATTTAGAAAGGTGAGAGACATCTGTGGATTTCACAGATCCAGCCTAGCTGAGGTCATTCAGTCAGACTGGTGTGTTCATGAGGACTGCTGGCAGCACTGGAGCTGCTGAATTGCCACTGTTTTTGGCAGCCCTGCCTGTGCTCCTGAGTACTGACTCCTGGGCAGCCTGATCTCCCTCTGGGAGAACATGACCTGCTATGTAGCTGTGGGATATGTTTAACTTTCTGAAGGAGATGGAAGCATGATCCCATGTGTGATACACAGCATCCTACTTTGCTTAACATCAAGAAAGGAGTGAGAAAGGTAATTTCTATATCAATAAGAAAACGACTTATATCTGTAGTTCAGAGTGATATTAATATTGGACTTTATTCCTGAGTTTGAACAGCTGTGACAAAAAAGCCAAATGCTCAGTTTGTTCGAATAATGAATATCTTTGTCTTTTTTTCCATGTCTCAGCTGGCCCCTTATTCTAAATAAAGTTAATAGATGCTCAATTGCAGCACAATATGCAATATTTCTGTAGCTCTTAGCAGTCCTAGCTGATGAAATGTGCTTTACTGATGGCTTGAGATATTTCTGGGTTAATTCAGCAGATATTGCTTTTGTAATAAAAGGCACTTTTTCATGCTCTTTTGCTGTTTTTCTTAAATGTACCATTTATTTACAGATCAGGGCTAAAATAAATGAAGTAGTTTAGAATCAGTTAGGTGGCAGAACTGTTCATAGCAATGGTGAAACAGGAGTTTTGTGAATGTGTTTGGGATTTTGGTATTCATGGAAATAGGTGAAAGTCTTAGCTCTTTGTATAGATAAACTGGGACCCTGAAAGGCAACACTAACATTTTGAGACGCACGTCTAAACTTTGTCTTTTGAATTGGTCAACTATTAAAGTGCAGTTGGATAAACTTCATCTCAGTAATAGGTGTTCTGTATCTTATTACACTAAGAACACTTTTGATGTTAATTTCTAGATTCTGCAGACAATTTCAGTGGAATGCACATTCTGGCCTTTTCTTAACATTGATTTTGAGACATGATACAACTTGTGAAGAAAACACACATTCAAAGGCTCATTCTGGCTTTTAATGCGTGTTTGTTTTTTTGTAGCAGAAGGTCTGTGCTGATCTTGAAAGAGATAATAAAACCTGTATGCTAACAGTTGAAATTCATGGGTAAGAGAAAGCTTACCCAGGAAAAAGTTGAATTAAGATCCCAGTATTTTATCACGAGGAAAGTGGTAGAGTGAGACTGAATCCATTATACCCTAAGCCAAAGACTTGGCTTGTGTTTTGAACTACCATAGATTTAATTTTGACTAGGGGATAAAATGCTGATGTGAGTGCTTGCAGTGTATTTGGTAGGTAAAGCAGTTCTACAAGTTTGGAGCAGTCTGTCTCAGGTAGTGAAATGAGATTTTACCCCACCCTGGAATGTTATATTGGACTAACTGGTTTAAATATTGCTTATAGGCTGAAATTAAGACTTCATTGTGGTCTTGGAAAACCAAATATGTTGACTTGATTGTTAGAGAATTGAACATATTGCTTCCATTTTTTGATTAATGTTTTGATTAAAAAAAAATCATTATCATGAAGGAATTTTGTAATGATTAATTTGATTTTAGTTGAAAAGGTTAGAAACTATCTCTTTGGATGCTTACAGAGTTATTTAGTTAGAAAAGTATATTTTCATTGTTAGGTATACTTAAAGTGGGTTTGTATAACTGAGCTGTGTTTTCTCTTCACTGAGTTTAATGGGAGTATAAATAACCAGTTCGGAGTGGGACCCCTGGATTTATAGATGTCTCAAGCTTTTATGTGATAATTCTCACCGAGCATGTAATTGTGGATTCATAATACATTACTGCTGATTACCAAAAATGTGTTACTAATTTTAGTGATCATCATGAAATCTGGTAATTTCTGTGAAAGGAAATGTCTCAGAGATTACTATCAGTGTTTAAAAAACAGTGCCTGTGAGATTTAGTAGCAATAGCAGTTAAATTCCTATCTCCTGTCTCCATAAAGACCAACGTTGTGAGGATTACTATCCTCACAAGCAAAAGACTTTAAGTACCAAGTGATAGGGAGAGGGGAGGGAAGTATGCATCTGTTTATAACAGTTAGTGTTAAAAATGTGACTTGGAGTTCTTCCAAAAAATCCAAAACCTTAAATGCAGTATGATTGATTTGTCTTTTTATGCCATAATTTTTTTTGACCAGTAAAATCTACCACCCAAATCCTCCCCAGTTCCACTGAGGAAAATCCAACCTTGACTGGAGTTGTTGCAAATTGGTATAATGATGTAATAATTCCAGATTGTGGCATTGTTCTTTAAAAGAAACACTTGAAATAATCTAAAAATTCATTGTCTTTTTAGGTGCAGGGAGAAAAGGATATAAGTTCTCAGATGAAACCTTTTATAGCCCCTATTGGACTTGACCTTATCATCTCTCTCTTTTTTTCAGCCCATAGCTTCATATTTTTTATAACCATGGAATCAAGGTTATAGTTTCAAGCGAGAAGGATTTTGAGAGAGGGATTTTTAAGAAAACTATTATTGCAGAACCTGAGGGGAAAAAAACCAAAACGTAAGTCACCAAGTCATTGTATTCTTGCTGTTGTTGTATGAACTTCATGTTCTGATAACTGATTCTACCATACTTGGGTTTGGGGATTTTTTTTGCACAAAATTACACAGATCAGGATTTTATTAAGGTAAATGCTTATAAAACATATTTCTTCAGTTATGTTGCTATATGTAATTTTCAAAATCACTAAGTGTGCCACAAAAGTTGTGCTTGGATCTTGAGGCTTTCCAATAAGCAGACACAGGAACCATTAGGCATGAAATGAGGTTTTACTTATGTCTAATCATAAGGAATGCTAGTTGTCTATATACAAAATTGTACCAGAAAGCTGGAATTGTGTTAGAATACCCTATTTAGAGACCTCTCATAGGGACTATGGTAACAGATTCCTTAGATGTTGTGTGAATTCTTCTGTGGGTGATGAAACATGTGGCTTGTATTAGCATCCTAGAGAGGGTGCAAAATATTTTTTTAAGGTATTTAACTGGTGAGGGAATTCAGAAAACATTGCATCCTGTGTGCCTAAAAGAATTAATAGCTTATATCTGTCTGGCTTTGTTAAGCTAGCTTCTGATTTGATTATGTTTGTGTAAAAGGGATTTGGGAAATAATCATGCTAGTTCCTTGTAATATTTTGTGAAGAGTTATTATGAGAAAAGAGTTATGGAAAACTCAAAACTTGCACTGGACAGGTGTACAAATGTTAATTTTAATTCCTAATATAATAAATAAGATTTGTGTGAAGAAAAATTTATGTTCTTACAAGTCAACCATAGTTGCTATGGTGGACACAAGAGTGGGTTCTGTTAGAAGATTCTGCCCATGTTTATGTGAACTTTTTGTGTTGTTAGGCTTAATAAAGGACGATCAAATGATTTTCTGATGTTCTGACAGCCAGAAAAAGTTGCTGCATCCTTCCTCTAGGCTCATTTTTATGAACAAAACGTACCATTTCCCACAAAAGCATGTTGCAAAGCCTTCAGAATTTCACTTTGAGTTATAAATTAATATTAAAATGCCTTTTGTGACACTCACCCTTCTTCTCTGCATTGGCTGCAGTGACAATTTAGTGTGAACAAGCTGAGGAAAATGCACAGATAAAAGGACCTTAATTATATTTTTCTAACTGTTGGAGGATGGGAGCGATTGAAGTGTCTTGGACTGCCATGGAACAGCTGCCAGGCAGTGACTGACTGAAGTGCTTGGGCCCACTGCAGTAATGGTATAACAAGGAGTTATCTGTCATTCTGTGAATGACAAACTTTGTGGTAGTTTAGGCTAACTTTCATTTTGTAATTGATTGACTAGTGCACGCATGGGTTGTTGCCACAGTAATTCAAATTTCGTGAGCTATCTGGAATATACGAATTCATTTCATTTGAATGTCTTGAGCTATAGAAACTTCTCCTTCTGTGGGTTTGGGAAAGGGAGATCCTTGCCACCTGTGGTGAGCCAGCTCTTGGTGGTCCAGACGTAGCTGTGAGCTAACAACTCTGCTGTCGTGCTGTGACAGCTGTGACATGGGGGTTTGGGCAGCTGAATTGGCTGTGAAGGGAAACCGGCTTGTGAGTTGTACTGGTTCACAACAAAGGCTCCATAGCACAGTAATTCTCTTGATACAGTGTTGGATCCCAAGGAAGAATAGAAGGTTAAGGCAGACATGAAGTAAGACTTCCCAGCTGGTGAGATTGGACTGGGTGATTTCCTGAATGGAAGGCTGCACCTCCACTATAGCCTTTGGAAGTTTTGATCAAATAATTAAACTCTGTGTGTGTGTTTTTTATTCCCTTTTTATTTTTAGTTTGTAACATTTCCCAGAGCTAGGAATTGTGCAAGTTAATTCTGTATCATGAGGAAATATCCTTTTATTGAAACCTGAGCTGCTGGAGAATTCTATTGTTTTTTGTTGTTTCTACAACATAAGAATTGGAAAATTGTAATTTAATTTTCTAACATGTGTGATACTATAGTTTTTCTGTCTTTCCCCACTAGCAAATTGCTTTTCTGAGGTGAAGACTTTTGGTGTATCTAATATGTCCTTGAACAGAAGGTGTTGATATAGTCCTTGCTATCCTTGTTACCTTCCTGTGCCTCTCAGGTCTTGAATTTGGGTGATCAAGGGACATGTTTTTCTACTCTTTCAGCCCTTTTTGTACTTTTTTTAATATCTAATTTCATTTCAAAATTCAGCATATATTTGTAAGGATACCTTTTAAACTGAGATATTTGTGTCTGAAAACCATTGAATTGTCTGATATGTATCTGCCCTTAATGTAAATGATTCACTTGGAAATGATGTGCCTTGATTATTTAAAATTCTTCACATGTGTGCAGATGAGCTGCAAAGCAAAATGACTTGAACATCTTTCCACAAGGCATGGCTAGTGTTTCATTGCTAAACATTTACTTATTTTCAGTTATTATAGATAATATAGTTCAGTTAGCTTTGTATCACATAAAGTGTTTAAGAGACCTGCTTTACACTGGTGACTGACAGTCTGCAGGGTATTTTTAGGGTGAACCTACAAAACAGGAGGATTACTGCCTTATATATCTGCACTTAAACCTCTTAGCATATTCTATAGGACCGTAGTCAGAGCTTGTAGTTGCTGTGGTGTCCGATGAATTGGTACATTTGCTTTAGAATAGTTATTGATGGAGATAATGAATCTTGCTTGCTTTCATTTGCTGAACTTTGGTCTGTGAGAGGCAAATTATTTCTCTTACAACTGCTGGAATGAGCACTGCATATCTTTAGGAATAACTTCTACCTTGCAATGATCAAACTTGTATTTTTGTGAGAGTTTAAGAGTCTGAGTGTTTGCTGTGGTGGTATTTCTGTTACATAACATTGTGGAATACTGAGTACTGTATTTAATTGATGCAGTCTGGGGCTATTTATGTTTGAAAAGTCTAGCTTATTTTACAAAATCCTAGAGGATAGGGCCTCTAGTAGCTGAATGTTTTAGCCCCACAGTTGTTAACAGTGTATTGCAGTACAGCTCATTATTTCATTTCCTGGTATTTCATAAGCTGTCTGCAATTTTTGTTTAACTCTGGCTTTTGCCAGTAAGATGTTGCTGTCATAACATTGTTTTTTCCTCTCCTTCCACCCTCATCCATGGTACAAATAGACTTGTTAAAGTGCTCTGGAAACAGCTGTGGTGTGCTCTCATGATACCTTAGCTCAGGTATGAGACAGCAAGATATGTGATGGGTTTGAGAGGATGGTTAGTACCTCACAGCTTATGGTGACAATGCATCACAATTTCTAAAAATGCTGTCAGAGACATAATTGTCACAGCTCTGACCTCCTTGGTGTTATATAAATATTTTGAGGTTTCAATTTCTGTTGTGTTTTCAAAGTATGATCTAAATATTACTTTCACTGCTGGAAGGTGAGTTTTCTACATCTGGTATATTTGTTTCAGTAGTCTTTTAATTATGTATCCAATACTTTGTTTATCTCCAAAAGGAAAATCCCCTTAATTTGAATTCTAAATAATAATGATAACAACAACAAAATGTATTTATTCGCTCAACAAATGAAGAAATGCTTCACCTTTATGCATATTTTGATGTCTTAGAATGCTTACTTGTAGTGTTGTATTAGATCATAATTGGGTAATGAAAGGGTAAATGGGTTGGAAAGCCATGTGGTGAATAATGTGGTTAGTCATACTGGATTGTGAAAGCAGGACTGTTAACGTTTTAGTGAGCATGCTCATATGGTTACATGCCTTCATTTGCTTCAGTGTGACAGTGCTGGATTTAATTAGATTTTATGGGATCTAAACTTACAAAAAGGCTCAAAGTTCTGCATTCAAAATCTGACACATGAGGTGACCTTTTCTTCCTTAGAAGATAAGGGTACTCTGTGTTCTTGTGCTGGTGAATAATTGCAGAGAAGCTGTTGCAGGGCAATTGCAGCAAGTTTTGGCTAACCTTTGCAGTAGGCTTGGAGAGATAGGACATTACATGTTTTTGTACTGTGTAAGTGGGAGAGGAGGGGAGGCCGTTTGTTTAGCAGCAATGCTTAAAAAGGATTTTTCAGAAAAGTAAAACTCCATTCTGGCAGCTTCATAATAGACAGGGACAGACTATTTACCTTGGCAGCAATCGACTTGCTTTCCTAGCCTGCCTCTTTGTTGTAAATGAAATGTTCTTACATTGTCGTCTTAAATTTAGGGATTCGAACTGTACATCAGAAAGCAAAATAGATCTAAGTGTTTTGAACTGCTTCTTTCTTATTTGTGCTTGTACTGCAGGTAGGCCTGCCAACCCCAAATATCATCCCAAGAAAATGACCTGAAACAAGCATATTTCCTTGCTGATGTCCTAGTGTCCTGGTTATAGCCAAGATCTACAATAACATTGAAGTGTCAGCAGAGAACTGACTTTTATAGGAAAAAGAAATGTGGAATAATCCTCTGGAATACAGAAGCATGGGCTGTGTGCATTTCCTGATGCAGACCCTTATGGATTTTGTAATAAGATTCAAATTTTGATAATGCTCAAAAGATAGCTGTTAACCATTAGCCTGTGAGCAGGTGTGACCAGGTTGTACTTGCACAACAACTCAGAGTCACTGAGTTTTCTAAGGATACAGGTCTTCACAGCCATGTGGAGGAATGTTTTCTGAAGTGCTTTCCTGGTAAGGAGGTTAGGTAAACACGTTTTTTTCAATGAAATTAAGATAATTTGCATGACTTCTTAGGTCTGAAGTATCAGGTAGCTTTGGCAGGAAAAATGCATCTTGATTCAGAAACCTTTGATGTCAAGAAATGCCTGGTATTTGTTATGCAAAATCCACATTAGAGATGGATGATCTTGCTCTAGGTTTCAGGCTCTTTTTGGCTTGTTCCTTCATCAGTGTTAGGTGCATTTCACTGGGGAAGAGCACATAGAAGCTGATAGTTGTGCATTTGCTTATACTTCACCTGTGTGTGTCCAGCAGGCAATAAAGGTGTGAATGAGGCTTCTTTGTTGTTTTTTTTTTTTTTTAATTACTTAATCTGATAGTAACATGTTAATTGAATTAGTTTTATGATGGAGGTTTGTAAATTTTAGAATGATCCCTATAACACATTGTTCTTAAAACTATATTTCCCTGCTCTTTGAAATGCATACTTCTAGGAATTTGATGCAAGTGTCTACTACTGCTGGTGGTTCAGGCTTGCAAGAGGACTTTGTACTATAAATCAGGAGGATGGAACTCCGGGGGTGGGGAAAGTGGGGAGGTGGGTGTTCCCTCCTGTCCCCAGGTACTCTGTATTTGTTGCAGGCAGAGGGTACTTTGCCCTTATTTGACCCATGACTTTCTTTTTTCTAAATTAGTAAAGTAAATAGGAAGCAGTATTAAATTCTGAAAGAAAACAAAAGTAATCCCAAACCCTTTGAATGTTTGTTAAAAAACTGGCTGAAGACTAAATACTAGTTTCTGTCCTTTTCCATTGCAAACAGAAAAGATAACAGATAACTGAATGCAGATTAAATAACCTTTGTGAAGGCTAGAGTTCAGAAGAAAGATTAAAAAATGGGTTTGTGCTGTTTCTTTGTCCTCAGTGTTGAAACTGTAAGTGGTTGCTTGGGGTGAAATATGTAGTATGCCCTGGCTTAAAATCTAAGCACTTAAATTTATGGACACAATTCAGGTACTCATATTGTCCTTCTGCCCTGCAGATTCTATAGCTTGGATCCCCTTGTAGCTGCAACTGCTATAGAAAAAACATTCATGCATAATCTAAATGAACAGCTTACCTAAAGTTAAGGGGAAACATGGGTAAACTGTTACAAGGTAAGCTGAGCTCCAAATTTGCATCATCATCAGCTTTCACCTGATCTAACTTCAGTTAATATGAAAGTTTACCCATCTCTCATTGAAGGGTAAATTGCTGGCTTGTGCTTACTGAAGGGTAAAAGTGAACACACTTGTACAGCAGAGCAGCTAGCAAGACATGAATTAACATGCTGGTTTATCTTGCAGTAATTTGTTCTGCAGCCATAACCTGACGATGCATAAGCCAATGAAGCCAAGGGTGCTTCAACATGCATTTTTATCCATGACGATGTTGTTTCTGTCTCTGTTTCTGACAACTCTGCCCCTGAGCTGTCAGTGGACTGATACAGGCGTAAATGGTAGCTTTTCTGCTGGTCAAAAGAATAATAGTGCTAAAGCTCTCCTTAAATTGGCTTAGGAGTTCTGTTTCCAAAATATAACAATTTGCATAAAAATAAATGGCAACAGAAATTTTAAAACTCACTTGTCTTTCTGATGCCTTTTGTAGGTGCTTGTATGGTGCTTTGGGAACTGGTCTAATGTTCAGTCTCATATTGTAATCTCTTGGATTGCAAAAGTGATGAAGGTCTTCATGTTGTGTAGGTGGTTTTGTTTTGGGTTTTTTCTCCAGTGGACATGAGCATTCAAATATTGAGCCATTCTGCAGTAAGGTGCCTGTTAGATATAACCTTGAAATGTACCAGGACCCAAAGTGGCTCTGTTTCCTCTTTTCTCCAGAAGATCTCAGTGCTTTCAGTCTTTGTTAGCAGTTTGTCTCTGATGTAATGTTATGTTTTGTGATTTAATTAGATTTTGAGTTCCCTGTCTTGGCTTCTCACCAGGTTTATCTTCAAATACTGTTTTTCCATTGTCGTCTCACTCTCTGGGTCCAAGCTGGATTTGTAAAAGTGAAAAGGAAATAGTAGTTTTGGTGGTTTGATTTGTTTCTTCTTGGGTGATTTTAAAATACTTTTAATCAGAGGACAAAACCAAGTTGCTAAATATAAAAATGTCAGAGAAAGATAACTTTCATCTTACATAATCCCAAAACAGTATAGAACTTTGTACAATATCAGTGATGCTGTCTGTTTAGTAGAAAATATCCTGATAGCCTGTTGCAGCCTAGGCTGGTGTCTGTTGTGTTAGCAAGCATGCTATGCTTGTATGGAAATGCAAAGAATTCAAGTAGAAAACTCTCACTCATCTTTCTTTAGAGCACAGGGGTTTTGAGCTCCAGACAAAATTCGTAAAAATTTCAGCTCTTAAATTGTAGCAAGTCATGTGCTTCTCTCCTAAATCCTCAAATACTCAGCCTCTGTGAGTTGTTCTGCTTAACACTTTCCCATCAGATGACAGTTCTAGCTATATGGGGCAGACATGCATGTTATCAGCAAATTAGGTGTTTGTAGGACAGACTGCTTTGCAGCCTGCTCATAAGTCTTTGCATTTCAGAAAACTCAGGTGTGGGCATTGGAGAGAGCTCACTGGTTGCCTGACCAGAAATTAATTTTGCAATTTATCAGCGTTTCTATCAAATAGAATAAGCTATTTTTCAATTGCTTGTTGCCAGTGTGACCTCAAAATTAGAACATGTAGGAAAATGGGTTTGTTTTTCATTGAAAAGGAAATACTTTGGGCAAAATGCCACTTCAGCTTCTCATAGAAAGTGTAGTTGAGGAACTCCTATTCTCATCCTCCCCCGTGGATTGAGATTCCTGGTCAGAATAAATGACTGATAAGGCAACAGTCTCATGGGCAAAAGCAATGCCCAGGAGGGAGAAGTCCTACAGAATGCTCACATAAGCAAATGTTATGATAAGACAATTAGACTGCGGTTTTTCACAAGTGTTGCAGTGGCTGTTGTGCTGTTTTCAGTTCTTGTTTCATTGTTCACTGAAGTTTTCTAGGCTCAGAGTTACCTTGAAATTTGAAACTGGCACATTAGTCTTACTGCATCTGACTGTATTGGTTTAAGGGTCTGTTACCCCTTTTGGCAGAATGGAGTATCCGTGCCCGTTTCTCACTCTCGGAGTGCCGGGTCAGGCAGCTGGGCTGTGGGCCGTGCACTGGCCACACTCCTGTGCTCTTCACTGAAGCAGCTGGAGCAGCAGTTTTGCTCATCATGCTGTGGCACTGCCAGTCTGCAGCAGGGGCAAGAGTGTGTGTCTGTCCTTGTGAGCTGCAGGACGTGTATAATGTGTTCTGTTTCCTTTAGATTGAGTGGTGCCTAGACTCCTCCATCTGCAGTTTGTAGAGCAAAATACATAACTATATCGCTATAATGCCTCTCTAAGCCTTAATGGAGAATAAATCCTTGCAACTCCTCTTAAAACTTAGAGAATTGGCTTTGCATGTTCAAAGATTTTAAAATGGCTCTTGGCTTGTAAAATAAAGAAACCATGTTTATAGAGGAGTGTTGTGGTTTAGCCCCAGATGGCGACTAAGCCTCACACAACTGCTTGCTCATTTGCCATGATGGGATGGGGGAGAGAATCAGAAGAGCAAAAGTGAGAAAAAGTTGAGATAAAGGCAGTTTAATAGGTAAAACAAAAGCTTAAAAAAAAGGCAAGCAAAGAGAAAAAAGAATTCATTCACTGCTTCCCGTGGGCAGGCCAGGTATTCAGAGATCCCCAGGAAAGCAGGGCTCCATCACATGTAATGGTTACTTGGGAAGACAAACACCATTGCTCCAAACATCCTTGCTTCCTTCTTTCTTCCCCCAACTTTTACATGTCGAGCATGATGCCATATGGTATGGAATATCCCTGTGGTCAGCTGGAGTCAGCTGTCCCAGCTGTGTCCCCTCACAACTTTTTGTGCCCTGCAGCCCATTCAATGGTAGGGTGGGGTGAGAAGCAGAAAAGACCTTGATTCAGTATAAACACTCTTTAGCAACAACTAAAACATCAGTGTGTTATCAACATTATTCTCAGCCTAAATCCAAAACACAGCACTGTACCAGCTACTAGGAAGAAAATTAACTCTGTCTCAGCTGAAAGCAGGAGAGAGCTGCTGCTTCAGCTTGTTCAGTGGTAAGAAATGTGCATGGTTTTTATTTTGCACATATGTTCTAACCTCTGAATCTGCCTAAGTAAATTCAAGAAAATATTTTAGGTTACTAGTAATGTCAGGCATTTTGTGGCTATGAAGGAATGAAACACTTCTTTATAATTAGATAATTTTGACTGAGAATCCTTGAGCAACTTCCTATCCCTGCCCTTACACTGAATATTGAGTCTTTTTATTAGTAGTAATTTCTCCAATAGTGTCTTGGCTAATTGTAGTTTGAATCCAATTAGGATGAGCATGTCTGAAGCATAGACTGGCTTGTTATATAGAAATTGATACATAAGAGAATAGTGTATAAAAAGCTTTGAATTCTAGGCTTTGGAAGTGTGGTTACAGAACTGTTTTCCCCTTTTAAAGAAGTTCATTTCTCATTTAAATGTGAGAACTTCTACCAGTAGGCTAAGCAAGGGCTGGACTCTTCCTCTCAGTAAAAGCATGAAACTATCTCTCAAAGAACAGCAGAAGCACCTAATTTAGGAGCAGTTTTAGACCTATGAATCCTTGCCTTGCATGAGTGCCTTGTAAGCTTGTGCTGCTGTTGTCCTGCTTGGTTGCTTTAGTTAGGTGTTCAAATTTCGGGAGACAGGTTTTCATGCTCATCACTCTTTAGAGTCTCTCCTTCGTCTGTTTTAGGTAATCTTATGCTCCCAGTAATAGTTATTTCTGAGTCTAATGTTTCAGTTGCTGTGGAAAGTTACTTAACAAATAACGTGGATTTGTGTTTTCTGCTTTGAAGTGAATATCTGACTTTTCTCTGAATCATTGTTCAAAATATTCTCCTTTCACAGGTACTTCTGTTCATCTTTGCAAAAGCTCAGATTTTTCACAGGGACATTTGTCATGATAGTGATTGACCCAAAGTGGCTAAATGTGTGTTTGGTACCTATTGGCAGTATTCTTTTTTTTCTTCTTCTAGGACGTGAAAATCTGAGAAATGAACAAATTACGGCAAAGCTTTAGGAGAAAGAAAGATGTCTATGTCCCAGAGGCCAGCAGGCCCCATCAGTGGCAGACTGATGAAGAAGGCGTTCGTACTGGCAAGTGTAGTTTTCCTGTTAAGGTAAGAGTTTCTGCCTTTCTTTTGGGTATCCATGAGGTACTCTTGCTGTGAATTATAATTTGGGGGTTTTTTGGCAAGCATAACCAGCAACATGCTTCGTTACACCCCTGTTTTACAGTCAGCTCTCGTTGCAAAGGATATGGCTTTTTTATTAAAACCAGGTGACTCGTGTAACAAGTGCCTCGGAAAATCAGTGTGAGATATCCTACATTATTATCTAGTTGAAATAAATCAGGTAGCTAGGCAGAGGAATAATACGATATTTGTCTTCCTTTTTCTGGAAGAGTAGAAATGATAGACCTCTTGAACTGTATGGAAAGGTACTCACTCTATGTGGAAAGTGTAGTTGCAGTTACGATTTGACTTGTAAGGTAAGTGGTGGGTTGTGATTGGAAAGCAGTCCTTCCTCTTGATAATTGAAAACATTGTCAAGTAACACCTGGAGTTTTGACCAGTGCATGAGGTTAGAAGCACTTGCTAACTTCTGAGAATGCCTTCTGTGCTACAATTTTGTGTGTGTTTATTTTACAGACTATTAATACACATGAAACTGAAATTACCTTTTTGAATTCTGATAACTTCTTCCAGATTATGAGCGTATTATAAATAGGTATTTTCTTTTCTTTGTCAAATTCTGCTTCCCCCCCTTTTTAAGAAACTGTATTTTAATATTTTAGAATAATATTTAATATTAATACTTAAGAAATACTGCAATAGAAATGAGTATAAAATTTAAGGTGTCTTGTTGCATATATTCCCCTCGTAATCAAAAGCTTTCTCCTAAAGGTGCACTAATACCAGATCTACAATAAATTGGAAGCAGATGACACTTGGGGAAAGCTAATGGATTAAATATGTATGTACAAGGAACACGGTCTATGGTTCTGATGCCTAAGGACCTTTTATTAATTTTTATCTTTATTATGCTTAAAGTAATTCTGTCTGATAGTTAAACATGTGATGTTGCTAGGTGGAACTCTTGAAACTGACTGTTTCATATTTTTGTGAAGCTGTGGGTTTGTGCAGATATATGGTAAGTTTGAAGTAACTTTCACACTAGGTTATGCTCTGTTGTAGTTGCTTTTACATATACTCAGGTGTGTACAACATTTCTCGTATGTTGTGATTGCTTGCTTATTTGTCTTTGTCTTGTGTTATTTTTCTGCTAAAAGGAAGGAACTGTAATTTAGTACTAAACAGAGATGGTGTTTTGCCAAAACTTTGAAATTAACTGCTCTGTGGAGGCTCAAACTTAGATTAAGGTTTAACGCAGTCTAGGAGAGAAAAAAGTTGTGAGTTTGAGGATGGTTATTTTTTCATAATATAGGCATTATACAGGGTGAAAAGCAACATGCTCAGTTTCTAGGCATTAAGTTTTATTCAAACTTTTTCAATCCTTTACTGAACACAAAGGGTGTGAACCGCTGCTCGCTGTTTAAAGACTGACTTTTTTTTTAAACTCTCAGTCAGGACTTGCACTTCTAATGACAAATGCTTCCTGTATTAAATAAAGGATTCATCTATTCTGGGCACATGTACCCAAAGTCAAAAAAAGGTTTTGAGCTATTCTGTGCTGAAAAGGCATAGAAATGAATGAATCTTTGCATCCTGTCATCATAATGGGGACTTATTTATACTTATTAGTCCACTTTTAACTGGAATTCACTGAATTAATTTAATTTGTTCTTTGGAAAAAATACTCTAAACTGAACACATCTCTACATACGTTTCTTGGTTTGGTCAGAATGGTAAACTATTAATATTTAAAGAATTTGCAATTAGATGAAAACTTAAATTCAGAACAATTTGATATTAAGAGGCGTTATACCTTATTTGATTAACATTTATCATCCAAAATACTGTACCTTGCTATGGACAAAGTGGAAATTTTTATTAGGCTTGAGAGGCAAAGTGGGTGTTAACTGGTGTTTAATGGATACAGACAGGAAGTATGCCATTGTGAGTGAACGAGATAAACCAGATGTAGAGTCATTGGTTTAGTGGGTGGCACTATATTTTGCTCACAGAAAGAATAGAACTTTGTCCTATTGAAGAAGAGTATCCTGTTACGTTGTTCTTGGGTATTTTTTTGAAATTCATACATTCCAGGAAAAGTATGCCATCTGCTATGTCCTTAAATGTCTGATGGGGTGACTTTTCTTCCTCATGCTCCTCAATGAAGCAGGATAAATTGAGATATTTTGGGGAAAATGGTTAATGAATAAGAGTGCATTCAAATCTGAAAGATGGTGAAAATGCCTTAGTTTTCCTCAAGTTCCTCAGTGGGAATTCCAGAGTGGTCTATTGCCTGTAATGTAGCTGCTCAACCACAGTTTAATAGTTGCTGGGTGGTGTAAGTCTGTCCTTATTCATTATGAACTGCCTTGCCCACTCCCTAAAAATCATCATCTATAAGTCTTTAGAGCTCAAAGTGTAACTGAGTGGCAAGACCAGAGTCTGGCTTTTGCAGGGATTATGAAAATTTTACCTGTGCTCAGTGAAGACCTGAGAATTGTTAATAAATATTCTGCAACTGTCTGTAAGGTTTTCTGTTTGAAAGTAAAGTACATGAAACTAATGTAGTAGTGGCCATGCTTGTTTCTCCTAATGCTGCTATTTTATTTAGGTAAGACTAATATTCTCTTCTTTTTTTTTTTATTTTTTTCCTCGAGAGAGAGGAGACTTGTGCAAGTGTTAGGGAACATTCGCTCTCAGTTTCTCTTGTAAAAGAAAAAGACCAAGATATATGTCACTCTCTTAAGTTGGTTTGTGTTTTAACTTCTTGCTTTTGGGCATTTATGTTTTGCCGAGAACTGGGATGTTTGCAGAGTGCTAGCGCAGATTTATCCTTTTCTAGACATTACAGAACACGTGGAAGCACTTTGAAAGTCATGTTGCAAATAGGATTTCATCCTGCCTCCAGGCTTCACTCCATTAGTGTTGGACAGGGTCTCCACTAGCTTTGAGGATGCTGTACTGCAAGCACATTTAATGTTATTGAAAGGTTTTCTATGTTGGCATGGTTCTTGAAGCTCTTCCTGTGCTATGTCCACACTGATCCTTATTGTTAAAGGCCTTAAGTGTGCTGTTGAATTTTGAACAAATCTGGTAAACCTATGGATTGCCTTTGTTTTGGTAGAGAAGATGCTCTGTGGAAAGTGTTGGTAAAACCTATCATGTTGATGCTTTAAAATTCGGGGCAGTGGATTTGATGCATAGTTGGTTCTTTCCAGTGCTGTGCTCATAAATTTGGAGATGGTGATAATCATGGGTGTGTACTGTTACTTTAAGACAATGATACTCTTTTTTTACTCTGTTTAACAGTCTGTTTTTCCACTAGTTGGTGAGGCTGCGTTACGTGTAACCAGCTACTGATCATATTTTCTCAGTGATCTTCATGTGTGTTGAGGTATTTACAGGTAGTTGTTCTCTGTATTGGAATTCTGACCATACTTGTGGTGGTAACCTGACACATTCAAAGTAGGGCTGTGCAACGGCTACTGACTTTCCTGTAATGTTCTTCTGTGTAAACTGCTTTGAATGCACGTTGAAAGATGCTGGAGTGATGACTGAATGGGGTTTTTTGCACTCCACTGCATCAGCAGAGACAGGTACCTGTCTGTCAGCAAAGGTATGAAAAAGATGTGTTTAGAAAAGTGCGACTTGCAGACTTTTGCTATTCCATTAGGAACCTAAATAGTGTTGCTCTCCTAACTTCGGTGGTGTTGGAAGCATGATACATTGCAGCTTTTATAGGTGTACAACAGTTGCCCTGTTATTAAATGGGGCACTGGTACATCTGCTGGAAATCTGTGCAGAAGAGTATTTTCAGGGGGAAATTCTTTTTTCCACTGTCCTAACAAACTGAAAAGTAAATACTGTGTTTCAGTAGCGAATCCTTCCTCTGAGAGAAAAACTGTGCCAGATACATGCAAGACGTAGGGGCCTTAGATGAAGACATTGTATTTTAAACTATTCAGAAGTGTATTATACTAACAGACATTACAGCTGTGCTTATCAGTGCTATAATTTATTTCTACACAATTGTATACATCACAATTGCAAAAAAATTGAAGTTCATTGACATATACATTTTCAAACTTGCTTTCTTGCTCCAGACACTACCTCACTGAGAACATGCAGCTGTTCTATGTTATAATGACTAAAATATTTGACACTAGGGCTTCTTTTGTCTGAAATGCCTTTTCGAGTGTCCCTCTGGGTAAGTGGTTTTCATTCATACAAATGTACTTTAGAGTAACTGGCCTGTGAAATTTATATCAGAAAAATTAGGTCATTTCCTTCTACCTAACAGAACTAAACAAACCAAACATTTGCAAATTCTTAGTGGTTCTAACCAACTCGACATGTTAAACAGAATATTAACAACTGGTTGTTGTGGTTGTAGAAGACACAACAGTTGTGTGCATTTTGAATAACTTAATTACTGTCACTGTGATGTTTTTGGTGGTCGGTCTCCTTTGACCTTAAGGTATCTAAAGCTACTGTTGCCTATAGGCTGCAAGTTTACTTGTGTTTTTTTATTCTGTTTATTCCAACTGAAAGACTAGGTATATCAGTGAAAAAAACCCATGTGGGAGAGTTACAAACCACATTTCATTCTCTGAAGTCCAGGGTTTTCTTCTGAGTGCCTGCTATCACTCAAGTTAACCTTTCCACTGGATCTTGATTTCTGTGTTAGCGTTGATAAATAAAAATTGTATGGATAGAGTTGTATTTCCACATAAAAAAGAACTGGCTTTTCAGAGCAAATACTCTTCCACTGTTTCCTGTGTAAGCCTTACTTTGGTGGGAGATGTCTGTAAGGCACTGTGTTACCCTGTTTTCAAGCAGAGACAGAAGAAAAGGGACCAACTGGCACTGAGCCCTGGGAATATGCTCACTGGGACCTGTGAGTGTCAGTTCTCATCCCTGGGGTCCCTGGGATGACCCAGCAGTGTGTTATGTCATTAAGCCCTATGTGGCCCTGCTGAAACCACTATCCATAGGAGATAGGCCATTTCTCTCACTTTTGCTTTGTGCTCTCACACCACTCATAGCTTCCCAGTTGTCTTCTTTACTTTTGGAATTTGCATATTGGACTTCATTGCTTAACGTCAAATTTATAAATCTCACATTTAAAATTACCTCTTACTTTTAATAAGTTTATAAATACAGCTTGCATGCCGTTCTGTTCCACTAGGTCAGAAAGACTGGTACCAACATAGGTAGCTGTGGCTTTTGTTCTGTGCCTTAAGTGCACTTCTACTTTGAAATAATAGTAGCTGTGGAAGGATTTACCAGCATTTTGATACTGAAGTGCCTGTAAGTTAGGCATGTGATATTTTTGACTGTAAAAACTTGAGATACTTGAATAGTCTTTGGGAACTATGTTAAGTATTTTTAAGAAGTTAATGTGACGAATCTGCTGATTTCTGAAATGTTGCACAGCCTTACACATTAAACACTAGAAATCCCTACCTCTGAAGGCACGAACTGATGTTAGCAATGAACAGTGACCGTTCTGTTGAATGCTAACCCTCAGCAAGCAATGGTACATTTTAAAATCCTGCAGCATATAACATCACAGGAAAAAGGCTTGAAGACAGGTAATTATAAAAGAATAGTGACTGTAATGGAAGGTGGGATACTTGCCTACAATATATTCCTGTGCATTTTTGTCACAATTAAAAGGAATGTAACGCAATCCCTAATGTTTAAACGTTTCACTCTTGTGTCCAATCCTTAGTTTTGTTTGAAGAGCCTTGCAAACAAGGAGTTTTAAATGAAGCTTCTAGCTCGGTTTTAAAAACCTCCTGTCTTTGACCAAGGTCAAATTCTGAAATAGTTTCATAAACTTCAAGTTGTTTTAAAGATGACAGTTAACATTTAGAGCCATAAAAATGGTTTGGATGTCCTTGCAAAAATATTCATTTTAAATGTAATTTAGGTGTTGGAAATCAAAGTTCTCATTGGGTTATACCTTTTAATTCTGTTTTTTAAAATCAGGGGATCTCCAGTATCGTACATGGAAACTGAATTTTTTGCAGGACTTGAAGAAAAGGTACAGACTACACCTGTGCAGTGTGTGTATGAAACTTGGTGCTATCAACACTTGATTTTCTTCTATTTTTTCTTTTATTTTTTTTAAGAGAAAGTTTTAAATTTATTTAAGAATGTTGAATTCCTGGAAAAGTAGGAATTGCACATCAGAGCAAGCAAAGAAAAACCGAAGTCTGACAGTACATGCATGAAACTGGGAAGGGGCTAGGAGAAAACCTCATCAAGGGAAATTTAGGATAGGAATTAGCAGTAACAGCTTGGCAAAATAATGTTCCATTCTAACAGTGAGGCATATAAACTACAGAGTAGAAGGTGCAGCTAATTGATCTCCAGTTACAGAAATGTCATAATACTTCAAGGCTGAATTCTCTGATGTAGATGTGGAAGTAGATCCTGCCCTGAGGCAAATGCTGTCCTACATAACCTCCTGAGTTCCTTCTCTGCCTCATTTTAGGGATTGGTAAGAATATGAAGAATATAGCATTTGTGTATCCTATATTGAACTTTGATACCTCATCTTCAATATTCCTAACTGGAAATGTTTGTTATTCCCTCACAGTGTTGTTTCTGTTCACAATGATAAATGTCACGTGAGAATCAGTAAGTGAAATGCACAGTGTGGCTCTTAGGTGGATCTGAAGTGAAAGACACAAAGAACTGCTGGTATGGATACTGCTTTAGATTCTTTTGATCCACTCTATTCATAGACATTTAGCAGGCTTAGGCTACTACAGCTCCTTTTTTGGGATGTTTAACAGGTTAATGAGACATTTTGATGTGCATAGCATCCTAACTAACCTATAGCTTTGAGTAGTCAAAATTAAACCTTGTTGAGGCTTAATCATAGAATTTCTGTTATCTGTGCTTCTACAGCTTTGTCTAAGCAAACATCTGTTTCAAACTGATAAATTAAAAAAAGGCAGGAGCATGGGTGTGAGAGGAGGGAAATAAAGTGTTCAGCATTGGAATGTAAATCTTATAGAAGTGAGCAGAAAAGTAGCTCAGCTTTAAGACGTATCCAGGGTTTCTGGATATAAGCTTATGTCTATTTGCAAGACAGCATTTCACTGTGAAACTTTGGAGCTCAGTCTTTAAATCTTGAACAATGCCAATCCCAGAAGCATATCTACACAGATGTCAAGTAGTCAGTCTTACTGTTGCAACTAATACCCCAGAACTTACAGAGAGGAAGAAAGAGGAATGTTGCTGCCTCTAGGAAAAGTACCAAGGAATGCTGGTGTGCTCTTCTCTGTGGCAGCTAGTTTCCTAGCACAGGACACCTTGGACAAAACTTCAAGTAAGCTCATTTTCTGTGTCCATCTAGTTTCAAGTGTAATCCGAAGAACCTAATCTGTTATTGCAAAGTAAACAGCGCATGTGAACATCTGCTGATACAGAGGGAACGCCCAATTATTTGTGTAGCTGAGTCTGTTTCAAAGAATGATTGTGACAGCATATTACCAGACTTGAAACAAAAGTGGCATGAGTGAGTTGTGTAGGTAAAAGGAGCTCTGGTGAAGGATCTTTTTGCCGGCTATTATTGTTGAACTTTGAAATTTTGAAAACTGAGTCAATCAGTATTTGTGAAAGAAATGAAAATAAACAAAGAAAATGAGGGCACTAGGACACAGATGGTAGATCTGTTTTGTTTCTCATCAACAATGTTTCTGACCTGATATATCACCCCTTGATAGGAGCTATTTCAATAGCATATATTTGGGGGAAGACAGTAGGACTGACAGCTTCACCACAAACACTTAATATGGTAATTTGAGTTGTTCATTTTTGGATGAAGTTGGAAAAAGTTTAAAATGTTGAAAAAGAATAAAGTTTCTCAAGCACTTTTCAAGTTGTAAGGATGTTTTGCTATGTGACTTGTTCTTCTGTTGATTGCTTTCTGTTTAACCTGAGATACCAAAAACCACCATCAGTGAAAGAGAACATAAAAATCAGAGGTGAAGAGGGGAAGATTTTTGATTTTTTGTTTAATTTGCTGTACCGTCATCCTTTTTGTTTTCTGAAAATGTTAATATAAGCAGTACTTCTATTTAGTAATGTTTGCATTAAGAGCTTCTCCAGCAGCTCCTGAAAGTATTTTATTTGGATTAGAGCTTTTATGTTGTGTTACTTTGTATGTGGATTCTGTCCACAAGGATTTTAGCTTTCTGTAAAAGCATTGGTGGTTAATTTCTGATATAACGATTAAATCTCTTACAGAACATCTTATGTCCGAGAATTGCTGATGTCATGACTATCATTCATTGGTTGCTATGGAAATTAAGTATGAGTGCATTCAATATTAATACTGCATTCCTGCTATGTGCACTTTCCTGATGGAAAAGTACTCGCTTTCTCCAGGAACACTAGCTGCAGCAATCCCTGTGACAAGAAATGCTCTTTGCAGACATATCCGGGGTACCCTCTTCCTTACTGTTCTCAAAGTCATCATCCACCACAGTATGGCTTAGGCAGTTCACACTGATTTTTGTGTACGCAGTTGTTGTGTGTTCCAGCCCTTGAGTGTGTTTGTGGTAATGTGCTGTCACAGATTTGCAGATTCACTTATATAGGGCGAGCCCAGGCACTTCAGCAGTATGTTTCTTCTCCTTTAGTTTGAAAGGGAAGTTCCTTTAAGAGATCCTGAAAGGTTGTTTATACCAGTGTGGGATTTGTGTATCTGCTTTTTAAAGTGGTTTCCAGGTAATCTCTTAACTGTAGTGGAACAACAGAATTTAACAATGGTTTATTTTTCCTAAGTCCTGAATTCTGGTATTTAAGTTTAATTTCAGACTCTTAACTAGTAGCTGTATTTCCTTTATTAAATTTTGAAATGTCACTTTTAAAATGCTGTTGCACTAATAAGTTGAGCCAATATTTCAAATTTAAAGCTGGGTTGTGGTATAATTACAATTCGATACTTCTGTGTATATGTAAGCATACCAGAAAAGGTCTCAGTCTTTGAAGCAGTTTTTTGCCAATTTTCTTAAGGAAATATTTAGTTTTTTGATTATGTCCCATTAAAAGTCAGATAAATATTGTAGCATTGGTTAAATACAGTAGCCACGTGTATCTGCTCTCAACCTGGCAGGGGAAAAAGTTTTTTAGAAATAAGCTTGAAGATTTTGAAGGAGGCCTGCTGCTTAAGGGACACTTGGCTAAAAGAAGAAGAGGCCCACAGCATTCTGATTATACAGCTGAAATTTATTTTTACAAGAAAGAAACTTAAAAGTAAATTGGCATGTATAAGGACTTAATGTACCACCACCCATCCTAGAAAAAGGAAAAAAACAAAGCAGGAAAAAAATTCGAAATTGCCTGTAAAATATGCAAGGCCACTGATAACGATGAGCTTCTGGTTTCTGCAAAAATAGTGCAATGGTAAAAAGAAGGTTTTTTTGATGAAGGTCTGAAAGTGTAATGTGTAAATGCAAACAAAGCAGCTTTTGTCCTCCATATAATAAAGAAGTATTGTGTGACAGTGTAATTTCTTTTATAATTCAGAATTGATTGATGCTCAATGAGGTCTGTGGATTGTAGCCTTTTGGTGTGGGTAGATGCACTTGATATGTGTAATAATGTCCGCATTCACTGGAGTGGAAGCAGTGTTTGAAAACTGCAGCTAAACTTGCTGTCTCCAGCACCAGTGGCATGACTGATTGCTGAAAGTTGGAGCATGGGACTTGAATAGAGGTTTGGCAACACAGGGGAAAATGGTTGTCTGTTTTGGAGTGTGATATGAGGCAATATTTACTCTGCTCTGTTTCTCCCTTTTCCAACCAAAAGGCAGGTTGCCAAGAACGGGGACTGAATGGTTTGGATCTTCAGTTAAAAACATTTTGTCTACACTGGAGTAAATGAGATGTGCAGATAGCTCAGGAAATCTGAAAATTGTCTTCTATTTGAATGATTCTTAGTGGTTGTGCAAACTAGATGGCTCATTCCCTACATGTATTTTTTTTCTGTCCAGTATAAACTTCAGTCTTGTTTTGTCTATATCACTCTCTTTTTCAAGAGAAGTTACTAACCCCAAAACTTTCTCATGACAAGTATCTACAATGACAGAATTTCTGCATTTCTGGACTCTGGAATTTCCAGAGGAGTCATGGCACAACTGAATATCCATCTATGATAGTTGTTAATATACATACATACTTCCAGACACATAGTAATTACATCTTTAGCTGTTACTATTTGCGTATTCTTAGGATTAAAATGTTCTAGTTTGTATTTTGGAGAAATCAAGATATTGTGCAAGTGTTCCACAAGCTCAGCTGAGGGAGTACAGTTGCTGCTTTGGCAGCTCCAGCATTCAATTATAAGGCTTCAGCCTCACAGAGCTTATTTTTGAAAAGCTCTGAAGTGTCAGATCTCTTTTATTTACCTTCTAGTGTCTATGCAATTTATTTTTCAAGCTGTTCTCCAGCTGTGAGGGCTGGTTTAAATGAAATTCTCATAGAATTGTTCCATCCACATTTAACTCTGAAGAAAAGGCTACATAGTGAGATTTAATGTTAAAGCCCTCTGTCACTTAAGATATTTAAACCTTTCAGCAGTTTAATGATATACAGAGTCTCCTTCTGGAGAACCTTACCTTGCATGAAAAGACCTCAGCTTTCCAATTTCTGTTAAATCTTTAAAACAGTCTTGATTTTGTCCATTTAGTTGAATCTATTATGTTAATGTAAGACTGCTTCAGTATGGTGCTAACAAGTGAAATATTTTTGTCCATCTAGCTAAGTATGGTATCCTAATTAATGAAACAAAATCTAGGAGATTTCAGGTAACTCATGATAGAATATTCTGTTATTGAGTGGGATGTGTCAATAGATTATTAAACCTAGGTCACTACTGCATTATGTGACACTGCATTATGTATGCTGAATTGCATACAATTCACATAAATCAGGGAAAGTTTTCTCTGACCTATAGCTCTTATTACAAAACTTCAGAAAGCTTTTAATAGTTTCCATAGTTTTCTTCAAGAGTTAAGTGCTTTGAATAAGGATATGAATTTTTCTGAGAGAACATTTCCTTCCCCTATCAAAAAGAACTATGATTGGAAAAGGTAAGAAAATTGGAAAAGTTAGAGCTAAAAGTTACAGAAAGTTACAGAATGTAGAATTAAACTATCCCAGACACTACACTCTGATGCATTTCCTGCAATTGCTTTCTCTATAGGCTAATATTGTTCTGGGTTGTAAACTTGAAAGCTTTGAAACTTAAAGTTTCTATTCAGTGTTGTTTTGCTGGGGGGTTTTGTTTGTTTGTTTGTTTGTTTGTTTGTTTTTTACATAGTGCTTGGTAAGATGAATATGCATTTTTGAAATCTGCATATTTAAAAAACAAATAAAAAAAATTTTTAAAAAAATCAAACCCCAACCTTTTTGTAAGAATGATTAATGTCTCTGTGTCCACTTAACAACCTGTTGGTGTAATGAAGATAAACAATTTTGGTTTACAATTTAAAAAAAGGTAGGATAGAGGGGAAGGGAGCAAAGAAAGATTTTTTTTTTCTGTTTGCAACACTGAAATTTCTTGTATTTGGACATGAACATTCAAATATATTTATTCATCTTACCATGTAGTGTAATTCAGTTTTTGATAGTAAATATATTTATCATTATTCAAAACTAAGTTATTCACCATCATCCTTATGTTGATGTAAGATTTTCATGCTATGCTGGTAAAAGAAAAAACTGAAACTCATTCTGAATAAGCAGGAAAATATAGTTTTCAATACTTTTCAATTTCATATTTTCCCCTGAGTAAGGGAAGTCTGTCTTTGCCTCAAAATTCCTAGTTGTATTATGCTTTTCTGCTGATGCTGGTGCACCACATTATATACAGAGTCAAACCCTCAAATGCAGGTCTCAAAAGAAGGCTGGCAAAGTGCTGTTAGCGTCTGTCATCTCAGCCGTACTGAGATGAATTCAGAGCTTGGATTCATCAAAACCCTGGGAGTTTAAGGAGCTAGTATTAAGCTTTTCTCTCCCTACTCTCTTTCCTGCAGTACTTGGGACATGTTGAAGTGGATGAATCCAGAGGAATGCATATCTGTGAAGATGCTGTGAAGAGACTGAAATCTGTATGTATATTTTTTTCATGACAAAGTTGGTTTTGGGGCTGTGAGTGTTACTGGAAAAGGTCAGTTCGGCAGCAGTGCCCCAGCTAAGGACTGAACTTTTGACCCATGTTAGGAGAACAGTTGGCTGGTTTGGGACCACTGCTGCACTTAGGGGGACATGCTAATCTGATGATGAGAGGGAGAGTTACAACTGTTCTTTCTACTTGCAGAAACTATTTGCAAAACAAATGTGTAAATTCTCTGTGACCTTTCAGGCTAAGTTGGTACCCACATGGGACTTGAACCATTGTTTTTTAACAGCTTTCTCCCTCTCTCTCTTTTCTTCTCCCCCTCTCTCTCTTTCCCCTCTGTTGCCTGCCACTTTAATAGTGACTTAATTCACCATTATTATACAAAATATTACTTGTTTTAGGCTGCTTTTTTGTAATGCACTGCAACATTGTAGTCATGCATGAAATAATCTGGCTTGCATCTGCTCAAAGTGGCCTGAAGGCTGCCTAATTCTGATATGTCATGAAGTGGGCTGCTCTTAGTTTGGCTTCTGTGAACGTTTGCTCCTGTAAATGGCACTCGTTCAAAGCTCTTTGTAGTTCTGTGGCTCATTTGAAGAGGTCTTGTCATCTCTTTCCTGAAGTAATAATACAACAAAATCCTGCAGAAATAGCAAACTCTAGAAAGGCAGGGATCAGTCTGTCAAGGAACTGAGACTATAACATCATTGAAAAGAACAGGAGAAAGGACATAAAAAATTTGAATTTTGAATGGAGATGGAGAACTGCAGTCCTTGTCATCATTTCTCTTATGTGTTTTAGCTATATATTCTTCAGTGTGCCTTCAGTGGAAGAAACTCTTGTATCCTTGCAGCTCAACAAAATCACTGGAAGTCCATCAAACACTTCTACTGCACTTTTGCTGACTTAAAATATCTGCTATTGGACGTCCTTTTTTTTTTGTCGCCAAATCTGAGAGTTCAAATAGCTTCCATCTAGACCTGTTCTTCCCTTCTTTCTAGAACACAGTGGAAGATTATAGGTTATCTTTTCTGCCTTCTGTTGTGCTGTAAAGTTTCTGAATTGGTTTAGTGCTCTGATTAAAATCAAGTCTTTTCATTCTTTTCTCTCTCAGCTAACGTATAGCAACCTGTTAAAGACGCATCCCATCTGTTCCCATTCAGTCTACAGTGATTGGTGATTGATTTTTATTAAAAAGGGCCACACAAATATAAATTAATTTCTTTGTTCTCTGGATTTAGTTTATGTACCTAAAAGTGCAAATACTGACCACATAATGAATTGCATCCGTTTTTGTCCTTTTTTGGTTTTTGTTCTCTCAGAATACTTTCTGTTAGCACACCAAATACCACTGCAGTATCTACATTATGGAACTTCTCTCATTCTCTTCCCTGGGGAGCTATGCCATGAAGTAGCTGTTTTCTAGTTATAAAAATCTTACAAGTCCACAAGTCAGTTAAGAGTAGCTAAGCTTACAATTAATGAGACATAGTAAAAGCATAGCACCCAATTTCTTCTAGAATCTGGATAATTCCAGGATTATGGTTCTTGATCACATGAATTATTGATTCAAATGTCAGACTTAGAGATCTAACTTTTACAGTGCATTCCCTGGAAATAAATAGTTTAATTTCTCTATTCTGTGCTATGTCATTAGTCCACATTGTCGATGGTGTGAATTCTACCCATTCTCCTAAATTAAACTTTTTTCTTCAGATAATTTTGGTTTTTTTCTGCAGTTTGAAGTTTTTGGTGTCTGTATATAAACTGAACAGAGGCGCACATCTCTTACAATTGCTATTTACATTGTCTCCTTTGTCAGTGTTGGAAGTTGAGAAGTAGAGGTGAAATTCACTTTGGGCCCCAAGAGGAAGATTCAGGTTACTGAAAGTACTTTGTATGTGCTGTAGTTGCTAGACTCCATCAGATCCAAGGTTCATTTGGAGCTGCTCACTGCAATTCAAGCCATGCCCCTCTCCCCAGCATGTAGTTTTTAAACCAGAGGCATTTCTTTAGGACACCACTATTGCTGAAAACTCTTTTCTGTACAATATGCTCTCTTAATTTAGCAGAAGCCAAACACTGGGTAATGTTTCAGCATGTGAGGAATGTGGTAAGAAAACAGTTTGTTCTTCTGGTAGTCTCTTTCTTTCACACTACTTAGTTATTTTAGTGGACTTTCTCTTGATTTTGAAAGAATTACAAGTTAAGGTGCAGTGCTCTCATACTGAAAGACTAGCTTAAGGGAAATTGGACTTCACTTTTTGTATGCTTAAACTACATCAAAATGTATCTCAGCTACTTCAGTCTTTCTTTTTTTCTCTGCAGGTAAGGTGTAGGTTTTATAAATCCAGTCAATAAAAATGAGAATTGTTGAAATATTTGTGTTTTGTAGCTTTTAATAATTAAATTCTGTCTGTCTTTACTTATTTTAATAGATATATTTTTCCCTCTTAATTCTTGCTCTACAACAGTTCGCAATTCATTTGGGGAACTGAAGGCTGTTCTTTTATAGGGCTGACTCCTGGATTTTAAAAAAAATTAACGGGATTTGTCAAGAATATAGAACAATGTTAATCAGTTTAATTACTGCTTTGCTTTTTGAAAGAAAAGATGCAAACAAATCTCTCTGTCTCTTTATTGTGTGTAATAACCTTTCAGGGATTTTTTTATTACCTGTTCCTTTTATGTGGCATAATTATTTTTGAGTATTGCGTCTTGCAGAACCTGAAACCAGTTAATGGGTGAACATCTTATTCAGACGTTGTTTAATTGACAACTGAGTAAAAGAAGCCACTTTAAGCTCGAGAATCCCTCATCCATGCTGTATTCTGTTGTTATAGTTTTGTAGCTCTGGAACTGCACACCAAAAATACGTAATTTTCTGTCAGATGAAGTGGCACTACAGTCTCATGAATAGATCAGAAATCCATATATTCAGCTATTAGTGTGTTATTAACACGAGTTTATATTATCAATGGAGCTTGCATTTTTTCCCTTCAAAGGGTATTACCAATGTAGCTTACATTTTTCCCTTAGTAGGGATATATTGCTAACTCTGTATATATTTCCTATCTGGTAAGATCCTTGTAGTTGGACACTAAGCTCTAAATGGTTTCTTCATAACCATTTAACTGAATTTAAAATATTTAGTGCCAACTGGATAGTAACTTTAAGGGCCTTGTAAGTGTATTTGACTCAGGTGTGGTAACATCATGTAAAGACAAAAGTATACTCTCTCATGTCATATTTTTATTTTAAATTAGCTTTAGCTTGTAGTATGGTTTCTAACTTGCCACTTTTTGTTTTAAATGATGCATTTGTTTTAATATATGTTCTTGTTTTAGCAGGTAAAGAGGCATAATTTAATACTTTAAAATATGCATTAGTTATCTCTAAACTACATTAACTTAGTGTTGTTTAAAACCCATTTTGCATGATGCCTTTTCCATTAACCTTGTCTAGTTTATTTAAAAAAAAAAATCTTGTTTAACAAGCATTTTGCTGAGAGTAAAATTAACCATCACCTAAAAATGAGGTAGCTTCTGGTGAATCTCTTTAGCTTTTGCTGTCTTTAAAAAGCTGTTCTTTAGTGTAATGCAATAATCATTGCTCAACTTGGCAGCAGCATCCAACCCCTTCTCATTATGTACACTACATTGTGATTAATCCATTAGTTCCCCTCCTAGTGTTCAGCACATCCTGTCCAAATACAGAACCGTTCCTGCCTCCAAAAATTCTTAAGCTTTTCAGCTGACTGAACTTGAAGATGTTCTGTATGAGTTGACATGAATGTTGCAGACACTTGGTAAAACATATCATAGAAGGACATGGGGCAGAGAGGCACACAGCAGCAGAGGCCAGGAAATGCAAAGTCGAGATTGACACTCCCTTCTTAACTTTGTGTTTCCTGGCTTTTGTTGACTTGCGTCAGAACCATAACTTTGTTTTAAATATAACCTTGTTTATCAATCAATTCTGGAGACACTGCCTCAGGATATTTGTGGTAATATTTTTAATATAATATTATCGGTGATCAACAGGTTGGAATTGCACAGTGTAAATGTGGGGTCAGGAGCTGTCACAGAGATGCTCCCTGTCTCATCTGCGATTCTCCACCTCCTCTTCATTACTATTATACAAAAGCTTTCTTAGAAGTGAAACAATTTGAAAAGACAGCAGGAACAGCTCTATGCTTCATGTCAGCTTCCCTCAAACGTGGAGCAGCATGTGGCTGTGCTCACAGAGCACCAGGCCTGGGGAAGTGTTCTCTCAGCCAATCGGTTCAGATCTTCTAGTTTAATTTCCACAATGTGATAACAAAGTAAAGCTGGTAAACTAAACTGCATGCAAATTTGCTTAAAATTGCTTGCTGCCTTTTCTTAATGCAAACATAGCAAGCAGTATAATCGCTTCCAGGCTGAAGAAAATTAGGCAGTCGTAATTCAGCCCTTGATATCTTTGCACTTGTCTGTCTTTCCCCTGTCTGAGCTGACTTGAAAGACTGTCCAGCCTATCCATTCAGAGTTGTAGAATGAATAACTAGTATTTGTGTAAATATTACGTAAAGTCTTGGAAGGCTTTAGAGAAAGAGGAAGGGCTCTCATTTGTCTTTTAGTTTTACCACGAGGTAACATGAAATTCTTCATTCTTCGATGAAGACTGCATAAGATGTGAAGCATAAGAGTAGCGTGTAAACCAGAGCAACAAATAAAAGGAATAAAATAAAGCAGTATTTACCCCTGCTTTATAACAGCCATACGTGCTTCTCCAGCTTACAGAGCATTTGCGTGGGAAAGAGCGATCAATACAGAGCAAACTTGACTGCAGTTCTGGAGTTAGAACTCTGCATTTCACAAGAACTCATACAGTATTTTAATTTTTTAACCACTGTGTCTGCTGCCAAGTTTGGTTTATAACCTAACTAAAAGGGACTAAACAAGGGAGAGTGAAAATAAAGTAACCACTTTGCATGAAATTGGGGCTGAGGTTTTCTTCTTTCCACCAATTTCAGGGCAGTAGCTTGTTAGAATTGTGTGTGTGCCCTTTGATCTGCATTTTCATGGGATTATTTTCACATTTGCCTGTCGCACCTTCTCATGGATAACTCTAAAACCCCCTTCCTTTCCCTCCAAACCCTATTCTTGTGTGTGCTTGTTGGTTTGAAAACCCTGGGACATTTTAGCTACCTACAGTAATAGCGCTCGACTTGTCCCCCCTGTTCCTCCAGGAAAGGAAGTTCTTCAAAGGCTTCTTTGGAAAAGTAAGTTTAATGCCTTGTTTGTGCTTGCACTATAAGGAGTTACATCCCTGGTATAGCACTGTTGAGAGTTCCCATATCCATTTCAGAATATTTACTTCTAAAACAGACTTGGGTTCAAAGTAAGAATATGGTTTAAAAAGTAACCTGAAACAGAAACTTAAATCTCTATGAACTGTATTGGAGATCCAATGTTCTGAAGTGATTTGGTCTTCCTGAAAAAAAATTAAAATTTTCCTTTTAAACCCTTAAACTTATGCCAACCTACATCACCTGGGCAAATACCTACAGAACAGTTGAGGTCTGTGCCTTGTAAGTGCTCAGCTTCCTGACACCATGAGTTGGTCCCCAAATGTTAGCACTGGGAGAAAGCAGTGTGCCATCTCTTTAAACCTTCCTTTTTTGAGGACAGTCCTAGTTCAAAGGTATATGGAGATGAGACCAGGCATTTACCTACTATGGTTTCCTAATTTCAACTCAGTTTACAGTTTCTGTCATTGCTCTTGTTTTCACGAGGACAGTTTCTTAGACAAGAAGAGAAGCAACTCTTTGTCCTTATTAAGAAGGTGCTTTACTGTTGTCTGGGTGGTTTATTCCTGCTGTCTACATTTCCACAAGGCAGAAAGACCGCTCTCTCTTTTCCTTCTCATCTCTTTCCTCCCTCTGTGTTTAAAATTTTGTAAAGCGTTTTAATTTAGCTTTCATATGGAGTTAATCTAAAATACAACTTCTGAAGTATCTTGTTATAAAATGAAACTTTGCTTAAATAGAAACTAACAGGTTTGTAACATCCATACATACTGGAGCCTTTTGAAGATTATTCTGTGGTCTCGGATTTGTTTTGGCTTTACCTGGGGAGTAAGTAAGGTTTTTTCAGCTGCTTCTTTTTCACTGTTCACTCGGTTAGTGATGCGTGTCACACAGGGACAGCTGTTTCCCCAATTCAGTTTTCTTCCTATGATCTAGGAAAGCACATGTCTAAAGTGCAGTGATGGTGAGGGGCTAAAATACAGTAGATGGCAGATCTGTCAGATTAATGAGATCATTCATGTGCACAAAGGAAATTTAAGAGCTGGAATCTACAAAGAGTGGAGTCAAAACATGCTGTTTGCTTTCGAACCCAAAATGCTAAATTGAAAACAAACAGAAAAACCCCTACCTCAACCTGATCAGATATGTTAGTTTTCTCTCTGCTTGTTGTTATTAACTTATGTTAGGATACATGAGAGAGCAAAGATGTAAAAGGACAGATATTGGCATAGCACTTACATAAAAATCTTTCTTTGACTTTTTAAATTTTTAAATATGCCATCTTCCCTATTACATCTTAGTTGCTTTCTTAATGAAGTCTGATACTTTACTACATCATTGTAGATTTGCTTTGTCTTATATTATATTTTGACAAAGAAGGACCTACTTCTACTTCAACCTGTGAATTTCATTAATTAGCACTGAAATCACTTAAATCCACAGTGTTTAGATATCCCCACAGCACCAGTATGGCAGTGCCTATTTTATAGCTTTGACCTACAACAGTAGCCTGCATTTAGGGAAATCTGCAAAGAAAGGGACAGCTGTTCTCTTATTAATAATTGAGAAATACTAATAACTCTAATATCTTTTGGCTGTCTCATCTATAATTTCTCCCCAGATGCCTTGCATTGGGATTAATATAATATTCCAAACTGCAGAGCTGCTTAAAAGATGCTAGCAGCCCTCAGAAAGTCAGTCTAGACATGTTTGCTGCTTTCCCTGTCCATATTTTTCTCCTCATAAAAGGTAAATCTGATAGATTTGTGTCTGGAAATGTTCAATTGTTTAGTATTGAAAATGCTTTTTTTTCAGCTTTAAATAAAAATGAGATGTCTATTAATAGCTCTGGGTTAGGCTTCTGCAGTTATCAAATAAGATGCCTTTTTAGGCAGCTCTTCATCTTTTTAAACTAAAGCTTTTCTGTTGAAAAGTGTAGAAGTACAGATTTGATGATCTTCCTTATGTTTTGCTTCCACTGAGTGTGTGTATTTCTCATCACACAGTGTTTTATATGGAGTCTGAAATGAAAAAAAAATTCTTTATATATACCTCAGACTCCACATACATCTTAGAGCTGTTTAGATATGTTTAAAAAATGCATTATTGAGCAACTTCAATTGTGCTCTGGTGTCCTTAAAACTTTATTTTCCACCTTACAATAGAGTAGCCACTCTTTGTTTGGTGGATGCCCATCTCTAGGGCATTGCGAGCTTGTCAGTGAGGTTTCCTTTGTGCCCAGCCCACCATGGTCTTGCTTTGTCTTTGGACCTGGAAGAACGAGTGCCTGCCCTCCCTCCTGGAGATGTCTGAGGACTCTGAAATTAGTCCAGATAATGAATCTTGTATTGCAGCAGGTTAGTGACTTCCCCAGAAGTGCTGAGCAGCGATGTTTCTATTGGTGCTGACTCAGCACTGACAAATCAGGTTTCCAGGAATCGGTTCCACGCATGACTCTCCTCAGGCAGTGTTGTCATTCAAAAACTCTGGAATTCATATGAAGACAAGCTACTGCTCTGGATCTCTAGATGAGGTAGCAACGTTTAGGACCATACCATTCCAGTGGATATTGGCTATTTGCTTTAAATATTTGTGTTTGGAGGTGCCTATACATTTCAGTGTTTATTACACAAGCTACAGTTCTGCAGTGGAGTTTGCTTTCCATGCAGT
Organism: Corapipo altera; assembly: GCF_003945725.1. Taxonomy (NCBI): domain Eukaryota; kingdom Metazoa; phylum Chordata; class Aves; order Passeriformes; family Pipridae; genus Corapipo; species Corapipo altera. The sequence goes on along the minus strand of NW_020884885.1, from coordinate 6,232,980 downwards.
ATCTTGTATCTGGTCTGATCTTTGTCCAGTATGTGCCAGAAGTGCAAATGCTCTTATCTACTTTGTAATCATGATTTACTGGGCGGTATCCTGCCCATAATGGAGTAGTACTTTGATTTGTATATCCAGTATAAACTGATTTGGAGAAGTATGTTCCTTTAAACATCACTGGCAGGCACAGATAAGCTGCGAATTCAGTAAACGGGAAAATCATTCTTTGCCCAACTGTAGTAGCAGTGGGTTTGGGGTGTACACTGTGAGCTCTTAACACTTAGCACTGCATCCACCATCCATAAATCTAGAAGAAGGAATTGGGAGATGAAAGTACGTTTTCTTTTTCCCTTAATGTAGCAAACCCAAGTTAGGTTATCTTGCATGTGGAAACTTATGTTTCCAGTGCGAAGAGGGGACTTAGAAAGCCCTTTAGTCTTTTCATTTTATTCTGAGAAACATGAAGTTCCAAGTATTAGCTATTTCTAAATCCTCACTTGGTAAAATAGCAGGTGAGGAGTAGCACTGCTGAAGATCATTACTGTTTTATGAAGTACCCAGCTCAGTTAAACTTGACTTTAATACAAACTTTAAGAACTGTTCACAGTTTCTGTAGGAACAAGATTTTTATTGTTTACTGGTGAAAGATGTGTAGCTCTTGTTCTAATGATGGTAATCTAAACCAGTTACCTACAGGCATTATCTTCTCTTGATTGTTTGTATTTACTTGAAATAAAGATCTTTAAGACTATTAATAGCTATAAGAAACTGATGCTCTTTTTAAAACAGTTCAAGGAGACAGACCTCTACAAACCATTTGTTGGGAAATAATAGGGACTTTTAGGCTATGGGAGCTATCTGAGCACTGAAAATACAGACCGTATTTTGTGGGTATTGATACTTACTGCCTTTTGAGACCAGAATTAGAAGTGACTTTTAAATGCTGCAATATTTTTAACACAAATGATGGTAAATTTAAGTACATCTTCCATTAGGAATTATAATGTTTCCATTAGGCATTCCAGATTCTGAATGAAACCTTTTCTGGGTTACCCACACTGTATGGTCATTTAGAAACTGGCTTCTGCAAGTACATCTCTGTAGTTTGCTTTCATGCTGTGCTTATTTTCTTTGTTTTCTCTTTAAATGCTCTTCTGTGCAAGTCAGTGCCATGCTCTGTTCTCATCAAGCTTTTCAAAAAAGCCCGGGGTGTCATTGCTGCTTCCAAAATGGGGACAGATAGTTCCTCCCCAGAAAACGAAAGTTCTGCCAGGCCCTTTTTCTTCACACTTGCTGCTTTCTCTGAGAATGAAACCAATGTGATATAATTGGAGACTTTTCATTCCAAGATAATTCATCCTTACAGTGTTAAAATTGGTGTTGCAGACTTGGAACATGCAGTAGCTTATGTCAGAATGTGTCCTTGTTCTGTTACTTGTTGAAAAAATGTAAATTATATACATTTGCAATACACTATTAAAAAAATTATAAAAAAGTTGCAATTCTTGCTTGAAGCCACTAGCTGATACCCCTTCATCTTTTTTTGTTGTTGTTGTTGCTTTCTTCACTCCTTAGAGTGGTCTCTGGTGGGTGTCAGTAGCAGCCACAAACTATGTAAGCCCAGTGCTTCAAAAAACATTATGGGGAGAATATTTTATTAACTGGTTAAAGTATGGGGCTTGTGAATTAAAGTAACACGCTAAAAAAAAAAAAACAACTATTTTTCTAGTAGTAGTTCTCAGTAACAACCAGTAGAATTATGTTGACCTATTTTGTTTTGAATTAATTCGTTTCAGAAGAATATGGTATTTATACTGTTTTCTGTAACTTTCCCTTGAAAAGTAAACAGTCTAGAAAGAATCTGTAATTTAAATGGCTCCTGAAGCCTTCCTGTGTTTCCCACTTTTACTTACCCTCAGCTTGCAACAGCTGAAAGTTCCCACAGTTGGGTCTTGGATAAAAGCCAGACCTCTCCTCTGCTGTATCAGACTGCCACACACCATTGCTTTTTCAAGATACACAGCAAATGGTTAAGAAATCGTATTTTTCTACCTCTCTTCCAAGATTTGACATTTAGCTATTAAAAAATTAGTGAAACATGTTTGGATTATTGATCTTAGCGTTAGACTTATGAGCTTGATGAGTTACATAGTACCTGATGATTTTAGAGTGCTTTTAACACTGGTTTGAGGTGATGCCATGATTCTGCCATGTGACTATTGGGGCAGAGGGTAGGGCTGGTGGAAATATCAGGTAAGAATTTTCCTATGTTTAAACTTGTGCTAAAGAAGCTACCTGTGGTGTAACTCCTTATGAATTAGTGTCTTCTGACTCTAGTGGAATTTTTCACCCACTTGGTCAGTCTTGAATTCTTTACTGTCAATGGATGTACACCTTATTTTTGCCTCACCTGTCCTGTGCCCTCTCCCCATCCCCACGATGTGCTGTTTCTGAAATACTGGCTTTGGCTTGGTTCTCTGAATGTTTTGCAACTTGGATTGAGCTTTGGGCACCCTACTGACCGTGGACTTCATCTACACTTAATGTTATGGTTCTTGGAGAGGGGAAGCAGGTGGCAGTCTGCTGTTGGCATAAAACTTTTTGTTTTTTTCTTTCTCTTTTTTTTTTTTCTTGAAAGTCTGGGAAGAAGGCCGTCAAAGCAGTCCTGTGGGTTTCGGCAGATGGACTCAGAGTTGTAGACGAGAAAACAAAGGTTAGATTTCCCTGGGCAAAAGTTTTAAATCTCTCTATAATAATGTATGTGCTATATCTTCAAATGGACACCAATCTCTGTGTTAATGCAAATGTTGGTATTTGAAAGAAAGACTGAAGTGTGTAATTAGTTTTATCATTTCTTGCTTTGTAAACATATGTACGTCTGCTAATTTTTTTCCCAGTTAATTCCACACTATTCTCAAGACACATTTTATAAAACATGGCAAGTGTAGCACAAGCTTGGAATATTTTTTGTTGCATTTACTGAAAAAAACATATTTTTCCCCAGTAAGTTCTGTTGACAGTGAACTTGGAGAGTCCCTTGACTTTGTTCTGTGCTACTGCAGAAGGTTGCAATAATAATACATAGGCAAACTCACATTAATCAATATAATATATATATAAATCAATATAATTTCCAGTGCATCCAAATCCTAGAATGGGTCTGAAAGAACAAGAGCTTCCAAGAATGCAATGAAGAGAGTAAATTAAATAGGGGGTTGTGCCTTCAGACTCAAGCTAAATAGTATATGAGTATATCAAATTTGATAGTCTCTAAGTCTAATATCTAAGCTGTTGGTCTGAAGTAGAAGACTGATGTATTTGTGGCATCCTTCTAGATTATTTTACAATTTTTTTATTGTGAAATTACATATATTTTTTTTGTGAAATAGCAGAGTATGTACCACCAAGACACCTGTGTGCAAGTAAGAGCAAAGGATTCTTGGTTTTATGTAGATGTAGGCAATTAGAAATAAGAGCTTTAGGCTTCCTACTACAAGTGTTCTAGTATTTTAAAAGATGGCATGGGTATCAGAACAGTTTTAACTCTTGTCAATCTGAAATAATTTGCTTTATATACATAAAATTAAACACTTACTTTGTCAACCTACAAGATATTTCTACAAACCAGCACTGGCAGGCAGAGATAACTCATGTCCCTCCACAGTACTACCTGTCACATATCTGCTCTGTGGCTAGACTTCTCCAGGGCTGCTGTTATGGAATGCTTCATCAGGGATAAAACTGCCATCTCTCAAGAATTCAGTTTCTAATACAAACATACTGATGTGAGTGAACTCAGTCTACTGATTGCCTCATTTAAAAGTAATAATACGTTATTTTTAGAAACGTTGCTGCATATATGTAATATTTGCAAATTGAATTTTAATAAGATGTGCAGACTCTGAAGTTAATTAAAAGTATGAAATTTAAAAAGAGAATATACTATTGCCTCCTGGTGGTTCAGTACATCAGCAGAGGTGCCAAGTACTAGCCACCAAACAAAAGAAACAGTTTTGAAAAAAGTCGATAAAATAATTTTTAATGAAGATGACATAGTCTTAAAGTGTACTATCTCCTTTTTAAAAACACTTCTATCAATCTATGGGACTAAATCAGAGATGTTTGATACTACCAATGCTGCTGGTGCTTTTCCATTGCGTCACTGCTTAGCTAGTTGGCAGATCAGTTTTTGCTCTTTTTGTAGAAGCTGCTAGACCTTTTCACACTTAAAGACCTTTCCCACAAATTTCAGTTTGTGTTATAAGCACAGTAAAGACTTTTTGATTGCAAGACTATGGAGCTGCTGTAAAAATAAAACAAAACAAAAATGTGTGCTTCCATAGTCTAGAGAGAGATCATAGGAATTGTTTGGGTCCCTAAATTCTTAAGTGTTGTTTTGGCACACTTCTACCAAAGGCGTCTATTGGAAAATGTGATCTGTTCTTTTTCTTTCTTAAGGGGAACAGATTCTGAATGGTTACTTTGTTGACAGATAATTAATAGCCAGATCAGGTTACCCTCTTTTTACTATAAGTCATCTTTGTGCAGTTACTACTAAAAATTACTTGTTCAGTGTTTTTCCATATTTCCTCACGTTTCTTTTATTGTGGGGGCGATTTTTTCCCTCTAGGATCTTATAGTTGATCAGACAATAGAGAAAGTTTCTTTCTGCGCACCAGACAGGAACTTTGACCGGGCGTTCTCATACATCTGTCGAGATGGCACAACGAGACGCTGGATATGCCACTGCTTTATGGCTGTGAAGGACACGGTAAGTTTAATGTGGTGTGTGCCCAACTCTTCTAGCTCATAGCTAGAAGTAATGGTCAGAAAAACTGTGTACCCAACTCTTCTAGCTCATAGCTAGAAGTAATGGTCAGAAAAACTGAGTACCTGGAATACTGCAATATGTTTTGACTCCAGCTGGAATGTTACTTACTCCTTGAAAATCATTTTAGTTCTAATTCCCTATATCTGAATTATTTGCCATTGCTCTGTGGTGTCGTCTTGTGGAGAGAAATGGTGCTCAGCATGTGTATAAAAGGAATGCAGTCAGCCTCAGCTATCTCCAGCAGAAAGGAACTACTCTTCTAAGAATAGATGGAAGATTTTTTCATCTGAAAATATTTACAGCCAAAAACTGAAACAGTTTTTCCAGGATAAAATCAAAGTAAATACAGACTGGTTATGAATGCAGTCTCTTGTATGCAAATGTTTTCTTCAGTGAAAAGTCATCCGAATGTTAAGGAATGGAGCTAAACTGAATTGAATTAGCACTCTGTTTGCTTCTAGAGGTGTTTTGAGTGGAAGGTTTAAAGTAAGTTACCTCTATCAGTTTCTTGCTGTGTAGACTTAAGTAAGTTATTTAACTCCGTCATCTGGCCTTTCCCTCTATCTACTTTTTGTTGATTCCTGCCTTTATTATACAGAGTGCTTGAAACCTCATGCAAATTTATTGTGTGAACTCCACAGAGCTGCATGTTCAGAGTAGTGGTACTTGACAATTTATCATTTCTCTTTTAACAATTAAGTTAGAAATTCCCAGTAAAACTTAAGTCAGAGCTGGAACATTTCTCTTTTCCTCTGTGAATAACAGGTCAATTCACTAACAGATTATGATAGATGAGTTGAGCTACTGGTAGCAATAGTGCCTCTGACTCAGCTGTCACCACTGTATCAGCTGGGTTGCTGGACTTCCTCTGACTTGAATTTCCTTTCCTTATTGCAGTTATTGGATAGCGGATTCTTTTAACCTCACTGGTGAATAATGGAAGTGCTTTTCAGAAGGCACTCTTAACTTATGCATTTGGTCAGGGCCATTAAGAGGTGTAACTAGTCACCACTGTACTTTTAATTTTCACACTTACACACAAAGGTTGTGTCTCCCTGAGCCCTCTGTAAACTTGCTCCAAGAATAGCACTCATCTGTCCTTCAGGATTTACACCTTAAGATGGCTTCAGGAGAGTTTCTTTGTGCACAGATGTATCCAGAGGCAAGCGATCAATGCAGGCACATTATCACACCATCATCTTAGTAACAGTTGAACTAAACAGGTTATCCAACAGTCTCCTTCATTCCTGGGTGGCCTTCTTGAACATGGCTTGTGCATTAGTAGTTGGGTGTCTTTATATACCAGGTTTAATTTAGAGCCATACTAAAGACGACCAATTACAGTAGTTCTCTTAGATGCCTGAATTAGATGCGTCTTATAAAGACAGGTTATGCCTTTGCGATGTTTCTGTTCCGGTTACTGTATGACGCAATGTTGTCTTGTGCAGGGGGAAAGGTTGAGTCATGCCGTGGGCTGTGCATTTGCAGCATGCCTGGAGCGAAAGCAGAAGCGAGAGAAGGAGTGTGGAGTGACTGCCACCTTTGATGCCAGCAGAACCACATTCACTAGAGAGGGGTCATTCAGGGTCACTACAGCTACTGAACAAGCAGAGAGAGAGGAAATTATGAGACAGATGCCGGATGCTAAAGGTACGAGATACAACTTAAACAATCATCTATAGCGAGCAAAACCAGCACTGAGGCCTGTGCAAGGATTTAGGCTTAACATCCTTAGAGCATTCCCTCTCTTGAACCTTGCTATGTTCAAACAATATTCCCAGACTCTTGTCACTTCACAGGATGCAAAAATCGCTCCCAGATTCACTCAGAGCGCATTTTCCCATATCCCTTCTAGAAAAGATGCAAGTGGCTTCATATGTGAAAGCTGCTTCTGCTTTGTTTTGTCAGCCTGCTTTATGGCAGAGAACACTGTAGGTACTATACTAAAAGGCTTTATTACAAAATTATTATAAAAATAGGACAAGTTTGCCAGACACATCTAAAGCTTATGGTAAATGAACAGAAAATGAAATGCATTTTTCTTAGAAAAGAATGTAATTTTTTTATTATTTTTATGGCAGATTACAGAGTGTATGTATAGAATAATGCTGCATGGGGGAAGAACAGAGTGCTTTCTAAAAAAAACAGAACAAAATTACCGCCCCTTCCCAATAAAACACACAACTGTTACACTGTTAATTACATTCAAAACTAATAACTAACTGATTTTAGAGGAGTTAGTGTTCTGAAACTGAAATGTAGAACTTGTTACTCAATTTTTATTATAAGTAGTGGAGTTCTACAGCTAACAAAAAATAAATATTATAAATATTGTTCATAACTCTCTTTACAGTGGAGTCAAACTTTTGTTTCAGAGGATTTCACAGCAAGTTTTATGCTGCCCCTCGATTGCAAAACTTTAATCTTTGTTTTCGTCATCCATCTGCTTGTTCCCGTACGTTAGTTTCAGAATGTGCTAAATGAAGCTTAAACACAAGGCCTTTGTTACTTGAGGGCATGAGTCAAAATCTTGACTCAATGAAGGTGTGTGAAATCCTTTCCAAGAAAGACTGATTAGAAAAGTTTCACTTGAACAAGCAGCTGCAACTCATGGGTACTGAAGCTTGCAAGACAATATAATTAGTTCCTCCTACCATTCCAGCTCCTCAGAAATCTCTAGTCTGACTCCTCTCTTTACCAGATTTCTAGTTGTTCTGCTGATATGTCAAAAAAAAAGTAATTGTTTTTCTTAAAACGTTTGGAAAACGATATAGGTAAAATAAGAATTCATACCTGCATAGTGAGATTTCCCCTTGTCCTGCTGTGTTGATAATCCCCAAAGCCAATTCATTTATGAGTGAGAGAGAGTTCTCCTAGAGATGGAAAACTCCCCATTACTATTCTATTATTTCCTGGAGGAGTTGGGGTACTGCAGCCTGAGCGCTGAATGCAGTCTAACTTGTTAAGTGCTGCTGCTACCTTTGGCCTGCTGAAGCTTGTGCAGTGTGTTTGGCTGCTGCTGCTGATTCTGCAGGGCTGACAGGGTGGCTTTTGAAAGAAGGTGCTAGAGCTGGTTTCTGTTCCCTGTTGCTGCTGAGCTATGGCACCCTAAGTCACTTAATACAGTTCGTAGTAATATTTTGGCCATGGTTCTGTGTGAGGGAAAGTAGAGGTCTCAAACACACCATACATTTTTTAGTCTTACTCATAAATGAATTGCAAGTATTTTTAGAGCTGGGGTCTCAGGAACAGCTAGAAAGAATACATATGTAAAGCTATCATTTCTGGGAAGTGGCCTTAGTAAGCTGTGGAGCCTGGATGTACGTAAAGTGACATGGTAGAGACCATGGAGTTATACAGAACTGAGTTTTCTGCTGTGCTATTAGAAACTCATTTGGTAGAGTACTGGTTATGCAAATTCTTGGAATTTCTTCAAAACAAATGGGAATAGGGGCAGGCAGTTGAACAGTACTTTGCTTTACTCTTCTAACCTCACCCTGTTTCCTCCAGCAGTTGAAACAGAAGTGAAAACAGTAGCACCAGGTGCTGCACCAAACAATACTGCCCCCTCTTCTGGCTCACCAACCTCTCCTACTGCTGAAGTTGCTGCCTCTCTGGATAAAGAAATGAGCAATCCCCACGCTATCCCACGGAGACATGCCCCTATAGAGCAGCTTGCCAGGCAAGGGTCTTTCAGGGGCTTCCCTGCCCTTAGCCAAAAGATGTCTCCTTTTAAACGCCAGTTGTCTTTGCGAATAAATGAGCTGCCTTCAACAGTGCAAAGGAAGACCGATTTCCCCATGAAAAACTCAGGTAAAACCAAATGGTTCCAGTGAAACATTAGCTTATATTGTCTGTTCCTCCTTTCTTTCTCTGTGGCTTCAAATAACTCCTTATTTTCTAGTAAATCCTTCTTCTTCGTGTTATCATTTATCATGAACAAACATGACTATGTCACAAAAATTCTGCTTTTGAAATAGTCAAGAATTTCAAATGTACTGTCCACATGCAGAAGACAAAATATTCTAATCACTGTCTGAAATACTGGATCACAGCTTGAAGTGCTCCAGGAATGGGTGTTGGTGAATTAGTAGGTGCTGGCTTTTCCCTCTGAGTCACTGAACCAGTTCTTCCACTTACTGTCAGGGCATCCTGAGAGACAAATCCCTTCAAGGCCTTAACCACTTGTCAGAGGATCATGTGATGATTGACTGTCCTTCTGCCTGTCTGAATTCTTTCTGAGAACAGTGAAATTGCTTTTCACCTTGCATTAAAAGAAACTTAACTGTTTAAGTTGTACAGTTTCCACATGATGGTAGTGCGGTTTTCTAAAGTCATCCCAACATAAACAGCTGGGATGCTCAGTACCTTGCATAATGTCCTAGAGTCCCCTTAACTAGGTTATCCTGGAGGCCAACTGTACTCTCACTTAGCAACGGGGCTTGTTTTGGGATTCTAAGCTTTGAAGTAAAAATCACTGTGACAAAGGCAAACTCAACAAAAAAACTTACTCTGACTCCTTGTTTAGTGACCTGTGCTTTAAGACCAGCACTGAGTTGATTAGTTTTACAATAATAGTGCTCTACTCACTAGTGATACTCAATGAGCACACTACAGTCTGAATTTTTCATGATTCAGAACAATTATGATGCATGTTTCCATATATACCACTGCCAGTGATGCTTACTGTCACACTACATGCACTGTATTGGACCATCCCTCAAAGAAACAATTTTTGGGCATGCCTCCCCTTATGTTTTAGGTATGGTGCATGTTGAGTCCAACCATCTTACGTTTCTTACACTATTTGTGCTTGATTATGCCTGCTTATGTCAGTTCTGTGCAATGAAGGACTGATGATAGGTACTTTTGATAAACAATGCAATTAGTAATAATGAGAACATCTGGTACGCTGGCAGCTTTACTCCAGATGTTACTTTCTCCACATGATGCTGATACTTGGTTTAAAACTGAGTGTCCATTTTATTTGAGCATTCGTTTTTTGCTTTTATGATTCTAGCACAGGAGCTGGGGATTTTGGCTACTGCTGAACTGGAACAATCAACATTCTAACTCCAGAATTAACTTGCTGCTCTGCATTGCTGTCAGCACATTTAAACTTCATGTAGTTACTGTAGAAGCATGTTGTTGGAACACTTAAATCTATCATAAGTATTTTTATTTCACAGAGTGCCAAATCTTAATACCAAATCCTTGATATTTTTAGCACTTTTTAATACTGAAAGATTTAGATCTCTACTAAAGCTATAGAAAACCCTTTTACTTCTGCTATGAGCATCCTTTAAATTTGGAATGGTGATCTCCTTACTCTCTTGACTTAGTCACAAAATACACTAATGTGGTGTTCTATTTCAGGTCAGATCGTCAACACTAATTTTAAAAAAAGCTGTCATGCAAATCAGTAGCAAGACCATCTAGGACATAAGGGAACTAATTATGTTTCAGTTTCACATTGGTATTTGTAAATTGCTTCTGTATCCTTTAAACTTCCCATTTAATGAATTCTGTTTACATTTTAGTCCCTGAGGTAGAAGGGGAAACAGACAGCATTAGTGCCCTGTGCTCTCAGATCACCAGTGCTTTCAGCACACCCTCAGAAGACCCTTTCTCTTCGGCCCCCATGACAAAACCAGTGACAGTAGTCGCACCACAGTCTCCTGCCTTTCAAGGTTTGTGATTTCTTTGCGTGCCGCGGTCACGCTGGATTAGGCTTGAATGCACAAAATGTTGCTTTCCAATAACACGTGGTCTTAATTTCTTGTGCAAGTCCTGTTACCAGTATTTTGGGTGAATGCATCCGGCTTTTTTCATCCTGTCTGTTTAGTTTTTCTGTGGTTTTGTTTGTAACAAAAAATTCATGCACCTACCACACGATAGTTACCTGTAAAAGGGACTGGCATTGAGATAATGGCTATTTTAACATTCTACCTCCTGAACTGCAAAAACCTTACCAATTGTGTGTCATAGGAACCAAATCTCACAAGAGAAGAGATTTTGTGCCACCACAATTACTATTTTTCACACAAATTCTTAGATAAGTTGTGGTGAGATAGAACTCATAGCAGCTGCTAATCTTCATTTCACTGCTGTGCCTTTATGCAAGTTGTGTGAAAAAAGAACCACTCCATGTTAAATGTTGTTATTGTTACTTTGTATCTAAAATGTGTTCTTTTGAATCTAAAATTAACCATACAGTAACTTCTGGTGAACCCTTTCTCTTCCTTATAAAAACAACAAATTTAAGTTCCATTGGTCATCAGAATTCAAGGCCTCTTAAAATACATAATTAATTCTCAATCCCACAATTCTCTTCACAAGTATTGGCTTGGTGAAATGGAATTTACTACTTTTATTGACTGTCAGTCCAGTTTGGCTAATTTACACAAACCGCTGTCATGTGGAAGTGTCTAAAATTGTTGTATGTTGATAGGTATGACCCGGCCTACTAATATTCCAGTCACGTGCATGCCTTGCATGAATTAATCGCACTGATGTTGTCTGCTCCCATTTTAGTTAATGGCACTGCCTCTGCCTTCTGTGTGCTTGCTGCTAAACCATCCCAAGCTGCTGTAGTGTCCACAGCTATGCCAGTTCGTGAAACCAATCCTTGGGCTCATGCTCCTGCTGCTAATACTGGAGCTGCAGCCGTGGTCACTGGTAAGATTGGAAGTAGATCCGGTGCACTGCTATAAGAACTTGGATCAAAAGCATAATTAAGCCCTTGAGACAACTGTCAGTGCCACTTAATGGCAAGTGGAAGGAACAGGAACAAAAGACGGAAGTAGTAGCCTTTTGCACGAGTGGATGGAGGGAAGCGATGAACTTGCTGGTTCTGGGTCTATAATTTGGACTGATTCTTATTTTGGCAGCATTTTAGAAAATTCAGTGCTTAAAAAGGAAGTAATGAAGTTGCATGTGTGTGTGTGTATGAAGGGGAAAGAATCGATGTGTACCCAAATTAATTTTTGTGTGTTCTTTCCACTAACGTGCATAAGGATGGATTAAGTTGGCTGCTTAAAGGCTTTAGAGGTTCATTTCCCCTGTTTAGTAAGTTTAGTCTGTTCCTCCAGGCCTTGTCTGCAGTTATACACGGTGTAGGGAGGTGCCTGAAATGGCTGCCACCCATGTGGACACGTGTTGTAGAAGGCTACAATCTTAACTAACGTAATTTCCTGGTGTAAGAGCCACTCAACAAGAGAAACTTTGCTAGTGAAGTAGTAGGTTCTACTTGGCCTCCTAAGAGCACCAGACTTCGTCTTTAAAACAGTTTCTATAGCTTTGTGTTGTAAGTCCACCAGTCCTGGCTGTACGTTCAGCAACTGATACTCCCCAGTCAGATGAACTAGTGGTTATGGACTACATCACTGCCACCAAGTTATGAGTGCAGGCTCATAACTGCATGCTCTTCTGCGTACCCTAAAGTCTCAGATGTCTCCTATGAAGAAAAATACCCATAAATCTGCATTTTAGCAAAAAAGCCCTTATCTACCCCTTCTTGATAAATGTCTTCCTAGAACAGAACAGTGCAGTGGATGCATAAAGATGCTTCCAGTGTTGGTAGCATCTTTCAGTCATGGTGGGAGGAGGCCTGTCTGTCCTTGTGTATACCCTCCAGCCTTTCTAACTTATGAAAGAGTGAGGAGCGGAAATAACAGTGACTTGCCCATGCTTTTCTTCCCAGGCACTGAATGGAGCAGCACCTCCTCAGGTGCAGCCTCACCAAGTCTCTTCCAAGGAAATCACAGACGTACTCCCTCAGAGGCAGACCGCTGGTTGGAAGAGGTCTCAAAGACTGTGAGAGCCCAACAGCAGCCAACCTCAGCCCCAGCCCCACAGCCACTGCTCCAGCCTCCTCCAGCAGCTCCAGCTTCCCAGTCAGCACCAGCCTTCCCAGTCAGCACCTTCATTGCACCTCAGCCTGTGCCGGTGGGTGTGGTACCGCCCATGCAGCCAGCATTTATTCCAGCTCAGCCCTATGCTGTAGCAAATGGGATGACCTATGCAGCCCCAAGCGTCCCTGTGGTTGGAATCACACCTTCCCAGATGGTAGCCAACGTCTTTGGTACTGCAAGCCACACTCCAGCAGCCCACCCGCATCAGTCCCCCAGTCTTGTCAAACAGCAGACGCTCCCGCAGTACGAAAGCAGCAGCGCCACAGCCAGTCCTTTCTTCAACCCCCCTGCGCAGCACAACGGCTCCACAGCTTTCAACGGAGTCGACGGTGGGAAATGGGCTGCCGAGGACAAGCATTCCCAGCCCCCCGTGGCTGCTCCACAGGTAGACGCATTTGAAGCACAGTGGGCAGCACTAGAGAGCAAGGCAAAACAGCGCACTAATCCCTCCCCAACCAACCCCTTCTCGAGCGATTTACAGAAGACATTTGAGATTGAACTTTAAGCAGTCCTATGGGGGAGATGGATAAATTGTACATTAGGATAGAGGGATAAAGGGAGCAAAGGGGACTGTTTCTGATCAGTTTGCTTTGTTAATCCCAAAGGTCCCTTAAAACAAAAATGGGTTAGAAAGAGGGAGCATTATGGGGAGGACATAGACATACAGAGAATTTAATGTGCAGTTCTTAAAAAGAATCCTGGAGTCACCCCAGTCTGCATTCCCTCCTCACTTGGAAAGCTGGAAGTTGAATGGAGGAAATAAAGGCACCCAGTCCCAAAGCCTGTTCTGCAGAAACATCAATCATCTCACACAGAAAGGAAGGCAGATCTTTGTACCTGTGTCCTTCTGATGCCCTGCAAGTCCTGGATGTTTCCCCCTCAGGGAAAAATGGGTTAGGGTGGGGGGGGGGTGGATATGGATGGGATGTTGTCACCTTAGCAAAAGCTAGGTTTGTGGAAAAAGTTGAGCTTCCATTTTGAGTAACAAAGTGAATATTATATGTAAAGAATAAAGTAAAGCCAAAATCTTTATTTTTATGCATTTAGAATATTTTAAATAGTTGGATATTAAAAGCTGTATGAGTTGTAAGTAATCTTGCCAAAGGTTAAAAAAAATGGGGGTTGGATGTAAGAAATTGTACATAAGATTGATTTATCTCTGATTCTTATTGTAAGTAATATTGGGGGGGTGGAAAAAGGGGCTCTAGCTTGTTCTTGTATCTGTTCATTGTAAGTAGCATATTGCAACAACAATCACAACCAATAAGTCATTATATCGTAGTTTTAAACAAAGAAAATTAAAGAACAGTATTGTCATGGTTCGAAAACCATGGGGAAAACTTACTGTTTTTTATTGGAATCAATCTACATATTCTATATAGTATGGTTTTTTCCTTTCATATATTGCTGCAGTTTCTTTGTCTTAATCTCTTGGTTCTAACACTACTGTGACAACTTACTGTAATCATATCTATATCCTGGGACTGCCTGGGAAATCATTTTATGTTTGTCTGTCAATAGTTCTTAGCAGTTTTTAACTTTGGTTTTGTTTTTTCCCACTGATTTGTGAAACCTTGTGGTTAAGGCTGCAGCTGGTCCAGGTTCTGCCTCTGGTGACTTGTGAAAACCATCTCATTTTAACTTTACTTTTAAACTTTGGCCTTACAAGCAAATGTAAGTTATATATATTTGTACTGATGATTTATAATCTGCTTTAACAGAAATAAATGTTGGTGGTAGAAGCACTGTCTGTGAAAGTTTCATTTCCTACCCTGATTCAGTTTTCAGTATTTGCCCTTCTGGGTATCTTCTGTGTTGTTAGGTGAATATAGGTAAGCCCTGCTTGCCAACCTAAAAGCTTAAGAATAATATCTTAACACCTCTTGTTTATTACAATGTAAGGTTACTTTGAACTTTAAGACTGAACTTGCAAAATATCCTTGTGACACATAACCATATAAAGCTCTAAAATGGAGGCCGTTACTGATAACATCAGATTCTAGGTTTGCATCCCTGCATTTTCTGTCACTGAATATTTAGAGAGACAAATATGAGGACATTAACATTTAGTAAGGGCAAAGAGGAAAACTCGCTTTGTTTTTCTTTTCCCTACTACTAAAAGGAGCCATATGAGATGATGGTGTGTTTTCACTCTGTTTCTGTTCTTCCAGTGAGCTCATATCTACCCTGTTAGTATGACTGGTTCTCACTGCATTCTTATGGGCACCGTGTCAGTTTAGACACAAGGAGAAGTCAGACTCTGTAAAGTGAAGGGGAAGAAATGCTTCCTTTGTCTGCCCCTTGTATTGGAGCTTGCCAGCAGCTTCCATTTCCAGGCAAGTACAGTGAGTCACACAGCGACACAGTCTAAAAACCGGTGACTTTTTACAGATTTTTACCTGTTTTCAGTATGATATGAATAGTAATGGAAACACTCCCTATGGTATTTGAGTTGGTATTAATGCTTTTTTCAGCTTCCAAAAAGCTAACATAGTTGTAGACATTTATAGCAGGAAATAAAGTAGCTATAAGTTATTCTGTTAGTTTCATATCTTTCACAGTAAGTGCCCCAAGATAGCTGAAAATAGCCCAGTATAGCTACACCCTTCTCCTGCCCTAGAGATAAGAACTTCCTACAATCCATTGTTTAGGGAAGTAAATGAACATCTTGATTCTTGGATAAAAAAAGTAAACATTGAGTCAAGTGGTTAAGTAAGTGGTACTATAGAGAGGGAGAAGCTCATCTTATCAAATAGAAGAAATGTAAAGACCCATTAGATAACTTTTACAGTGACGGGCATGTATTTAAAGCAGGGAACTGCATGCCTGCCAATCTCATCCTTCCTGCCATGGTTATGCAGCTGAAAGGAGGTCAGAATAAACTCTCCCCTAAACAAAGCATTTTCAGTGTCAGAGTCCTGGCTATCAGAATGCAGTCTTGAGAAAGCACTTTCTGACCCCATCTTGTGTAACCACACAGCTTGAATGATAGCTGACTACAGAGAATATTTAAATACTCTAAAAATAGCGCCTCTGACATAGTAGAAAGAAATTTTATAGAACTGACTACTTATGCTGGGACAAGAGTCTGATACACCTTCTAACCATGCCCCTGAGCAGGTTTGCAGCCCTTGGCTACCCGTGAATGCCTGCCACATATAAACTGAGGGCTTCAATAAGACTGGAATTTACAGCGTCTGTGATTAGTCCTCTGGTCTCAAAAGACAAAATCCTACTATAATATCCTAAATACACAAAAAGGTGCTGGTCTGAGCTGTGAAATGCAAAAATATGTACAAACACAGTTAGAAATTTTCAGGACTATCTCATTGCTCTTAAATAGCCAGTGATTTCTACTTCAAAACTTAACTGTAACACTTGCCCTGCATTACAGCAGAGGAAGTTTTCCCTGATCAAATTAAAGGGTCTTAACTGCAAAATAAGTATTTTCTCTAGCAAACAGAATCTATCAGACCACAGGGAGAGACCCAGCCCCAAATAGCTGTGTGACTGTCACCTCTCACTCCTGTACTGGATTGCTTCTGCCTTCTCAGTTTTGTTCACATCTTTAAGCAGTGTGTTCAGTCCTGAAGCCACACCTGTGCCGGTGAGAGTGCAATCATCAGGTCAGTAATTCTTATTTTTAGGTTCATCCGAACTGATTTACTGGACTTAGAGTACAAACCAGCTTTAGGCTGTCAGCCTGAGGATTTACACCTATATATTGCTGGTGCTCTGATGGGTACTGAGTCGGGACTGAAGGAGTGTGGTGTGAGCACAGTCCTGAATTAGCTGCTTCCTTAGAAGCCTTAAAGTAACACAAGTAGAAGACAAAAGTAAAAAAAACCCATCCACCACCCCTCCAAACATAACATCAGCATCTACACACCAGTCTCCTAATTTGTAGCTACATCTATGCAAATAATACATGGGTAATGATGCTAATTAGTATGGTCAACCCATCCAAGTCTCAGCAGGGAGTTTAGAATGAAGAAGAAGGGGAGTGTCAGGGCTGATGCTTGGGTAAAACAATAGTGTGGAAGCTGTAAAAAAAATGCTTTTGCTCAGATACTGAAGATGCCCAAGGGCCTTTCCTGGTTTAACAGGAATATAATTATATAATCTCACCTTCCGCCCTCTTAATGCCTGAGACTTTCAGAGCCTCATCCTTGTTATGTCTTGAAATGAAGGATACTTTTCAGCTACAGCTACTGTGCATCTGGAAGTCCTAGCTTGTTAGCCCATCGCAGCAGGCATCAGCCCAGGCCACATGCAGAACCAGGCTTTCCCTGACTTACTTAACTAACTTTTTCCTGGAAAGCCAGGCCATCCAGGACTTAACTGAGACTACAGCAGATCATTGGGAGGTTTATTCTGTCAAGTCAAATGCACCTACACATGTATTTCTATGTGTATACTATTTGTTTCCTCCAAGCTGAAACTCAGCACAGTGCTACCACCGACTCCAGTTTTGCGATAAATTGAACAGCACAGTTCTGGTTTGAGGAAAAAAAATTATTTGTGTTGAGCCTTCCTAGAATGAATGATATTTAAACTGCAGCATCTCAGAACAGCTAACAGTGTTGGCATATTCATGTAAATTACCCCTTACATTCACAAAGGGCTAGAAGTATTTTTCTGTTTTGTCTTAAGTTTTCTGTGAAGCACTGTTCCTGTGTTTCACTCCAAAGCTGATTATAGTCAAGTAGAAACCAAACTGACCCTACTAGAAATTTGTCTAAGGTCTACTGGAATAAAACAGCTACAGTTACCTGACATTGCAGCTGCAACCCCAGAGCTAGTAAGCCCCTGGAACCCAAACACTAATTTTATATGCATCCAGCTGTTTCTCATTTAGCTGTTTGCATTTAGATGGAAAGCGCTTCTCAGGATTACAAATGTTCATTGCTCATTAGTGCTTTGGTTAAGGTGGTTCAGGCCCAATTTCAAACACTTCAGAGATTATTTTTTTAAGAGCGCTTCTCTCTCTTGCTTGTATAAAGAATTGGTGTCTCCCTCTTTCATGTTGGTTATCTGCTTTCTCTAGTCACATCATCCTTACTTTCCCAATATTATCTTGTTATGTGAATGACAGCAACTACCCTGAAGAGATGGATTAGGTACAGCAAGGCACACAGGGGGGAAAAGGAGTTTACAATAAACTTGAGGGTAGCGGGTCTCCCACATTTGAACCTTTACACCCACTACACACTGTTCAATTCACCCTCTCGAGCAGCAGCGCAGAGCTCCCAGAACAGTCCCATGCAGTCAAAGAACAGAGTTCAGACTTCCAGCCTGTCCTGGGTCACCTGTACTTCGTTCTGGGGGTGTCTGTCACCCGCGGTGATGC
Organism: Corapipo altera; assembly: GCF_003945725.1. Lineage (NCBI taxonomy): Eukaryota > Metazoa > Chordata > Aves > Passeriformes > Pipridae > Corapipo > Corapipo altera. The sequence goes on along the minus strand of NW_020884885.1, from coordinate 6,214,895 downwards.
GGTGTGCTGGCCTGCGGTCGGTGGCGAGCACAGCTGGCACAGCAGAAGCTGGAGTAGTATTCGTTACCACAGAGCTGGGCCTGCAGGATCAGGTCACAGTTGGCGAGGTGGGGCTGGTCCACGCACTCTCTACTCAGATCCACAACATGACTCGTAGTAGCTGCAGTCAAGCAAAAGGTGAACCAGCTGTAAATTTATTCTCAGCTTGCTTTTCCCTCCCAAAAGACACAGTATGTTCCTGCTTCCTCCACCACGCTGGTTCTGAGGGGATTGTTTTAAATTTAGTCCAACATCAGGAATGAGATGATGAGTTTCAAGATGAAACTGACACCTCTGGTGAGGTACAGGAGGAGAATGCATTTTCAGGGGCTGACCTCCTGACAAGAGACCACTCAACCTACACTTTGTGTAAGGTCAGCTGGATGGTGTCCACAGTCCAACTACAAACCTTGCAGCCAACTATTTGGTCAACCAACTATGGCGTTTTGGCCTCAGGATATTATTTAGGCTCCCAGTGCCCCGCTTTGCACCATCCTACTTATCTGCCCAGGGAAAGCAGGCTCCTGCTGCTCCCTAAAGCCCAAGGTTGGTGGTGGACTGGCACACGCAATGGGCAGACTTATAATAGCAGCCAAGATACAGGGACTGTGCAGGGAGAAGCAGGAAGACCAGGCTGTACTCACTGCTAGGCCTGTTCCTCAGCACTTTCACCTCTGTGCTGGCACTGACAGAGTTACTGCTGCTGTAGGCACTGCATGTGTAGGATCCCTCATCAGCCTCTTGGACGTTGCTTATGATCAGGCTTCCATCCTGGGACAGGTGGATGTGGTGGCCATCCCCCCGCATGGGGACTCCGTTCCTGTGGTGAAAAACATGTTGTATCACTATTCCCACCCATGGGGGCTAAAGGAGCTCTCTGTGCTCTTTGGAAACTGATGTTCCATGAAAGGGGAGAATTTTTACAAATTCAGCAGGAAGTAAGAAGAAATCTCTAGCCACAACTTGTCCCTACAATTGTGTAGTAACACGAGCCTGAGGGAGTCTGGAGTCTACATCCGTTAGCCCACAGTCTGCGTGGGAGGTAGCTCGCTGTGTGCTCCATATAAAGACATTGCCCTTTCCACTAGTACACATTTTTGAGGTCTGAGGGACCAAGAAAAAATCCAGTGTGCCTTTCCCTCCCTCCAGGTTGTGGTCTGGCAGTACTTGTTTGGCTGGCATTGATAGCAGCGCATATTGCTTGAGGAGCATATGGGGTAGTGAGCAATGTGCCCTCTTTCCTCTCTCTTAAAAGTTTCTTTAAAAAACCAGCAAGATTGTGTCTGTTCAGTTCCTCCTGGAAGAATCTGTGCCCAGCAGGAAAACTGCCTGAATTGTGAACTCCTAGTTACCAATGAAATGAAATTTGTTTCACTGAAAAGGGTTTCGTTCAGACTCTGAAACATGCAACATTTTGTAAACTCGAATACCAAACATGTATGGAAGAAAAGCTCTCTTTGTTAGATGGCCCACTTCAGTCCTAACCCTCAGAGTAGAGGGATTTAAACAATTACCACTCCATGTCTCTGGATACTTCGTAAGAAGGCTCAAAACAGAACTGATTATTGCCAAACAGGAGAAAAATCCCCACCAAACACTTGCACAAATTCAGAGTTTCCCAGTAAACAATCAAGAGAAGAGGACAAAGCTTTTCACCTTAAAACACTTTTAAATCTCCCTTGCTTCCACTTAAAAGTACATGGAGAGAAGTATTCCAGCAGGAAGCTGGGAGAAGAGTTGCTGTTACTGTAGGGGCTGAAATGTTTGTTAGGGCTAGGCAGAGAGGGTTTTATAAAGAGCAACTAAAGGTTTTCCTCTGATTACTCATTTTAGTTCTTGCTATTGTCATGTTAACTAGCTTTCCAGCACAGAGCCCTTCTGAACTCCGTGAAATCTTTGTTAATGTTTGCTTTCCTCCTTATTTGACCAGAACACAAACTTGATGACTCTGCCACACCCCACAGGGATCTTGGTAACTAACATCCAAGTTGTTTAAGAAAGGGTAGGTGATACCAGTTGGGCTGAGAACTGTGGTCTCTGCCATAACTGGCAGGCACCCTGCATTAGTATTTGCATGGTAAATGATGAGGTTTGTAAAGAGAAAGAATGGGAAGTTGTTCTGACTCATTTTTGCTCACCTTGACCACCTTATATTCACGTTGTTGCCAGTCACTGTACAATGAAGCTGAGCAGTACCTCCTTCAGGTACCGTGATGCTTGGCAGAAGACCGGTGATCCTCAGCTCTCCTAGACCAGAAGGGAAAACATTACTGGCAGGAAGACAATGCCAAGCTGCACCTGGTAGCAGGAAAAGGCTCATGCCCAAGTCCAACACAACCCATGATGAGTTGCAAGTCCCTAGGCCTTGAAACAGCATGTTTGAGGCTGTGCTGCCATTGCTATGTGGAATGTGGATTTCCTAAGGGTTTTGGCCTGAGCAAGGGCAAGTAGCAGAGGCCTCAAAGAGCATTTTTGTCCAGCCGGACACATGCATGTTATGTGCACAGAAGGACGATCTACTCAGTTTCTCTTGCTCTTATACCCATTCCACACCAGTGTTCCACAAACAAGGCCCTGAGAGTGACCCTTCCTGTGCTATCAGTGCCTTTTCCCACTGCCTGGAGCACCATGATGTACTAGACACATGCGGATTACCATTGGGCAAAACAACTCGCTCTTCCCTTGCCCTCAAGCTGCCTGTTAAACATTAGGTGTAACAGCAAAGAGGCATGGCCAGCCAAGAAAACCACACTCCCTGTACAGCCCTCCCTGTTTCCCGCTTTTGTGCACACGTCATGCATTCCTCCATCCATCCAGTACCTAGGGGTCGGAACAGGACCTGGCGCTGGTCCAGGTCACGTCCATTCGAGGCAACACAGGTAAAGAAGCCGAGATCTTCAGGGCTGACCCGGCTGATCACCAGGGCCCCATCTGACTGCTGCCTGTGTCTGGGGAACAAAACCAGAACCTCCCTCAGCCTGCGCTCAGGTCAGGATGGACCTCCAGACAGCAGAGCTGAAGCAGTGCCTCATGCACAATTGTGCAGTACTACTGAGCAAAGGTTTAGCTGCAGGGGTTGTAATACAACCCTTAGTCGTCAAATCTCAGAACTGGTGCTGTAGACACTGGAAAAGCTTGCTGCTAGAGCAGGTTTCTGGGAGCAGAGTGAGGACAGTTGCAGGAGAGCAGCACCAGTAGCCATGAAAGTTCACTGCAGGCACCCTGATCTCTCTCTGCTGTGAACCTCTGCCCTTGCTCACAGACCAGCTGGGTTTTGGCAAATTTGCTTGCCACATGTACTTTTTCTGCTAGCTTTGTAGATGAACAAATTTCACCCTTGACTCACTTGTAGACCCTGTGTCACAGCTGTTCACTCAAGGGTTCAATGTTCAGACTTTGATCTGTGAGTGAGGCTGGGGTAGGCAAGCAGTAGTCTGGCCCTGGTGGAGGAATTTGGCCAGCATAAAGAAGGACAGGTCGTTGCTGCATGGCCAGCAGCATCATTCTCTCAAAGGAGGAGTCAGGAAAGGAAAGGAGGAGGCTCTTCTTCACATGAATGGTTGAAGCCACCTGGGAGCTCACCTGGGAGAGGAAAGGGGCTGCCCATCTTTCTGCCACTCAATGGTGAGAGTGGGTGATGCTTCCACTGTGCAGGGCAGTCTGACTCTCTCGCCAACACTGGCCTCCACTACCGTGGGCTCACTCTTATCCATTCTCAACCTGTAAAGTTCACAAGCACAGCAAAAGATGTAGAAACTTCCTTGTTCAGCATTTGACCTTTAGCACAAGGCTTTTGTAATCACAAGCCTTATTCTGTGTCTCCAACAGAAAAGGGTGGTCTCTGCACTCCTATCAGAGCTCTGATGCTTGCCATTACCAGCATTCAGCAAAGAGCAGCCTCCATCAAATCCTGCTCCAGTTCAGCACAGCTTGGTGCTGCACTCCTGCCAGCTTAACCCATTACAGACAGCAACCCTGATTCTTACAGCAACCCTCCATATAACAGCTTAGGAACTCGCAACGTGAACACATGGCAAAATGGTACAAAGTCATGAACAGGGCACCAAGCAAGCTTCCCCCAAGGTGCTTATCTGGCACACAGAAATGAACCATTTTGGGATGTGAAAGAGCCCATTGCAATTACCTGAATGCATGCAAGGCCCAGGAGCTGGTCATCCACTTCATGCAGCAGAAAGGTTGAGGTCAGACTCTCACAACACCCATCTCCTCATCCTCTTTGCTCTCTGATAACTACAGCTAAGCACCATTTTACAAGGGAACTAAACTATGATGATCCCAGAGTCAAATAAAACATCATCTCCCTGACCCCCTTTCTCTGACCTGAATTCTTGATCTCAAAAAAACAAAACCAAAGAGCAACCCTCTTAATTCAGTGAATCACTTATTACTGCTTTTAGGCAGGAGCAGCTAAGGAGATTGCTGGGGATTTCAGCAAATTGGCTGGGTTTTAGGTTGTAAACCCAAAAAAAGGGAGGGATCAGATCATGGTCCCATTTATTCTGGAGTCCCGACACGCTGTGTTTAAGGCAAAAATAATTTGTCCACTTTTATTTCTGTGGAGCCTAGAAGCACCAAAAAAACCATGCAACAAGCTACAAAATATGCCAGCACATGAGGAGATAGGTTTGGGTCAAATAGATTTGTTCACAAAATATTTAAAATTAAAGGGTGGAAGCTAGAGCAACTAGAACTGTTTAAAATATACACGTGTCTATTTTGTACTAGTTAGGCAGTTCCTATTTGCTTTGTTTTTTTCCAGAACAGATTTCTCTTTCTGCCTACACTAACTTGAACATCTAAGGATGCTGCCCCAATACTTCTTTTGTCTGAGCCTAACTCCTTTGCTGTCAGTTTCTCTGTGCATTTTTGCTCAGAATATGCTTCTTTCAAGAGACCCTCGGGGACGACAGAAGACAGCTTGCGACTGGGATCTTCTCCCGTTCCCATTGTCAGCAGTTCAGTACTGCTTGCTTCCCAACCGGGCCCCAGAACAGCTGACCCAGGACCTTTCCAATCTTCAGCTTTTCTACATGAAGAGATGCCATATGGTTCATCAGCTGGTCACAGTAGACAAACTGTTGCTGTGTGTGAACTTACCTGTATGTGAATTGCTGATGCACAGGGGACCTGGCTGCATGTACAACTTTCCTGCCTCTGGATAACTCTCGAAGCTGCTGATTTTCCTTGTGACGGACCCGACCTCTCTCCCCCTCTGCCAGAACAGTGCTCTGGTACTCTATTCAAAACAAAATACCATATGTGAATAAAAGGACACTTCTTACTGTGACCTCTTGCGTAGGGTTTCTATGAGCTTGGGAGAGCTTGCTGAACTGGAGCCAAAGATCCCTTCAGCCATCTGTTTTCTGGCTGACTAGTGCAGTAAACCTGCACTGTCTACTAATGAGAGTCACAGACCTGCAGGCAAGCAATTTTAGACTCCTTTCTCTCCTCTGTCAGTGAGGATGTTGCAACATCCCTTAGGCCACAATGCCTTCTGCCCCAGTTGCCATTGCTGTTGCAAAGCACACTTCAGAGATGGAAGGCTACAGGGTGCCTTGCTGGCCCATCTTTTGAGACCAGAAATTTTTTGGGTTTGTTTCTGAAAAAAGGCACATTTTTCAGAACAGGGAATCATTTGTTACCCAGCAGGATCTGTTTGGGCAAAATACAAAACATAAAGGCACAAGGATCAGGAGGCAGCTGATGGCTGTCAGGGATGATGACACGATCGCTGTGCTAGAAAATGGGGCAGGTTACAGGCAAGCCACAACTCCAGTTACGGGGTGGTACTGCAGGGAAAGAAGTGCTTTAGGGCTCAGGCTTTATCATGAGAGAACACCACACTAAGAGAGGCCCTACTGCCTCCACACTCCCTCTTGCCAGTGGAGAAAGTTTGCTCCTGCAGCTGGCTTTATTGAGCCTGTGGTCAATAACCATTAATGAGGAGCCCTGAGCTACTTCTCTGGTGTTAAGCAGAAGATAATTCACCTGTGATCTGTAACTGAATCTGTCGGCTCTCTGTCTTCGCGTCAGAAGTGAGGCACGTGTACATCCCAGCATCCTCTGGCTTGACATGGCTGATCACTAAGGAGCTGTCAGACTGGTAGGTGTGCCTGCAACACGTGCAAGGATTGACTGCCTCTGCCTGGCCACCGGCAGCAACTGGCCAAGGCAGAGCAGCCCTTCGTGCTGATGTTACATAAACCATCACCATGTAGTGCCCTCACTGGCTTAGAAAAAAACAAAACCCTGCTGACCACAGAGGGGTCACAGGCAGGGGAAATAACTGTGCCAGAAAGGAGGTCAGGAATAGAGAAGAAACTGAGATGGGAAAACAGGGAACTGCTTTCAGTAATCCTCTCCCATGAGGAGGCAAACTGCCCTCCCAGGGAGGAGCTTGAGTCCCAGCAGTCAACTGCAAACAGAAAAGCATAACTGGGCTTTTCTTAACTGTAATTTTCATAACACAAAGGGACTGACTGGCTCCAAACTCTTGCTGGAAACAGGCCTCCCAGGAAAAACAGGTTTAAAATGAGTTTAAAAAAAAATTGATGTGCCAGAAACTTCCAGCCACAGGAACTCCGGGTTGTTTGGCTGTAAGTTTCACCCTGGACTAGTGACCTCGTGCTGCCCCAAGATGAATTCAAGAGAGACATTTTTCTGCATCACTACTCACGTCAGCTTCCACTAGTGCCTTGTTATGGGACAGCACTTGCTCTGTTCATAACTCTAGCCAGTATCTTATTACTGGTGCAGACTGTACCTGTTTCTTCTATGTGCAGAACAGGTGGACAGTTCATGCTCTTAGGTCAATACACGGGCCTTTTTATTTCTTAAAAAAAAAGGGGGGGATGAATAACATGTGGCAGTTTTGGCTGGAATAGTGTTAATTTTCTTCAGAGTAGCTAGTATATGGCTGTGTTTTGGATTTGTGCTGAAAACAGTGTTGATGTTTTCATTTTCATGCTGAGCAGTATTTACACTAAGTTAAGGCCTTTTCTGCTTCTCACCCCACCCCACCAGCCAGTGTGCAGGGGCTGCACAAGGATTTGGAAGGGGACACAGTTGTGACAGCTAACTCTGACAGACCAAAGGGATATTCCATACAATATGACATCATGTTCAGCATGTAAAACTGGGAGAAGGAGGGAGAAGGAGGGGCCACTCAGAGAGATGGTATTTATCTTTCCAAGTCACTGTTATGTGTGATGGAGTCCTGCTCTCCTGGGGATGGCTGAACGCCTGCCTGCCCATGGGAAGTGGTGAATGAATTCCTTGTTTTGTTTTGCTTTCACCTGCAGCTTTTGCTTTACCTTTTAAACTGTCTTTATTTCAACCCACGAGTTTTCTCACTTTTACCCTTCTGATTCTCTCCCCCATCTCACCAGGGGTGAGTGAGTGGCTGCATGGGGCTTAGTTGCCAACTGGGGTGAAACCGTGACCGTCCTTTTTGGATTGCATATTTGGCACTCTGCCCAGCAAGGAGCCCATCTGCTCTACAATGAAGGGAGCTGAGCTCACCTGTCAGAGGAGACTGGTCGGCTGTTCTTCATCCATTCCACTCTGGAGAGCGGGGACATGCCTGTTTTGCAGACCAGCTGGATGTTTTGTCCCACAACTGCTGTCACAAGAGAGGGCTTGGCTTCCTCCAGGATTGTTCTGAAAGAGAAAGTGATTCTATTGGCACTTTGGCTGCCCTCCTTTGTGTCCTCTAATCTGACTCTTGATGAGTTACAACCACAGGACAAAGCATGACCAGCTGCCCTTTCTCCTGGAAGAGAGTCCTGCAACCCCTCTCTTCTGAACAAATGAAGTTCAGCTCAGCAGACGGACACAGATCCAGTGCAGACATGTTTAGATCTTGCTCTGTGCATTCCTGATTTTCAGGGTAATACTGATTGGATCCTGACCCAAACTCTGCATCTTAAATGTCTTCCATAGAACAACCCATTGCTACTTTATGCAGTGCTGAGATAAAGGCTCTGAAGTCAGAGTCAGCTAAATTTGTTGGTCAGAACAAGGAAAACACCTATGGATTCTCATTTACTGTGTAAGAAGGCCTCCCAGACAAAGACTCCGGGATTCTGCAATCGTTTCACACACCATACTGAAGTGCTGTCAGAGACCAGGGAGAGTGCAAGGAAAAAGACAGCAGGTAACTCCAGGGCCTGAATAAGAATAACTTGATTTATCAAGGGGTCATATGTATAGCTAATCCATCACATGGTATTCCCAGATAGCTGGTCCCAATTGGGGTAACACTTTAACTTCAGAGAAAGCTGCACTGATGCTTCACAATCAGCTGGCAGAAAAGGGTGGAGGTAAAAATCATCACCTGTGCAGAGCCTGTGCTGGGAACAAGTCTGCAGACTCCTGGTGCCCAAATCCCTCCGTCATGGAAACACCTGCTCCAAAAGCCTTATGCCACTGCTTGCCTTCACGGGGCAGCACCTGCTGGCCACTGCTGCTCTGGCTCTCTGAGGGCCCAGGCACTGCTGTTTCCCACAAGTGCAGCTGGCTCAGGCTGTCCAACCTGCTTTGCCGTGTGTTCCAGCGCTGGCTCTCCAATATACCAGTCCTTGGCAAGGACTCTGACAGCACCTCACTTCTCCAGCTGTCCTGTCTGCGGCTGCCTTGTGTAGGGTGTGAAGCCCCATAGGTTCTTCCTTCTTGGCTGTAACTTGCAGACTGTCTTGTGGATGATTTCTGCTGACCCTCAGCATCCCCTGTAGGAGAGTAGGAGCCAGCCTGCTGGCGCTGCAGGGCTCCTGTGCCAGAAGAGGGCTCGTGCTCCAGACGACTGACCCCCCCAGAGTTGTGGCACACTCTCATGCACTCCTCTTCTGAGGTAAAGCTGTTTTTATTGCCATGACAGCCACCATACCAAAATCGGTTGCACTTGCCAACAACACTCACAAAGTACCAGTGAGTGGTCCAGTTTGTGCAGGGGCCATGAGCACTGGGCAGCAGGCATATCACAGGGTACGCTACCAAAAGGAGCACAACAGAGGGAAATGTTAGGGTCACAAAGCGCAAAGGTCCAGCTGCTTCAAGCCACCTATCTAGATGACCTGATGTGGGCAGAGGGCAGGTGGAAAAGTAGGACACCTGGGTTTTGCAGCCAGCTCTGCTTTGAAATTGGGCAGCAGCTCACATTTTCCTTTTTGTGTCAGTTTTGTCTCTGACTGAAGAATCACCATCCTCAAAGACATTTCTGAATCTAGATACTAGACAGATGTTTTACAGCCTTCTTTGGGGAATTGTGCAACTGCAAGGCTGCCTCTGGGGTTTCCTCTTCCTGGCTACCATTTGCACATTTCCAGCCCACAAAGTGAGAGGATTAGACCCAGTTGTGAAGGCTCATGCACTACAGAAAACCCCCCTCCCCACCCCACATTGCTATAAAGAAGAGCACAGCCCAATGTGTCTACAAACCCGGCACTGCCCTGTCACATGCTGACAAACACTGGAGGCAGGGCTCTGACTGAGGGGTCCTTTGCCAAGCTGTGTTTCAGCAGAGAGGATCCAGAGCTTCCCCCTTCCCCATGACAGCCCCACAGGATTGGCTACAAAGCAATGTGTCTGCTGCAGCAACAGGGCAAGGAAATGCAGGAGCAATGTGCCTGCAGAGGGTACAACTGGGCACTAAAGGAACAGAGATGCTTTTGCCCAGTAGTTCTAGCACCCTTATAGCACAGCAGGCACTTGATTGAATTTTGCTGGCTAAAGGCATGCACACAACCTTGAGCAATCCCTCCATCCTGATGTAGCTCTCATTTCACCCCTGCCCATGAGCTGTTTGAAGGCTGAGAATGGCCCTGATTGCTCAGAGGGGCCCTACTTCTCCTAAACCTGGGAAAATAATTTGGGGCACACCAGGCTGCATCAGGGTTTCTTCTCAGGGCCAAACAGCTCCCCAGTAGTCCTACACACAAACACACTTCTGTCCAACTATCAGCAGAAGATCAGAATTTTTGCTGTAGCTGACAGAACTAAACCTTCTGGCTGCTTTTCTACACTCCCTTCAATTTTATGCTGCCCCAGCCAACAGGTAGAATTTCTTTTCAAAGAGATAATTTACTACACTTTACAGAGAGCAGAGCCTCTACACAGGAAGCTTGCATGTGCTCCTGGACTCTTTTCTGTGTTTCTAAACCAAGAAGCCAAAGCATCACTTACGGTAGTTGGGCCTATTGAGACATCCTTCCCCTCGAGGACCTGAAGCTGAAGCGACATTGTCAAAACAGCAGCCGTACATGGAACTGCGGCACTCGCCCGAGGGATGCTGCTGGGACAAGGCTTGGCTTGCCTTAGAGACAGGAATTGAAAGCCAAAATTTATCATGCTTACATGAGGACAGTACCACATGCAAGGCACCATGTCCAAGCTGTCAGCTGCAGAAGGCCAGCTGTTAGAGGCACCACTATTTGTTTGTTTGCCTCCTAGAGGCTTTCATGCTGGGAAGGGTGGGGAACTTGGCTGTCAGCCATGGAGCCAGGGCTTCACTTCTCTGCAAGACAAACCTAATCAGCCCAGCAGCCAGACAGTTTTTTCTTCTGGCTCCAACAAGAACCTCAAGCTATGAGAGGGATTATCTCCCTGCCTTCAGTTAATCTGCAGAGTTGACAAACAAAGGCAATTAATAGTGGCCATGTTTTCCCCATTTTTTTATCCTAGAAATTGGATGGCAATTTCATGACTGACAAAAATTTGATTATTCGGGATTATTCAATCAGTTCTACATAGGATGGTCTTCTTCTTCTCAGACATCTCCCCACCACCCACTCTGTTCCCTGCTTATGGAGGATCACAGGTGGATGCTCCAGATCGAACAGGAGTGAGGTGGGCCAAAAGGCTTGATGCCATGCCTGGAGTATTGATTCTTCAGCATTACTAGCAGAGATGAAGCCCAACAGAAACCCACAAGTGAGTCACCAGGGTCAAATCTGAATTTTTGTATCTGATGAACTCCAAAATAGCAAAGAGCTTTTGTACTTACTTCTGGAGTGGCTGCAGTGGGATGATTTTGGCTCATTCGAATGTCACGGTAATATTGTGGGCATCCCATGTTGTTTGGACCCTGGGCAGCTGAAACTCCATCAGGGCAGCACCCATACCTAATGACAGAAGGGCTACAATAATACCTTACCCGCCCAGCTCAACAGGCACGGGTTATAAATTTCAGGAAGCCCCCAGGAAAGGCAATGCCTCCCTGCTCAGGCCTACCTACTTCCAACTACCTGTTTTGGTGACAGGTGCTGAAAGGGCAGCCTCTCCCCAAAGGGCCTGAAGCTGGAGTGTGCCCATCTGGACAGCAGCCATGTGGGCTCTGGTGACAGTCCCGAGAGCCAGGCCCTGCAGTGGGGACCTGAGAGAAGCCGAGCTGATGGGAACCCGATAAACGTGACTGGGGTTCCCAGCGAACAGCAAACAAGTTCATGCCATGGTCCTTGGTGGATGGAACGCGGTGATTCCCAGAGGTACTGTGGATCATGGTGTTCCCAGGGAGCATCCTTTCATCACCAGAATCTGGGGAGAGAACTCATTAAAGTATGCAGGTGAGGATCAAAATCCGGTCAGTTTTCCTCATCTCTGCTCTTTCACCTGCCCAAGGCTATGTGACAGGCTTTTCTGTATCACCTGAATGTGTGTCTTCTGGCCAACCCTTCCAGACATGGTTGTCCTGAGGGTCTTTGCTCACTGCCCTGACCATTCTTTCTGCTGTCCCATGAAAAAGCAGCTGTCATGTTACTGTGATCCCTTCACATCATCCTTTCTTCTTCCTACGATCTGCTTTGGGCACCATTTCTCTCAGCCACGACCTAAGTCATGCTGACAGAACCCAGGATCTATATGCTGTATACAGAGTCTTCTGCACAGATATATTCAAATACTGTTTACTGTTGGTGTAAAAGAATCTATATTTTATCCCTGGATCCATGAATTTCTAGAAGCCCATGAAAAGAATTAGAGAAATGAATAAAGGGAGGATCCTGTCCCCTACCACACCCTATTCCAAGTCCCCCATCATCAAAAACCCAAATTAAGAAAATTTTTCCAAACCTGGGGCGTGGCCGTTTGGGTTGTAACGTGTCAGCAAGGACTGGCGAGTGACATCATGTCCCATAGTGTCCTGCATACTGGGGACCTCTGCAAAGAGAGACATACACAAAATGAGTGCAGTTAGTCCAGCCCTATTCTCTAATAATTGCAAATACATCCAGTAGTCAGCAGGAGACAAAAGTAGATGAAAATGTTTCTCTTCTCCTAGAACAGCTGCTCAGCAGCAATTGGATTCAATTGGACTGTCAGGACAAGTGACCTACAATGGGCAGGCAGACAAAAGTCAGCATTTGAGCTCTAATGTGAAGACTAGACACAGACAGCAAGCAAAATCTTTTGAGGAGTTGTGACTTCTTCATAGTTGGTCCAATGAGGGATGAGAGTTTGCTATAGTTTTTAGCTACTGAGCCTGCCCAGGTTACCATCCTTCTAGACTGGGAGTCCTGGGGTCATTCTGCAGCACACACTGGGTGAGCCATCACAGAATACTGAATTCAAAATGAATACACACCAGTTTTGTTCCCAAGCCTGTTGCATACATTTCAAACAGCACAGGTACTGGGACTCCAAAGATGCTTTGTGCACATAACCATGGCAAACTCACAGGATGGAGACAGGTAGGCAAGAAGATGAGAACATAAGCTGATGCAGAGCTGCGAATTTCTATTCCTAAAAAAAGCATCTTGGGAAAAGCTGGTGTGCAGCAATACCACTCACGCTGTGGCAGGTAGCAGGGCTGCATGTTGCAGCTACCCAGGGTGGCTGGTTTCTCTGGCTGGATGGCTTTGCATATCTCAGGACTGTAGAATTTGGAGTCACCGTCAGCACAGATGACTTGGCGTGTCCGGATGCCTGAATCGCAGCTCTTGGAACACTTGGACACAGAGACAAGGCAGTGAGCAGGCAGCAGAGGTTGAATGCAGAGACCCCACAGACCAGAAGTGTGGAACAGCTGCATGAATAGCTGCAGGCTGAGCACAGCTTCCTCCACCAAGACAAAGCAAACAATATTTCAGCTGGATTCATCTGAACAATTAGAAAATCATACTTTAAACCATTTTACCTGAGCCACGCTCAGCCTGTAACATCCAGATGAGCTGCTGTTACCCACAGTGGTATGTCATGGAGCTTGAGTGAATTATTTCAGCCTGAAGGTACCTCAGTTCAAGAGCAACAATATACAACTGGAAAGCAAACTGGTGGCTTTCTTGTAAGCAGCTAACTGGAGTTCACCTCACTGGAAACTGTGGATGAGGAGGGAGCAATGAGCAGTGGCTCGGGGGAGGGGATAGTATGATGTACTTGTTTAACCCACCCAGCTCATGGCAAGCTCCACAAACATTGGGAGAGTATTTCTCTTATTCAGAGGCAGATAGGAGCCCTTCCAAAAAAATAGAAAGTGAGGGGAAAATCAGATTAAGACATGTAACTTCTTTAGCTGTTACTAAAACTTGGCCCACATCTCATGAATAACCAGATGTAACGCATTTTAACTCAGAACTAGTTGGTCTGGCTAGCACAGAAATGAAAAAGTGTGTTTGGAAGTCACTTGATGCATTGGATCTACCTGTATCTCCACCCCCTGGCACTTTTCCCAGGTTGAACACAGTCTGGCTTCCTCCACAAAGACAAGATTAATCCATCGGAAGCACAGTTTATCTGAATAATTACAAAAATATACTTTAAACGATATCACCAAATGCAATGGCAATCAATAAATGCTCCAGCCTTGAAGCCTGGAGCTCTAAGCCGTACTTGGCCAGAGAGCTTCTTCTGCTGATCACAGAGATGGAGCAAAGAACTGGGAATAAGCAGCAAGACTGGACTGTTTCAGTTTATTGGCTGCATTTTGCCACTGTCACTGAAACTATAATCCGCCCCTCAGAAGGATTTATTTTTGTAGCAGCTGCATACCAAGCAGGCAGCAGATTAACTGGAGCATTACCCGTGCCAGTTACAACGCGACTGTGAGCCAAGGGGCTGGTAATGAGGCAGTACATGCTCCCAGCCTCAGCCAATGTGCAGGCTGCAAGGATCAAAGCTTGTTGTGAGGAGCACAACAATATAATCAGGAATATCTGAACCATGAAAGTGCGGTGCTCACCAGACCCCAGTCTCCAACATGCCAGCCAATTTCCTGGATGCAGTTCTCCCTAAGGCAGGGCTGGGTGGCCGATGGCTTTGGCTCCATTAGACAAGCAAAGTCCTGAGCCTGAGAGCCCTGCTGTGTCTTGCAGGTGATGGTCCGGGTCTGGACTCCTTCCCCACAGCTGGCTGAACACTGCAGGAAGGGGACCCAAAAATTACAAAGATGCACCTTGCTTCCTCCTGCAATTCAAGGCCATTCTCCCTAATATTAGGGCAGAACACCGTTTTGAGATTGCCTAAAAAAACAGCTATCATTAAAATCATCTTCTGGGGTGGGAGTTAGCAGAATAGTTGTTTATGCTGCAGAAGAGACAATAAGGCATGGGAGCATGGGATAGGGCCTGGGAGATCTGGAAGTCACTGGATGATTTTGGCCTATGAACAATAGGATATGAACAATACACGGTAGAAAATATCTGGAAACTCATATTATTTACACCTGATTAAAATCAGCCACGGTAAAGAATTCTAGAGAAAATAAAAGAATAGGTTCTTATACTGCTCATGTCTTTTGCCTAAAGACCTTGTGCTCCATTTTTACGATGTGAAGCTGGAACACAGCTTCTATACCGGTAACTGATCTGTGACATTTTCAATGCCCTCTTAAATTCACAGTGGTGTTTCCAGGAATCCAGCCTACTTCTCCATGAATTACCAAGTTCTCTAACAGAAAGCATTAACTTGGAGACAGTCTGAATTACTTCAGATGAGTTTCCCAGCTGTGTTTCAGCCATTCATTTACTAGATTGACCTTTTATCTCTGAGAGTACATGTAACACAGTCGCTTTTGAGAACCCCAAAATGACTCACTTAGGAATCAGTTTGTAAGAACTTCCCCAAACAGTGCTCTTACTCCACAATCCTAAAGTCACACCTGGAATCTCACAAAAGGAAAAAAATATATAAAAAAGGACTTCCCAGTCTAGGTTACCATGCCTCGAAGTTGCATTTTGTGTTGCTGCACTACTCAAAGTACCACCACAAGACTGTAGGTCAAATGTTACAAGCGTGCATGTCCTTCTTCTAAAATAGAAAAATTCACTCGTGCTTTATGGACTAAGTAGATACTCCCTTTACTTTCTAAGCCCTTGGAACATAAGATGCCTTCTAAAAACCTGGCTGGCTTCACTGAGCACATACAATTTGAACTGTTTCCAATGCCTTAGATACAAATGCACACAGGCATAAAAAATGCACCATGTGGCTGTGTTTGGAGAAGCCCTGTGCAGACACACAGAAAACAGCAGGTCACCAATGTTACAAGAGTACCTTGCTTACCGACTCTTGTGACTGAAGTACTGCTGTCCTGGGCTTGTAATGCTGAGGCAGCAATATGGAAATAAACAGCACAGGCAGGAGCCAGGAGCTCCTGTTTTACAGAGGAGGGAGTGTTACTGCACATCCTCAGCTGATGGACAGCAGCTCTCCTGCCCACTCTCTGCCTTCACCAGGCCTGGCTCAGAAACCCAGCCAGTGCTGGGTCTGGTGGGTTTGATAAAAACACAGCAGTGGGGAAAGGATTGGCAGACCAGAATAGAAACAATATGCAATGAGAAGTGCAGAGGCGCAAGGGCATGCACAGTTTTGAGGAACATGGATGTGTGCATAGGAGGGCATAGGAGGGCTGCAGGGACAAGTCCTATACCTCTGCATGCCACCTGTCCAGGGACACATATTTTTTTATAGTCCCAGAAAAGAAGCCTTGCTCTTTATCCCCAAGCTTTGGCACATCCTCCTGCAGTAGGTGCCAAGAGGCTGTTACCCACACTTCCTCACCTCTGACCAGGGCCCCGTGCTCCAGGTGGCACACTGTCTCACATTGCAGGGCTGGCTGCTGCAAGGCTGCTGGGCAAAGGCCATGCACTCAGCATTATCCACCACCCCTTGTGAGCTCTGGCCGTCGAAGGCCACGCAGTAAACGGAGCGAGTCTGGGTGCCCCCACCACAGGTAGCTGAGCAGGATCCCCATTCTCCTGTTTTCCACCTGCAGGTCACAGAATCAAGAAAAAAAAAAAGTAAGCCCAGCTAAACTGCCTCAAGGCACAGAGGAGGTCAGTGCCAAATTCCTGTAGAAATCAAACAGGGAAAATGTCCCTTTGCAGAACAGAGTCAGAAGTGAGTTCCCATTTGACCAAGTGCCACTCAGCTTAATTGGCAATGCAGAGCATGAATGCCACTCCATAGACATATCCCAAGCTACAAAACACTTGTTTCTCTGGAAGTGCAGAGCTCTCCCAAAAAGGGAAGATTTCTCTCCATGGCTTTTGGTCTCCTGATATCTGCAAAAATGTCATGCCTGGAATAAAACGTCAAAGAAAAATAAAGAAAAAACCCAAAGAAAACAATCCACATCAACTAAAAGAAAAGCAACCCACACCAACCTAACTATATTATTAGAAACAGTAAAACCAAGGCAAGCCCTCACTCTGCCTGCAAACCATGCCACACACTGTCAAAAGTGCTTGTTAACTTTTCGCTGAGAGCCAGTAGAAAGCTGGTTTATTCCTCCATCACTCAAATTCTCTAACAGCACACATAGAAAAAAGCCCCCAAAAATGTAAATAGATTTTGTCATGTATTTGATTGCTGAAGCTGCTGTAGAAGTGATACACCCTTGCTAGTAGAAGGGGGAATGTCCACCAAACAATCTGCTTGGATGCTAAAATCTCTGCCTGTGGCTGCTTCAGTGTCTCAGAGCTGTCCAGGCAGCTGGGAGCACAGCTTAACAGGGGGTGGCTTCAGGGACAATATGATGTTTCATCCCTGACTCCAGTGTGCTGTGCAGTCAAAAGGCAGTGGTTGTGTAGGGGGAGCATCATGGTGATCTGTGTGCCAGCTGCTATATCCCCTTGCAGTTAGATAAGCCCCAGCCAGGGAGTGAAGGCAGTTCATGTTTTCTTCCCTAGCATTCCAGCTACTTCCCTAGTCTGGCCCTTGCCACACCTAAACTGAGTTTCAGGCAGCCAATTCACATTCACATCCTAACAGGAACTCCACAGTAAACTCGGCCACATTCACCTCCATAGATGCCCTTCTTTATTGCTAAAGATGCAAACATCAGCCCAAAACTGAATGGCCTTTCCTATAAAATAGGAAAGGGAACAAATACAGCCAGCAGAAGCCACTTACAGCGGTGTGGTTGCAGGGTTTATAACAAATTAGTTGATTAATATTTTTCAAAAGCTGCAATGGTAATAACATCCCACCCCAACTGTTTTCTGCCTCCAGTAAAGCAAATGTACAGTTTTAGAAACACTGTATCAATCTGCACTCACCTACAGCTTCCTTCAATTGCAAGTCAAGACATCTCTGACACTTGTTTCGTTTTCTTTGTAAGACAAGGTCAACAACCATAAGGCTGGGACTCTTATCAGAGGGCAAAAATTGCAAGTCCTAAGCTATTAGCAGCTTGCTGGGAGACAACTGTTTTGCTTTTGATGCTTTTAACTTCTCATATCTCAGTGTACGTTATTGTATCTGTCATATCCTGGTACTCATCACAGTTTATAGGCTCTTTTCTGCCTGCTATAGGGCCCACGCCAAAGAAATAAGAGCTTTTAAGAAACTGCAGCTTTTGCTATGGCATGCTAGCATCCTGGCCAATGTTTCAATTGCTCAATCCATCATGCTCTCTTTTCATTTATGTTCTTTTATTTATCTTGATAAATAAATTTAAAAAGTCTTCCAGAACCTCTTTACTCTGATTCCAGAGAAAAAACAAGTTATCAGAATAAGCAGCTAGATATGAAGAACTTGCCCCCTTTTCAGTCCCATAAGAATAAAGATACCAGAGGCATGTGCAACCACCTAAGCAAAGCTGCCAGCCAGCACCCTCCACCATCATTTTCACTGGCAAGAATCAAAAGCGAAACAACACCCACTGCTACCACCAGTGCCAAAGAGGAAAGCCCCCATGGATTCATTGGGCAATTAAGTGGAGAGCAGAAGAGAGCAGCTGCCTTCCTGTGCTTTCTGTAACTTCCTTCTCCTCGTTACCTCTTCTGAGAGCTCCGTGCTCCACTCTGACTCCAGGCTTGCGGCAGATAGACGTAAGAAGTCCTTTATACACAGAACAAAGGATTTAAAGAACTTAAAACAAGTAACTACAGGTTAACATATTAACGTATTCAGAAATGCTCCAAGGTGCCCTCTCGCACACAAGCGCTCTCAGAGGCCTCCACTGCACCCACCAGATACACAGAGAGATCCACAGCTAAGGCTCTGGTTACAGCTCTGGATGCCCATGTAAGAGCCAAGTGAAGCCAACTGTAAGGCTATGCCAACAAGGGACAAGGTGGAAATGGCTGAGTGAAGGGGTTTGAAAATGCTAGAGAACGAAAAAACTCCAGGATTCATCCCTTTCCAAGAGCAAGGACACTGGGAATGCAGAAATTACTTAAAATGATACCAGTTTTGACCTTCTGCTGTGTCTTTGCAGGCTCCAGCTCAAGAAAACAAAAACCAGAGAATTTGTTTCATATCTCCTATGTGGGCTAGAAGACTTTCCATACTTTGGAAAACAGATTTAATTTAGTCTATAAAATGAACACAGAATGTATTAAGACCTCTTCTTGTGCACACAGAAGTGCTCATCACAGTGCTGTCACCCCCATCCTTTGTCTTGGGCTTTCTCTAAAGAAGCGAAACACTTCTTTGGAGAGAACCATGCTGGAGGGTAGAAGTGAGCGTGTCATTCTTTTTCTCAGTTCCAAAGCACTTCAGGAAGAAGTCAGAGTTCAGAAGAAGGAAAGAAATCGTACCGTTTTGTCTGGGGACAAGCCTGATGACCACATGTCCGGTTATTGTCTGGTTGTGGTTTATTCCTGCACATATAGTCCGGATAAATTTCATTGTCTATGGTACAAAACACCAGCCGGGATTGGAAACCTACAATACAAGCAAGAAAGTATCTGATCAACACAAGTTACCCAGGACTAGGTTTACAATGCATCAGGATTGGCAAGACAAGTTTCTAAACTCGTGTAGAATCTGCGCCTGTCCCAGCCATTTTGGAAAAGAACCAGGTGTAGTTCTTTGTCTCTGACAATATGTACAAATGATGCCTTCCCACAGTATAGGAATCCACTGGAAGGGCAAGGGAAACAATATAATTCTGTGTAGCTGAGGGAATTTTCCTGTTATATTATGGATTGAGACTCACAAGGGAAGTGCCATACCCATATGTCGCTCATGAAGGAACCCCGCAAGATGCATGCAGTATACAGCTGAAGAACTGGGAGGGGGAGGTCCTTCTGTTAGACTTAAAAGGCCAGTCTTGTGAAGACTGGATATGGGAATAAAACTTGCAGCTCTTCATGCTTCCTACAGGATATGAGTGCCCAGGCAAATACAGTCTCAGCACCTACAGCCAAAATATGGCAAAAGCTACTGAAGTAGCCATCAGCACAGAAGCCCAGAATAGGCTGATAAGAACTCTATATACTAATCAGCTGGAGAGGGATTTTTTTGTTTGATTGGTGATTTTTTGTTTGTTTTTTCTTTTAAACTTGAAATCCATAATGTTCATGGAAGAATCTGTAAACTGAACATGACATGACACTCCAGTGTCTGACAGTCCTCCTGGAGAGAGGGGATCTTCCAGGCTGTGGTCAAGAAGAATGATGTGATTTAGTAATGTAGGTCAGATCAGTTTGGACAGGACATCTAAAGTGGTTGAAAAGACCACGAAGAGCCAAAGCAAAACAAAACAAAGGCTATCTATGAAGATTCTTAACAGGTTGTAGTAATATGTCTAAGGACTAGGGCATGGAAAATAATACAAGACAAGGCATGGGGCACAGTCCTGTTGTGACTCCATGCATGACCCTTCCTTGACAAAACCTTAGCTGCCCCCTGCAGATACCTATGCTGCCTTCCAGCAGAAGACTGCTGGGAAGCAGCTGCAGAGGGCAGCACACTGTCTTCAGGGTGTGGATATAAACTCCACACCAGCTGCCAGCAACCAGGTCCTCTCTTCTTACCTCCTCCACATTCAGAGCTGCATTCACTCCAGGAACTGTAGCTCCAGCTGTAACTCGTGGCCTGTCCTTGCAGGGGCAGGTAATACTCGTACTGTACCCCCGTGTTTGGTTCCTGGCTGATGAGCTGTGAAAGCATGGGAGGAAGTCAGGGGAATAACACTTTTCCTCTCCACAGAATTTCTCCACCGTGTCTGAGGGTTTGAGCTGACTTGCACTCCTCCCATTCAAGAAGCACTGTATTTTCTTCTTGCCTTCTATCATACTCTGGAGAGCACTATTTTTTAGAGAAGGGTGTCTTCATCCCTCTTGGTTTCAGAAGATCCAGCTGTTCTTGTAACAGAGTACCTTTCCTGCCCTACAGCACAGTTTAACAAGCAGCGTCCTGGAGCCTGTCTCTGCCCCAACACTGCTTGGTCCTGATTCTCACCCCCTTAAAGTCAGAGTCTAGGGGAATAGGCAGGAAACCAACACTGAACCTTGCCTTGCTCATTTGTGGGCAATAGAACCAGAGCAGCAATTTGTGCTGCTTCTGAAAGAAGACAACCTTAGTCTAGCTTAAGGGCCTACAGCCTTGTAAGATTCCCAGGAGCCCCATCACTTCATCAGTTTTTCCCACGTGGTATCCACCAGTGCACTTCCACTGCACAAATAGAGCACTGCTATGCAAAGAGAGCAGAGCATCAGCAGGGAGCAGGCACATCTGCTTACCTCAATGACGAGAGGTTCTGTGGTGGGACCACGGGCATGGAGGAGTTCTAGGGCCAGATCACCCTCCAAGCCCCGGTCGTAGTGCAGAACCGTGCTGGCCACCTGCAGCGCCCGGCTGAAGTCGATTGTCCAGTGCCCGTTCAAGTAATACTCTCCTTGCACGTTCTTAACAGCTGGGCAAACCCACACCCCAGAGAGAAAGGATCATAAGAATTCCATCGGGATGCTCATGCTTTCACTCAACACTGTGTCACAGGCAAATGAAGGTGACCATCATCCTCTAACAATGCTGTCCTCCCATATGGCTCTCTTGCCAGAAGCTGCTCCACATTCAGACAGTGGTTCTTGCCAGCTTTGCTGCAGACCAAGCACTTTTTTGCTGAACAGACAAACGCCTCCAGCATGTTCCTGCCCTGCCTCTGCATTCCCCACTGTGCTAGGGCACAGTCTTTGTCCTGCTTGCCATTAAGATGTGGGATTCACATTCCACTGCCTCTACACCACTAACTAGTTCATCAGATATTCTCTTCAAAAAACAGAGATGGGTGCTGCATCCAGTTTTCTACAAAGAAAAACATCACCAGACTGATTTGTCCAAAGCACTGGGTGATGGAAGAGTCAGTATGCAGATGAGTATTTGCTTTCTCCACTGGAATCTCCTTAGCCCTGTCCAGAAAGCTAGGTGAGGACATTTCTCTCTCCTTTTTGCCCTCACATGACCAGAACTTAAGGTTGTACAAATGCCCAAAAGAAATCTATGGAGAAAAGAATCCCACTCCAAACTTTTGGATGGCAGGAGTAGTTAGGGTTTACATTCACCAAACAACAGAACTCATAGCCAAATTTTGTTATATCAACTAGACTCCTTGTAAGTTTCCAGGTAGGAAGTCTCAGTGTGGGTATTTTTATTCCCCACTTAACAGCAAGATCTCCATAGGATAGAAAAGGAGATAAATGTGAAGCTCTGAGTTGTGCTTCAGTAACAGCTCAAGATTACTCAGTATTCAGATCCTGATGTCCAGAGAGTTTTCTCCTCTGCCACATCATGCCCTCGAGACAAACATCCCAAAGTCCATACCTCAAAACGAGATTTTAATATAATGGCTGGAATCCAAACAGTCTGACACAGATTCTGATGTAAGTCTTACCTAGAAAGTTCCTGCTGGGCATAACCTCCTTAATTTGGATGCTTGTGGCACCCATAGGGATGATAAAGATTTGATTGTAACCTGAAAAAAAAAAAAAGGGGAATTATTCAATATCTGTCTGTGGATGCCACACAGCCACTCTTCTGTGCCAAAGATGCTCACAGTTTCGTTGGTGCCTGAAAAGCATGAACTTTTTGCAGGTGGGTTGAAGCATTTCCATTGTCATTTTGACTGCATTCTGGGTAGTTTCACCCTACATTATCCACAGGTCATGTGTGTAAAAAATTCCTCAGAAAAGTAAGAACAGGGGTCAGTGCATATTCTATTTTTTAGATTTTAAAATCTTTGGAATGTCAGCAAGCATCATATTGGAGTTCAACACAGAGAGATGTGACCACAAATGTACTTGTTATCTTGAAATCTTTCAAAATTGGCCAAATGCAGCAGACGCAGTCCCATTTCTAGCCTTGCACTAATCCTGGTGGGGCTCTCAAGATACTGGACAGTCTTACAAAGGCAGTACATAGCTGTGTTCTTATGGTACATTTATAGCACCTGCTTGAGAGGGAGTAGGGAAAGACACCAGCATCATGGCAAGAGCTTCCGTGTGTACAGAGATTAAGGACGTGATTCCCAGGATAAGGCCATCAGTACACTTTCTGATGCTAAGGCCACGCACCATACAGACATTTCAAGTGAACATCCAAGCATGCCTACAACCATCACATGAACAGGTGTCCCCACCAGCCCTTGTAGCAGTTGACTTTCAGTTTAAATCTCTCCTTCTCACCTGCCCAAACCACCTAGGATCATCTGTACCTTTGGGGAGGCTGGTCACATCAAAAGTGCCCTTCACACCATAGCAGGTGCTGCCATCTCCTCCACACTGCAGGCACTTGTCCTCCTTCTTGTCAGATTCCAGCATATTATCACAGCCAACAGCCTGTCAGAGCACAGGAGCACTAATATGAATAAACCATAATGACAGAGAAAATTAAAAAAAATGGCCAAATGTTGGACAGATCTAATAAGAAAGCCTGAATGTATGAAGTCTGTGAAGCCAAGATAGGGCAGAGAAAGAACTGACAGAGAAAGGACAGGGCTGATATCTGCTGTTTCACATCCAGAGACAGATAAATGCTGTCCACATGCTCCTCAGTACCTTGAAAGCTGAATGATTCACCTTTTCTCATGCTGTTATGAAAGGTCAAGTAGAACAAAGGGAAGCAACGGAAAGACTGACAGACCCAATGATGAATGAAGGAAGCAGTAAGATGACTAACCTGACAAACTCCCTCTACACAGATGTCCCGTTTGCCAGGTTCACAGGTAGTCCCATCAACCACAGTTTCCTTGTGCCTGTAGTAGAAATTCTCTCCCTTGGGAATACAGTTTAACTCACACTTATTGGGTGCTGGTAGGAGAGAAAAAACAAACATTATATTATAGCTTGATAACACATCAGAAGCCTAGTTTTAGATCACAGGAGCAGAAACAGAGGGGTGGACTGATATTAAGTGGCAGATATTGAACAAATTTCTGGGTCACAAACCGCTGGAGGCTGCAAAAATACCCTGGTAAAGTCCCACTGTACGCAACCGTTTCCTCAGGGGACATTGGTTCAGGCAGATATTTGGTTACTCTTAGTAAGACTGCTCTTATGCTCCCTTGCAGTACAAGGCTTTCTAGAATGAGAAAAAGTGCTGATACAGAACTGTTAACTTAACAACCAACAAACCCCCCTTTAAATCCATCTTAAAATCCCTCATAATTTGTTAACAAACTGTGAATGATACCATATCAAAGCTCAGAGTAAGGACCCCCTGGTTCTCACACCTGCCTTCTGAGTTAGGTCCTCAAGAAAGCAATTGAAGAGATGTCATATTTTCTGAAGCACTCATTAATTATACGCATTTGTTTCTTCTGTGCCCTACTAATATTCTTTTGCCAATATTGGAAAATACAGCAGAACTTCTGCTTCTCTAATACTTCAGAACATACTGCAAGCAGTTCCAGATTTCTTTAGTAATGTTTCTGAAAGAACGGCTATTACAAGAGACAAGTACATATTGCTGCAATGCTGCCTCCTGGCCCATGTATCCAGTGCCTTTGTGACAGCAATGCCTTGTTGCTGGCAAAAAGATTTTTTCCATGCCACCCCCTGCCCCACACTCCAAATGAGAAAGTATCCTGTGAGGACACTACAGTAAAAAACATTACAGTCACTTCAAAACATACTGTTCATAAGTAGGGATGAAATGCAACCCTATGTGTTCATCATTACCTCCATAATAAGGAAGCCACTTGTACTTCTTTCCTTGGAATTCTGTCCCATCAAACTCAGCACACTGCTCTGCCCGAAAATCCCGGGAGCCTTCCGGGCAGCTCTGTTTGGAGGAGAAAATGTATTGGGTCTTTATAAAAAGGAGGAAAATCGAGTGTGCAATAAAAATTTTGGTTTTATTGTTATTCCTCCCATATCAAATCAGGGGCATAATTTCAATATACTTTTGAAGGGGTATTGTTAATGAACTGCATTGACCAGTGATGCCAGAGAAACAGAAATTAATAATGACACATTATTTCTCAACAAGAATCACATTTTTCTGGGGAAAAGCAGCAACAGGCAAGAAAAAACAAAAACAGAGAACTACACCTGAACATTACATGACTGATAGCTTCGTGTTGGGCCAACACAACCGGAAGGACCTTCTGTCCTGAAAGTCAGAAAAACTACATGAAGTTCCCTGAAGAATACACATGTGAAAAGTCATCTCATGGCAGACATTACAAATCACCTTCACATCAAGCATATCACCCTCACAGAGTCTCCTGAAACAGCAAAATAACTAAAAAGCACTTCTGCACCACTAAAGCAAGTTGGGATCTTCTAGTTCTGTTTTCTGCTATGGTTCGTGTTCTGGCATGAATGAGACACAGACCATGAACAATAGCAGTACAGCTCTTTGGGATCATGTTTCAACTAAATAATGGAAGCAGAGCTTTTAGTCCATTCTCCACCAGCAAATAGTTGAGGTGTTCATACAAGACAGAGAAACATGTTATGAGCAGCAGGAGGGTAGTGGCCAATTCAGAAGAGGTATGTACATCATCTATCTTGCTTTTTACAGGTAGCCTAGGCCCATTAGCAGGAAGAGCTAAACATGCCCATGGAAAGTGTGCAACACCCATAATCCAGTCAAATGACTGTGGCTGAGAAATATGGAGAGTAACAGTTGTGGAGGAAACGGATCTGAAAGTCAACCAGTGTCTAATACCTCAATATTCCTGAAATGGAGAGACAGGCCTCCAGGGATTCTGGCAGGTGTATATCATAATGGGCCGCTTTCAAAAGAGATCCTTCTTTATTCTGTGTGGGAAGCAGCAGCTCTTCACAAATCTGGATTCTTCTATTACAAACCCCCCCTCTCATTTCTCTAAACACAGAGAGGTTGGTTTTTAAGATATTACTGAGAATCTGGCTTTTTTTTCTCCTTTTCTTTGTTTTAATCCACAAAAGGATCTCTAAGGTGCATCATTCCCAAGAGGTGCAGTACCAGACACCATCCTCATCAGAATGCAGCTAAGCCAGCTGCAAGTGAGGTGGCACAGTGCTAACACTTCTTAAGCCAACTCTGTTCTTCCTTTCCTCTGGGGCAACTTACCTTCCTGGAATTTACAGGCCTGAGAAAATCCTGGCACAGTCACCAGCTCTCAGGAGAGGAACCAACTTGCTCTGGACTGTTCTCCATCCCCCCAGGGCTTGCCACACTAGACCTCAGTGAAGAGCTGCTGCCATGCCAATCACCTGATTGCATAGCCTTGGATCAACAGAGAAACTGCTGTGCTCTATCAGAGGAGCCAAAGCAGGGATGTGTTGAAGAGGGCACTATTCAAAAAAGTAGTTATAAGACTGAAAGTGAGGTTCATCTCAAAGGGGTCTCATTCCCCTGGGATCGAACACTGGGTCATTTTTGTTCTGGATGTATATTGGAACATAACTGCAGGAGCTCAGTAACAGAAAAGCACATTTAAAGAATCAAAAAAAGGAGGTTAGCCCTCACCTTTGGGAATAGCAGTGCCGCTGCCGAAAGCTGACTCCACCGCCACAGCTCCGACTGCACTTGCTCCATTCACCCCAGCTCCCCCAGACATCCACCTGCCTTTTCATACGGTGGCCCTGTAAATAAAAAACCCACAGACATATCAGACAGACCTGGTGACACAGGAAAAAAACCAAATGGAAATGAGGCAGAGAACCTATGTTCCTGCTGTGCTGTATTCCTAGTATGAGAAGTGGCAGAGAATAATAAATCAGAAACACCAGGCCTCTAATATCTAGGTGTATTAGCTTCCTGAAGACACATAGCACATCCAGCTTTTTAATCTCCCTTAACTGCTACTCTTTGTCTATTCATAGAATCTCAGCAGTTTTGAATAACCATCTAAAAGAGGATAACATCTTCCTCTCAGCAAGGCAGCAAAGGCAAATCATTACTTCAGGGACTATGAGCACTGTCACTGCACACCAGATCAATAGAGCCACTTAATGCCAAATCCTTGGCTCCAACCTAATACTTAGGAGAAATAAAAGCAGAAAGGAAAGCCCTGGAACACTTTTTACTGCAACGAAATTCCATACATGGACCCTTTTTCCCCTTACCCAACTGTGTCCAATGATGATGCCAAGACTACCATTAGCTACAGCCTTAATTAATTTTGTATGTAGAAAGTCTGAATGGATACTGACATTAACGAAATAACCACAACAATATAGACAAGAAGTTACAAGTGCAATGCAACCAACCAAAACACATTATCTTAGAAATATATTAAATATCATATTTTCAGGAAAAAAAGGCCTACTGCAGCTCATGGGCTCTACATACAGCAGGACATGGGTGGTTAGTGGGAAGAATGGCAATATCCTGAAGAAAAAAAAGTATATTTGCAAGATGCAGCAGGGAGAGAAACAAAAGGTAAAAAATTATTGTGAGGTAATATAATTCACTTCCATACACACTGTATCCCACCAAATTTACATAACCCCCTGGTCTAGGTCTCTGTTGACTTGAACACAGCACCCCACACTCCCATACTCTACATTTCCCTGCTCGTGCTCTGTGTCCATTCCTTCCCGTTGTCCCCCTGGTACCCTCATGTAAGCTATTTTCTGATGATCACCCCAGTTAGTAAGTGCCAGCATAAGGGTTTTCTGCAGGAGCGAAGGAATATCCTAGAAGTGGAGATTTCACCACGGCAGGAATATGAACCCTGATCAGCAAGCAATTTCCACCCACGCAGGTCACTTTCCATGGTCTACAGAAAAGGATGGCACTGAGGAGAAAGCTCCTCAATTTAAGAGCATAATTTTCACTTCTGTTAACTGATAACTGCTTTTACACAAGACATCCAAGTCTCTGCTAGTCTAATAAATCATCCAGTGAATCCAACTCAGGCGAGATGCATAGGTTAATCCTCCCTTGTCATTTAGACAGGTTTAATGATTTTCTACACATACTCGCTGCCTGACTGTATTTCCAAATTACAGTCTTGTTTCTTTCCTTCACCCTCTTTTAAAGAATAATTCCCTGCTACTGGCAGAGTAATAGGCAGAGATATTAGCCAATCATATCTATGCATTTACCATTAAATTACTTACAACTATCTAGCTGCAGAGTCATCCCAAATTATTATCTACATTGCTCTAATGTGAAACACTTTCTTCCTGGCCCATGCCATTTAATTTTCTTCACACAAGTTCTGTGCAATTCTTTCTAATACCTCTGGTTCAGACTAACTCTGTTTGCCTTCACCACTCGCTCAATGGCACTACCCAGGTTACAGCCATTTCTACATACCTTCTCTTGGCCAAGTCAACATCTCCCTGACCTCGTGCCAAACCCCTTTTCCATTCTTTCATTCCAGATATTGAGTTCAGTATTTGTCTTTTGCATTCTCATTTGCCTTTCTGGGAGTAATCCCAACAATAGAGTTTCAACTTTCAGCAAGGCATTTTATTTTCCCAAGTTTTTCTTTCAGACATCTAATTTCTCCCTCTGTAAGCCCTCCTCTTTTACTCTCAAAAGAATAAAATACGCTACCTCTACACTTTTTTCTCTACAATCTTATTCTTCTGTATCAACTGACTGATTTAGAAACAGTATTATCTCACCTTGGAAACAGGGGACCTTTCAGTCAGGGAGAAGGAAACATGTAGATAAAAATCCAAAGGAAGAGCATTTGAAAGTCAGATTACTGGAAGGTAATTAGGATAGAAAGCCCTTCCTTGATACATACGCGTGCTTGCGTGTGCTCCCCCCCCAGATAAATATTCCAATATCCCTCCTACAGAACTAGCATTCTTTATTCCTTTTGTAGAGAGGAAAATCTGCAGGGACTGTTTGTTGTAAGGCTTAATCACCCGTAGAGTGAGGAACAGTAATTTTTCTCAGTATCACTCCATTTACGTACAAAAGGAGCATCAGCCCAAAGAATCGTCCCAAAGCTGTAGAGTGTTAGAGAAACATTTTAATAGGGGTCCAACTCCCATATTTGGAAATCTGTGCACAGTCCTCATTACTTCAGTAACTGCACACATGTATACAGGCAACTACAAAGCTGCATATTTATAATAAATAATAAATATATTACATAATCCGATAACAGTATGTTTTTAGATGCTGTCAAATAGTTTCTGTTCCAAAAGCCTCTTTTTGCTCTCTTCAGACTCTGGAATGCTTTTATCTGTTGTCAGCCAGGACAACTAAATTCCATTCCCTCCTGAATTCCAGAACTAATAACCTACAATCTTCATCACTGTTACAAATTCATTTGGTTCCATTCTTCCCTTGCTTCAGCCTAACATGTGTACAAGAATGTAGCTTCTTTATCTGCATTATGAATATATCTTAATGTTTCAAGAAAAGCGAGAAAATGCATATAACCATCTTACTTGATTTCTAAAAACTCCAGAAAGAACTGTCAGTTAATGCCCAACTGCTCTGTCTAGTTTTATTGACAGTTAAGACACCAGAAATGCATACCTTCTGGGAATATTGATGTTGCCTGTGACCCTGGCACCACAAGCTCTCAGTGCTCATTTGCACACAGGCTGCTGTGGTATAAAAGTTTAGAATGCCAGGGATTCCACTTTTATGAACACTGCATTGGTTTTATCAGTTCCTATGGATGAACTGCTGATGTAGTTGCAGCATCTGCTGTTACCAGGCCAACTACAACTGATATAACCAGCAAGTAAAAAAGCTATGCCTCTAGAGTTCCAGACTCCCTCTGCAAAGAATTACAGTATGCATCAGATACAAACAAAACAATTCTGGAAAAGAGTCCTAGATAGCATATTATATACTACATAATATTTATTTTTATGTATGAAACATGCACTGGAAGAGAAGTTATGAATGGGACATGACTCAGAAAGACATAAAATGCCGTCAGTATGTAGGAACACTTTAGAAGGGGCCCTTGAAAGACTTTTCAGTCAATCTGATGAGATGAATAGGAAAATATGCATGGGAAGAGGACTGTGCTTCTCAGACAAACGCATTGCAGGCATGCAGTGATCCACAAAGTTCATATACTCAAATGGGGACTAGTGATTCACTGCAAATAATCTCCTAGTGCCTTGCTGCAACTCACATACTACCAAGCTATCAAAGCAAACATCAATTTACTTTAAAGTCACAACTGAGCAGTGAAGTTTTGCAGTCACATGTCTAAACAACCTACATTCCAGTTAAGTTCTTATCCCTAGTATTTCCCTTACTACTTGGACATCTTCAAGAGCCTAGAGATAACCAACCTGAACTGCTTTGTGAATTTTTTTGTGCTGCCTTTCTAAACTGACAAGCAGCAAGAAAACATCATGTTGCACCACTCCAACAGTCATTGCTCAAAGCACATGGTTACTGATAACCACGCTATGCCCCAGGGATTTTGGACAAGGCTAGCGTTTGCTTTTGAGCTGCAACTGAAGCATCATTTTGGACACTGAAAAGTTGTTACTGTGACTTCTGGGGCTGCTTCACAGTTACTAGATTCCATTCAGATCAGATATAAATCTGTGCTGGCAGTGAGAATATGGTGGGGAATCTTTGATGTTGGAGGTTGATGACAAGGCCCTGCACAACTGTTACCCACTGAAAACTGATATTGCTCATAATGAAAAAATAAGTAATGTGGTGTTACTGTTATGTTATGCAGTGTTTCCGTGGCTTAAAACTACATTCAAAATCAGACTCTCTCTCTCTCTTTAACCTTCCTTAGTATTTCTGAAATAATACTGCATCCTTTTATTTGAAAAATATCTACTTTCTGGGGTTTATAGTTTTTGAAATAAGATTAATGTTTATTTTGACACACTCTGAACTGTAGCCTCATTTATGAAACATGAAAGAAGGATACAAACCAAAGACTTTACAAAAGAAAATTATCACCACAATAATTTCTGTAAAGTCTTGGCAATTAAGAAGTCTCCACTGAAAAAATACAGTTTTGTTAAGTTTGAATAGTAATTGCTTAGAGAAAAGTTAATAAAGGAAGGGGAGAGAGAAAGTGTCCAGGTGCCCCAAGGGCTGGCTGCTCCCTGTGGGCTGGGGGTCAGTAGCAGGAGGCTGTCCTGGAGCAGCAGGGCACAGACCCAGCCCTGGGAACTGGGCACCTCCAGCCAAAGACAGGCTGGACATGGGACTGCAGGTGAGCCTAGCTTATCAGGGTCCACGGCTCGGCCAGGAAGGGTTGTGCAGATTTAGCATCAGGATGATGCAGGATGCATCATCAGTACAGCATCACTGGGGCAGGAACTAACAGTCCCTGGAACCTACAGTGGGGTCCTGGGCAGTGGGCAGGGTGGGGGGAGTCCGGTCAGTGCCCTCAGGAGCCTAACAAAAACAACCTACAATCCTTAGACCATGTGCTCTTCAGGAGGTGAATTGTTTTCTTCTCCTTTCTATATCCAGAAGACCTACCTAGTACTACAGTGATGACCATCGATAATATTTTCATATAGTTAAGCTCTGCATGACGTGGCATTCCACACTCAAACATAATTGAAAGGGAGTTGAAAACATTCAGTATGTCTTACACATTTATCATTTAGATACATGCTACTGTTCCAATGGATGCTTTTTCAAGATGCATTTTCAAGAAAATCCATCTACAAGAAGCTAGGATATTAGCCAAAAATGCAACCAAAAATAAGCTAATTAATCCAAACCACATCAGCAAGGCATTTTTTATAATTCTGTCTTAACCACTGATCTTGGCTCAAACACAGCAGGCTTGCAAAGAGCTTTGAAGGTGAATAATGCCAGGTACCATTTTTATGAATAATGAATAAATAATGAAAGAATTGTATTCAAGAAAAGCTAGAAAAACAGGAATGAAAATGAATAAGATGGTGACAGCAGGAAGCGAAATACAAAATGGTACAGAAGAAGAGAGTATCTCATTAAGATATACTGCTTTACAAAAAGGAGGAAAAAATCCAGGCTTCGTTAGCTTTAATGGCTTGTGGTTTACACTTGTGTATGTCTCCTTTCATTCCTCTCTACCATGCTAGCCATGGCTTGTTAGTATATCCTGTCAAATCGACTAAAATCCAGCAGTTCCCCAGCACCTCCATTTTCTCAAAACACTTGAGATTGTCCCTGCATGATTGTACCCACTCCCTCATGATTCTCAGGTCTCTTCCATGTTCCCTTTGTTCACCTCTCCAACAACCCTCACTCTGCTACCTCTCTCTGGTCTGTCCTACCATACACTTGGCTCCTTCCACATCCACTGATTTCCTGTCAGTTGGGCAGGATATGGTGTATGCCTTGCCCACTGCACAAGTAGGTACATGCTGCCCCATGGGACTACGCTGGCTTGCTGGTTAGTGGGTAGAGCAGATGCTAGTTACTTTTCAGAAATGGAAAGACTCCCAGAAACTCTGGGTGGTCTAGAGATGACTAGAGTATTTAAAGAACTTTCTAAAATGATAATGCCATTGCAGAGAAGTCAAACTAATTCTTGGAATCCTTGTGGAAAAAATGGAGGACAGTCAGAAAACTCTACAAAGAGGACGATTGTGAGGAAACTTTATGACCCCAAACTTATTTGGAAAAGCGGACAATACACACAGTATGAAGTCACCACAAGTTGTTTATCCAAGAGGTCTAACAGGAACTCAAGTTTGAAATGGATAAACTGTTGCATACTAGCAGACAACTGTCTCAGCTAAAACCACTTCAGCATCTGATTATTGGAAAGTGCAAAATCTGGCACCAGTTTGCAAAAGGATCCCAGGGGAACTCTACACTCACATAGTATAAGACTGATGTCAACCGATAAATTAATAGAAATTATAACAAAGAACAGAATGAGCAGGCACCTGCATAAATACAGGATGTTTCAGGAAGAAAAGCCAATAAGACTTTTTTAAAGGCTAATCTTTCTAACATTATTGCAGTTTTTTGAGAGATTCACAAACACGTCAACAGGGTAACCTGTCAGATACACTCATATTTCAAAAAAATCCTTCACTTAAAGTTCTGAAGGAAGTTAAGTAGCCAGAGGACAGTCCTTCAGTGGACGATGAGCAGGTCACCCACAGACAAAGGCAGGAGTGAAATCTCCATCTACTGCAAGAATTGACATTAGCAGCAGAATTCCATAAAGAACCTGAACTGCTCAACACACTTATTACTTAGTTTTTTATTAGTTATATGTTTATTATCAATTATGCCAAAACACAGAAGTAGTGAAGGCAGCTGATAAGGGTAATTCAGGGTAAATAAAGGACAACAGAGAACCAGAGACATACTGCAAAGAATTACGGAAAGACATCATAGTATAAGTGACTTGTCACTAAAATGACAGTGGAGATTTCATGTAGGCAACTTAAGTGATGCACATGATAAAACACAAGTCCTATCCTAACAAATAAAATTATTACATATGAATTGATCTTTAGCCCTCAAGAGCAGGACCTTGGTGTTATGATAGAAATGCTGTGTTGCTAGAACTCTACATGGCTTCTAAGAGACGTTGACTAAATTCAGAGAAGAGAATTCTCCTTCAGTGTGGAGAAATGCACCACATCATTGACAACCTCTTATAATTCTGCCATTGGGAATTACAAAAGAACAGCACAGGGAAGGCAGCTTTTCAATGCTAAGCAATATGGATTAAAGTTATCTTTAAAAAACCCTGCCAC
Organism: Corapipo altera; assembly: GCF_003945725.1. Lineage (NCBI taxonomy): Eukaryota > Metazoa > Chordata > Aves > Passeriformes > Pipridae > Corapipo > Corapipo altera. The sequence continues at coordinate 6,181,569 of NW_020884885.1, read as the reverse complement.
CTCAGGTAAAGTCCTAAAGGAGTGGAGAGGGATCTAGAAGAGCCATCAGTTCTCCGGCTTATATCCCCACCATGCAGTATTCCTTACCTCAGTTTTCAAACTCACCCTCTGCTTCCCTTCCTTTCTCTAACCATTTGCATTTATAGCGCCAGAGCTACCACTCCTCTTCTGCAGCAGTTAGATGAGTGCTCTGCTTTTTCAGAGCTGTCCCAGCTGCAGGTGTTCAGGCATCTCCTCTACTCTTTGGGTGCTTAGCCCGATCTAGCACAGAATTGAGTTGCCATTGCTACAATCAGTCCTGCCAGCTCCACCCTGCGCAAGCCGACCATCTCTTGCTATGGTTCAGCCTGCTTGTATTAGCATCTGGTAAGGAACGGCCCAAATCAAACAAATGCCATCTCTCTCTTCCCTACTAGAAACAAAATGGAGAATTGCCACAGCAGAGTGCCTCAGGGCTGATGGATCTTCTTCTTTCCTCATGACTTGGACAGATCCAGCATGTCAAGGAAACTGAAGTTTCGTGATGACTGAGCAAAAGCTTCTCCCTTCATTCAGCAAGGTTTCAAGAATGCTACTGATGGCATGCAGGGGATAGAGTCTAATGCTACAGAGAAATGTAAGCCTTCACAGTTGCAGCATGTTTCAGTTATACCCCTTCCCAAAAATCACCAGATTGGAGATAAGCAGGTGAAGAGATGAACAGAATATAATGTATTCCATTCTGGTTCTTTAAACATACAGCATGGTCTTCTACTAGATCTTAGATAGCAAGAGCTCATTTAAGCATATTTCCATCTGTAAGACAGAAAATATGACAACTAACAAACTCTGCCTGATTTCTGGTCTCTCATCCCTGATCTTCAAAGGTGGCCTAGAAAGCAAAACACTTATTCCAGGTGATAATTGCATCTTTTTTTTTCCTCCCATCTCTGTTCCTTTACACCTAACAAACATATAACTTCTTCCTTTGCTAACACTTCCACTCTACTCAGCAGGCCATCTTTTACCTTCGATGTCCAACTCACTAATAAAGTTGGACTTAAACTCAGAGAAACTGTTCTCAGAAAGATCCTATATTTCTCTCAGAAAGGAAGAGGGATCCTGGTTCTTAACAGCTGCATTCTTTTTCTGATAATATCAAATTGGCATAACATAAAGATTACCTCTCCCAGTAAAGCTAAATCACATGGCTGAGAATTCTAAGATCAAAGAAAAGAGTAAATGAGCTAACCAAAAATTCATTCTCTTTACTTCAAGTGACAATTCTTTCTAGCTTTGAAGCAGGAGACATCAATTACTGCTTTGTATATAACATCCCTAGAGCCAAACGGACTACCAGAATTCTGTTATTTAGTCGCCACAACAGGACTGAGGACTTGAACCCATTAGCTCTTTCAGAAAATACTTTCTATGAAACACTTGAGTTACAAATGTTGACATTTCTTAAGAGAAGTATCTTTCATATCTTGTGACAGCGCATAGAAGAGCATTTACTTACTGAAAATACAGAAGGTGGCACTACTGTTAGCATGAGCAGAAGGAACAAGTTCTTCATCTCTGCCTGTGGGAACAGAAAGATTACTGATCAGAATTGCTTGCTTCTTTGCTGCTTGTTTGGTGGAAGAACTACAATACCACACACTAAAAATGGAGGAGGAACTAAAATGAAGGTGAGAGAAGAAAAGCAGTTTTATCACTACACTCCCTGGATAGATGAAAGCAACTGCAAAGACTGAAATTACCCTGTACGGAAAGCCGGAATGTAATTACTGAGTGTAAATATTTCCCTGAACTTTCCTCTGACATTATGAGAACATCATCCCCAGGCACAGTGGAAGGTGCATGCTGTTGCATGTCTGCCCTCCCATCCATTTACATATACACATGATAAAATACTTGAAGATTGCAATGACTTCCACTAACCCAAGGTAAGAAACTCCACAGTTAACATTTCTGTACCCTGTAGTCATCTTGCGTGGACTGGTGAAGCTTCATGTCTGTCTTTGTGTGGTCTCACTTGTTTAAAATCCTACAGTTCATCATGGACAGCTATAGCCACATTCAACAATGAGTAGTCATATCCCTTCTGCAGAGCTAGAAGGGAGATCACGTCACACAGATTGGTATGGCAGCATACAACAGTTCCTAAATTTGGGGCATTATGCATGTTTGTGACCACAATACCTCATTGGTACATTGCCTGTTGCTATTTAATCCTTCCTCTTTTGAGTTGCAGCCCACAACAACCACCACTCACCAGCATTCACAGCTGTGACCATGGACACTTCAGCCACTAGAGACTGACTTTCTCATGATCATTTTCTCATGACCTCATGACAAGTCGATTAATCCCAGAAAAAAAAAGGAGACAGACTTGATATTCCTAGTATAGTTTTATCTAGTTTGGGCTTCTTTCTAACTTGGCAAAGGAAAGGTAAAAGGACAGAAGGACAAATTTTCCTTTCACTATGCATGAAAGAATCAAGGAAGAAATGCTTATCTCATCAGTCTTTGTAACAACATCTGTTTTAATATTAAAACTTCACATATAGCTCCTTTAGCCTAGCCTATTAAATCCAGCTAAAATACAGAACATGCATCACTATTAACAGTGATAACATTTATATAAAATCACTGTTACATGAACCAAGAAATACCCAAAATGAAACCTACTTGATGTAGTATTTGTGCATTTCAGGTTATTTTGTCATAGGCAATCATTTTTCTCCTAATCCTAGGTCTCACTGAATCACAGCTCATTACAACTCTCCAAGTCTATATATATCATGGATTTTGACATTTCCAACATTACCTGTTCTGGGGATAAAAAAAGCATGTTCTTAAATGTTTTTCTCTTTCATATGTAAAAGCTACTAACTTCTGAAAAATCCAGTTGCACCAAATTCTGTGTGCAAAATAGCCATGAACAGGAAAAATGTAACTGGAAAAACAAGCACTGGTAAGCATCTCTCCCTAACTACTGCATGCCAAACATAAGATTCATAAGAAAATGGAGCTATAGGAGCTTTTCATATGAATAGACTTTCATTAATTTTGTATTAGTCATTCCTAAGAAACTGAGGGAAGACTATGTACACCCTATTACCCATACATGCTACTACTACTCTTCCTGTTCAGATCAAGGAAGAAATAACCCAGAGATACCTCCACAAGAGGTCAAGTACACTCTCTTGTACTTGTGTACAACCAAAACATAGGTTAGACCTATGTCAAAACCCTATCCAACTGCAAATCTTTTCCCAGTGGAAGGACAGGCAAGAGGAGACCCTTTTACTACAAGTTCCATGCACACAAACACTAAAGTTGTCCTGAAGTAGTTCACACCACTAGCAAAGGTCACTGTGAAAGCAGCCTCTTCCTTGAATCAACTTGGTGTCAGAGGTAAGTATTTGAGATCACCTCCTCTTCCTACTACTCAGCGGAAAAAAAAAATCTCTTCTCCATCATATATTCCATTCCAGGCACCACTCTAGGATTTTGGAGATGGCCTTGAAAATCAAATGCTTGTTCTGCTCCTAATGGACTGCCCACTCAGCCCTTTCTAACATCTGAGCCAAGAAGCAGACAGAAAGCTGGGACCAAACCACGTGAGGCTCCTGGAGCAGAGGCTAGAGGAGTGGCTCACCAGTGTTCCCATTCCCCAAGCAATTAGTATTTCGGATGATTTTAGTCAGATAGGATAAAAAGAGTCTCTGAGGAGACAACTAGAGTCAGAACCCAATATATGGGGCAATCCCAGGCATCAAAGCAACAAGAGGCTACAGCTCTGGTGCTTGCTTGTATTTTTGTGTCATTGCACTTGTATGGTAATTGCTATCATATGTCTCAAATTTGGCATTAAAAAGTTTAGACCATCCAGCCCTAATAAATTAGTCAACAGATTCCAGGAAGGATTGTCAGAAGGAAGAACAGGGCTGTCTGTATCCTATTAAATCTCTCATTGCAAAACAAATCTTGTATTTGATTATGTGAGCTTCAATAAACTTGTTATTTTAAAAGCTTCCTCAGATATAGAACTCAGCATTTATCCCTTTCACCTTAGTTTCAACCACAACAGATGGAACTGGGGAATCTGTCCAAAAGCTTAAAAAACCCCTCAAGTTCTGTTTCTGGATTTAATGGCTCTAACTCCTTGTAAAACCTGGGGTACAGCAGCATATGTTTATTCTGATTGTTTGCCATTCTTCTCACTGAAGGCTGAGTATGCAGGGGAAGGAATGAAAATGACAGTGTCTTGCAGTGCTTTCACTTGTAACAACAGCAGCTGCTGTTCCCTGTGCCTCCTGCCCTTCTCCAATTTTCTTCAACCCTTCCCAGCTCCCTTTTCTCACTGTGTGCTAGAACAGCATCTCCACCCCTCCTCCACCCAGAAACAGCAGCAGGGCCTGAGGGGAAATGGTGACTCTATGTGTAAGATATGGAACAGCTGCTGAAAAGCTCACAGAGGGATTCCTGCCATAGTACTAAAATATGAAGTTATCTCAGGGAGAGGATTTACAAGACAAGAATAAGTTCACAACAAGTAAGGAACCACCAGAATCTTCAACCAGAACTAGATGTGTACGCAGCTGAAAGCTCTGCCCCATACACCAGAAAAGATTCAAACTGTCTATCCAACCACAATCTGGCATTAACTGCTCAGGTTAGAAGAATAAAAAGGTTGAAGTGGTGACTAGTCCCAGCCATCGGTAAGCTTGGTCAAAAAGAATCCACTTTGTACTTCAGCTCTGGACTGTTTTCTGTAAGAGACGCTGACCCAAGCTCCTCCAAACACAGGGGAAGTTCAAACTTAAATCTAATTTTAGCAACCCAGGAACCTTACTTCTATTCCAAAACAGGTGGGTGAGAGGGCTGTGGAGGAGATGACTGCAATTTTGTAACCCCTGACAGAACACAAGAACTCCACTACGACTGGAAACTGGGGTAAGTACCCTTATTTCAGGGCTTAACACTGAACCCACTTAGGAAAGAATCTTTTGCCTTAACAAATAGAAATGCTAGAAAAGACAGACAGGTAGACTTGGAGACTTCTCCACAGTGGAGCCAGCAGTGAACTGCTGTAAAACTATTTTATTTAGTTAGAAACTCTTATCCAGGCCCAGGCCGGCTTATCAAGATCAATCAAATCTTCATTAAGACCAGGACTATGTTTCAGAATCAAGGACAGTTTTAATGACTCCTATATTTACTTTATATGTGTAAATCCCGCCTTCCAAGTCACAAATAAGATTGCTTACTTAAAGTTGGCCACTTTTCCAAATAACCTCTTAACATCCATGTTCTTAGGGAAACAAGACCTATTTTGCCTGTATATATATGTAAAAAAAACATTGAATCACCTAGCTAATTTCAGGGTCTCGAAAGCAATAAAATTACATTTTGAGGGAAAAGATACTAGGCCAGAATGAAAAGAAGTGTTGGACTTTTAGATGACAACATCCATTTAGATGACAACTTTTTCTTTTCAATAGGAAGGAAATTCAGACTTGAAAGAAATGTTATGAATAATTCAGCCTTGCATAAACAAGAACCTAAGCTGTTTGGGCACTACAGAATCAGATCATAAAGTCAGAATAAAACAGGTTTCACAAGTTCCACTGCTCACAGATTTATCAGTTTTTCTCTATTCTTTTTGTAAATAATTGGACATTCAGTGTTACATGGTTCTTCTCTGCTTAGCACGTAAGACAGACCAGTCTTCTTTGGTCTGTGAGCCACATTTCTAAATCATCTTTGGCCAAAGATACATATCACATATGTGGGCCAGGTACTGCTCTAGGAGTGGTTCATAGGCAGAAGGTAAAAAGACCCCTTCAGGGTTCCCTAGACAAGACTTATCTGGACATGCAGGTAAGTGGCAAAGCCATCCAGTATTACTGACTTTGGCAGGTATTTATGGCTCATTTTATCTCCCAGATGGGGATTTGAATTACCCAACATGGATCTATTATTCCCATCTGAGGTAGCCCTGACACAAAAGCTGTCTTTGCATGGCTTGTGAGGTACAGATTGACCACTCCAGCAATAAATCTTTGCCTGTTCCAATATCAACAGTGTAGCACATCCAGCACTAAAGCAGAAGTTGCCTCAGTGATCCCACTACTCACACCTTTTCAGAATTCTCTCACCTTTCCTCCACTCTCCTTTAACACACGAGATCTCATTTTGATGTTTTATGTTTAGAGGTTTGGTTGACAGTGGTGGGAAGTCAGAAAGGATGATATGTTGCCCAGTTATTCACTGACATGAATTTTTTTAGTCATTGGCTCAGAGCAAAGTATTTGAGCTTTCAGACTCACTACATTTCCTGAAGACATTATGATTTTTGCTTTGCTCTAACAATCTTCCAGGATATATTGGTAGCAGCTTGCTTTTGTTTGCTTGACAACTGAGAAGGACTTTAAGTTTTTGCTGGAAGAATTAGAAAAGGGAAAATAAACACATACTGCAAGAAGGTAAGATGAAGGTGGGGAGAGAAAGGGGTTCCATGGAGCAGGGATGAAGGATAGAGAAAAACTTCCATTTACTTAAGCTGTATGCTGAGTTGGGAGAGCATGAGGACCATATCACACAACCCAGAGGAACCAGGATACCAATCATCACTTTAGGCAGAGGATATCACATTCAAGATACTTCTTAATACACCTGTTTTCTTCCCTGACTACAGTAAGCCATCCTTTTCTAAAAAAAATTCCCAAAGAAAATCCTGGCCCTGGTGTCCTTTGGCTTAGAGCAGATAAGTCAATTAACGTGCATGTGCCCGTTAAAGCAGGAGGATGCTGAATTTCCTTTGCCTTGACCATGCAATGAGCCACAAGTCATAAAGAGCTGTTTGTAAACAAAGCAAGGGATGAATGTTTATAAATGAGTTTAAATAAAAACTGGTTGAAAGGGCTTATTGGAAATGGAGTCAAAACCAAAATAAAACAACACAAGTTGTCCGAGTGAAAGTTTTACAGCCATATCTTTACCACTGGTACCCAGATTTAGTAATTCATTCTAAACACATGCTAGGAGTTGAAGAATCCTCATCAAGAAAGCAATCCCACTGAGATATACTTTCAGCTGTGTTATGCATATTATGAAAGATAAATTTTCAGCTGGAATAACTTTAAAATTCACCTTGTTAAATGAAAAAAAAATTTCAAAAACTTACTGACAAGTACAGCAGCTGGAGAAGTAAGTAGCAGTAACATAGAAGAATATTCTAGCTGCTCTATCAATAGTCTTTCAACTAAGCCTTCAGCCTGATTCCTAACAGGCACATGAATCTGCACCAGCCCATTGCTTTATGTGGCTGACACAGACTGACAGCGTTTTTACAGAGGACTTCTACAGCAATGTCAAGGTTGGCAACACCTGGGGAAGCTATAGCCACCTCTGACATAGAGCTTTAATCTGAATACTGAAATCACGCAGAACAGTAGTTGAAAAATCATCAGGCTCAAGAGCAAGATCAACACACAGAGGTTCTAGTAAGGCCTCACACAATACCCTATCAGTGAGTGTGGAAGAAGCAGACCTACTTTTTCCCCCACTCTCCAAAATCTACAATGAAGTATCTAAGGTTTAAGTCAGTGAAGCAGCATCTTCCAAGTAAATCTGTTCACTATGCCAGCTCTTTACAGGAGCTAATACAGTATTTCATGAGGGCAATTTTCTGTCTACCTATTAATATCAACTGAGAGTCAATTTTATGCAACTAGCCTCCCACTATTAGGTTTGCAGCAAGAGATTTATTATAAGGAGTAAAGATAGGATTTTGCCTTCTATTTTGGTAGTCTCACAGTGCTTAGCTGTTAATTAAATCTGGGAGCATGTAGGGATAATGACAAACACACACAGACTAATTTAGACATTGCAACAAGAAGCCACACACTGCCTGTGGAAAATACATGAAAATGATATAGTCTCCCAAACACTAGCATAATTGAAGAGGAATGGCTAACAATCTTTTACATCTACTGCTGTCTTGTCACAGCTTAAGCTTAATTTCTATGAGATATTTAGCCTGACCAGAAATATCACCTGACACTGAGCACTGCTGCTGTTTATAAATCATAGAATGGATTGGGTTGGAAAGGGCCTTAAAGATCATCTAGTTCAACCCTCCTGCTATGGGCAGGGACAGCTTCTGCTAGACCAGATTGTTCAAAGCCCCATCTAACTTGGCCTTGAACACCTCCAGGAATGGGGCATCCACAACTTCTCTGGGCAACCTGTTCCAGTGCCTCGCCACTTTCTGAGTAAAGAATCTCCTCCTAATATCTAATCTAAATCTCCTCTCTTTTACTCTAGAACCATTGTCCCTTGTCTTATCACTACCCACCCATACAAAAAGTCACTCTCCATTTTTTTTCTAAGGCCCCTTTAAATACCAGCAGGCAGCAATGAGGTCTCCTCACAGCCTTCTCTTCTCAGACTGAACAAACTCAGCTCTCTCAGCCTGTCTTCATAGCAGATGTGCTCCAGCCCTCTGATCATCTTTGAGGCCTTCCTCTGCACTTGTTCCAGCAGGTCCACATATATTTCTTATGCTGAAAACCCCAGACCTATACGCAGCACTCTAAGTGGGGTCTCACAGGGGCAGAGCAGAGGGAGAGACACCCATCCTGCAACCTGCTGGCCACGCTGCTTTCGATGCAGCCCAGAATGCAGCTGGTCTTCTGGGCTGCAAGCACACATTGCTGGTTCATGGCCAGCTCTTCATCCACAAGAAGTCCTTCTCTGCAGGGCTGCTCCCAATGCATCCACCTGAGTCTGTACTCAGGTCTGGGATTGCCCTAACCCAGGTGCAGGACCTTACACCTGGACATGGTGAACCTGGTGACGTTCCCATGGGCCCACTGCTCAAGCCTGTCCAGGCCCCTCTGGATGATATTCTGTCCTTCTGTTGTGTCAACTGCACTGCTCAGCTTTGTGTCACCTGCAAACTTGCTGAGGGTGCACTTAATCTCCCTGTCTGTGCCATTGATAAAGATATTAAAGAGCACCGGTCCCAAGACAGAGTTTGAGGACACCACTTGTCCCCAGCTTCCACTTGGACATAGAGCCATTGACCACAACTCTCTGGCTGCATCCACCATCCAATGCCTTATTCACAGAATAGTCCACCCTTTAAGTCCACTCCAAATCCACTTCTCTCCAATTTGGAGATAAGGATGTTGTGTGGGACTGTGTCAAAAGCCTTACAGAATTCTATGTAGATGACGTTGGTTGGTCTTCCCTTGTCAACTGCTGCAGTCACTCCATCACAGAAGGGCACCAGACTGGTCAGATATGATTTGCCTTAGTGAAGCCATGCTGGCCTTTCTTGGATCATCTCCTTTTCTTGTATGCATCTTAACATTGCTTCCATGATCCTCCGAGGCACAGAGGGGAGCCTCACAAGCCTTTAGTTTTCTGGGTCTTCCTGCGTCCTCTTTTTAGAAATAGGAGCAATGTTTCCCTTTTTCAAATCACTGGGGAGTTTGCCTAACTGCCATGATTTTTCAAGCATCATGGAGAGTGGCTTGGCAACCACATCAGCCTGGGATGCATCTGCTCAGGCCCCACAGACTTGTGCCTATTTAATTTCATCAGGTAGGTCTCAAGTCTGCTCTTTGCTTACAGTGGGAGGGACTTCACTCTCAAACACCTGGGCAAGCATGTTAGCCAGCTGAGACTAATCCCTTACAGTTCAAATTTTGAAGTACTCTTTAGGAAAAAAAAGGATTTTAATGCTAGAAAACTGCTTCAAATTTTATTTAACTTCATTCTATTCTAATATAAATAAGGCTACTTCTGTGCTATGCAATGGGTTAAAAAACAAGCGTTACCTCAAAATGAGATTTTAAAACAATGCAAATTTTTTCTGCCTCTCTTTGCAAGATCTACATCTCTGTTCACCAAGAGGATATTAGTGTCACATTCAACACTATGCTTGTAGTATATATACATAGGGAACACCTGTATAATAATTTAAATAAATTTGCTTGGGGACTAATAATAGACAGGAAAATATGAGAGTATTTACCCTGAACCTCATGTGGGTTTTGATTGCTGCTGCCTCTACATTTCTGGAACCTAAGTTACTTTTTTAAAGTTAACTCAGTTTTATATATATATATGTGTGTATGTGTGTGTGCGTGTGTGTGCGTGCATAAACATGTCAGACACACCACATTTGTACAGGTACCTCTCTTCCCTAAGGAATCACTCTTACTGTTACTGTGATGCAGACATAGCTTCAGTGGGATGAAGCAGGAATTTCCCCAGAGAAGTCTGTGGGCTTGCTTACATTACTGTGCAAGGGAGAGATGACTAACATGAGATGAACTAAAAGAAACAGAAATGAAAAAAAACCCGCAACCTAAACCAGAACTTTAGACTAACAAACTTAGGAGGCAGAATATGTGCTAGTGGAATTAGGGTTGCTGTCTCCAAGAATACTGGCTCTAGCATCTTTCATCTGCCACCAAAAATTAACTTCATAAAAAATGAACCTAGGAGAGTGCGATCACACTGCACTGCCTGGAGAGCTCTCAAAGGAAGCACATGCTCAGTGGTGTGATCACAGCAAAATGACAACAGTCTGATCTAAAAATAAATTGGTTCTTTGCTCTGAAGCTGGTTTCTCCCACAGAAACCAGAATCCAATTACTGCTCTTAGGGCTAGGCAGAGAAATAAACAATCTGTGGATGGCACTTGTTTTCTATGCATCATATCTGCATGCCAAGAAGGTGAGCTTTCCTGTGTGAGGAAGCCTAAACAAGTGATTTGATCATAGACTATGCATATGAGTTGAAACCCACTCAAATACTTTAATACAAAAGTCTCTTCTCAAACATGTAGTAACCATTATTATTCATTCTCCAAGACAGGACTGGACCACAACAAATCACAGTTCAGATCCAAGACTGCTAAAAGATGAGACAGAAACTGTATCCAGCAGAGTATAATTTTGAGAGAAATAAGTTCTTTTGACAAGTCCATCATATTTGGGCATAACTGCAAATGACTGTACTGAATCTGAGCAATCATCTCTCACTGTCTAGGCTCAGCAGCTGTGCTAGGTGCACCGAGAGATTTACATCACTGTTGTATAATCCTTCCCACAGACCTAAGAGCAAAGCAATCTATTTCCTCCAGAGTTTACTGAGCACCAATATGTCACTGGGGAAACATTTTCTCTTTCATTCAGCTAAGGATGAACCTATAACACTAATTGTGAGGACTACTATAATTGCATCCTGTGTATTCTAGGTGCTGTTCTCATACAAAACAGCAGCTCCCATTCTCTTATAAAAGAGTTATTTTTTTCTGTGTATTATTAGTCATTAGGTACATACATGAACTAATAAAATGCTTAATGTTTTATTAACAGTTAAAGTCCTCCCTGAACAAAGAGAAAGTCTTCTGGTGCCTAAGCCCTACCTGTTCTGAGGCACAGAACAGTATTTTGTCTTCTTTACATTACATTCAGAAGAAGATCAGAGGGTTTTTTCCTCCAAGTTTCCTATTTTAACAGAATAAATAGAATAAAATTTGTTCCTTTAACTCAAACTCAAGTACTACCAAGAAAACCAGTTGAAGCAATGTAACTCCTTTCCTGTTTCCTAAACTCTTTTAGCAAGTCAGGGCACAGCCATTCCCAGACTCCAAGCGAATCTTGGTGCCTAATTTCAGAGGCAATTAAACCCTGAAGCAATTAGATCAGGTGAGATCTACCAGCATTCTCTTTTACCAAGCTGGTAAGTAGCTGGATCTGAAAGAGAGCCCCTCCCAAAGCCAAAGCTAAATGATCTGCATCAGAAGTTACTACCTGTACTGAACAGCAATGTTTAAGATCATCCATTCTGTGAGTTCTCTATATCATAGTGGTTGCTACTTTCCCTTAATATCGAGACAATTTTGTTTAATACTTAATATTCTTTTTAACGTATATACATAGAGAGACCAGCAAACAAAGCTCTGCATCTTTGCTTGAAAATCACCTAAAATCATTAATCAAACATCTTGTATCAAATGCTACATTCAGAGTGGACTGTTTACCAGTAAACAGATTTGGAATATGCAAATGCTACAAAGAAACTATCCCAACCCCAGCACTTCTGCAATGCTATCAAGCACTTACACTCATGGAGTGAAATATTTTAAAAAACACTGTGAGGTGTCAGGACACTTCACAGTATACGAGAACCTAAAAATAGGCCAGAAAAAGAAGTCTCAATTATCTCACTCTGAACAGAAAAAAAGAGAAAAACTTTCAGAGAGAGCAAATTGGCTCTTAATTTTTTTCATTTTATTAATCATTTCATTCACTGTCACAAACAAGTATTAGTTTAAGTTACTGCCTTACCAAAGACATGTAATCTTATGTGCCCTTGTTCCCCACCACAAACACCTCCCTTCGCTCTCTGTAACAGCAGAGCATTTGTCCTGGAAGTCCAGAATGAGGTTGTCCAATACACATGTGGCTGTATAGCACATTGGCTCATCCCCACACTGCACCTCAGAAAGAATGGCTTTTCATGGCTGCTCTATCTATAGAGACTGGGATTAAAGAGTGTGGTACATCTCTAAGAAGCCAGGGTAAAAACATATAAGCTGCAAGCCAGGTTACAGAGAAGCTTTTGAAGGGCCTCATAAGTATGTTGCAGAAGGGATAAACCAAACAAATGTTGTGAAGACACTTTCTAAAGTAATAAGCAAAGGTGTTTACAAACCCTCTTTAGGGTCTCTACAGACAGACCTAAAGAATAACATCATCTCACTAAGCTCCTGAACTAACAGTAGTTATTCCTAGTCCTAGGGACTTCATTCAAAGCCAACACTTCCTTCATCAAAGCTTTGAAACTCAGTTTTAAATTAACTGCTCCTCTGACCACCCACAAGGAACATCAGCACACCAGGTAAATCTACTGCCATTCCACATTGCTACCAGCCCATTACCACCTCCATGCCAGGACAGGCCTCACGCATCAGACTTCCTCAGGGATGGAAGATCTAGTCCGGAAAATCTCCCTTTCACAAACAGGTCTGTTGGCTCTGACAGCATTGTTTGGCTGGGCCTCCCACACAGATCCTGTCTCACGTGGCTGAAAGCAACACCAGACTGATCCGGAGACACTCCCTCCCCTCAGCACCTGCTGGCACATGAACAGAAGCAGCTGAGACTCCAGGGGCAACAGTGAGGGGGTACAAGAGTATTAGAACCTTAGGCAGGTTTTTATTCCTACGTGCAAAAATTACATTTCTCCAGTCAATACCCCTGCTACATTTGTCTTGCATTCTGCATCTTTTTTAACAGAGCATGTATATGTCTGATCCCAGTGGGCTCGTCCAGCATCCTATCAAACAGGTACCTTCCCCTTCCACCCAATTGCAACATCGGGAACAGCAGGTTTGATTATATTAAGTCTCAGTGTGATTAACTGTGTGTGAAAGGGATTCATGTTCACCAAATGCATAGAGTATCTTCTTCCCTCCCTTCCGGGAAATAAAATTTTGCAGTCATAAAGACTCTGGTCTCTCCTCTCCCCTGTACACTTTTAACTGAAAGGAAAAAAAATGGTGGGAAATAAAAATAGTTTAAAGAGCACAAACAGCACTGAAAAGACTAACAGAGAACAGATATCCAGGTAGAGGGATCAGGAAAGAGCCCAGAACACAGAGTCAACTCTTACCTTCTGCATGTGCCTGTGAAAGGTGAGCACAAAAATTGGAGATACGTGCACCACTCTGCAGCCAAGCTTCAAAAACCAGTTTCCTATAGTTCTTGTTCAAACAGTGGCACTTCAGTACTCTTCTCTCCAGCTTCTGTTTGGTTACTAATCCTTACTGCACAGGAAAAGGAGAGTTGTATTTCATTTAACCCGTTCAGCCTCTCAGTTTCTTCACAAGAGTTTTCACTTTTGCTTTGGAAGGCCAGAGTCGTAAGCATGCATGCAGGCACGCCTGCTTTGGAATTGTTTCTAGCTTCTGTAGTCTGTGTGTGAGCACGCATATGATCTCTAAACTGTGCCTAAAGTTGTTCAAGGGGCGGAGCACTTTGTAAACTAGTTTCATTTTAGCTGTAGGCAGCATATCAAAAGAGAGACAGCTATCCATGGATCCATTTGGTATTCTTTTTCAGTAAGGTCCTAACTCTGCAAAAAAAAATTAACTTCATATTTACTTTAAAAGTATGGTCTGAATCACAGTTCACAGATATGCTTTTGACAAAAAGAAAGTTTGAACTTAAATACAATTCACAGCTAGATTTGTGTTTAGGCAAAATCAAGCAGATTCCTAAGGTCTGAAAATAGCAGCACTTTAGATACAGATCGGAATTTAAACAAAGATGATAGTAGCACAGGTTTCTCTATTTTTTCCTCTAACAAATGCCATGCAATTCAGAAACCCTCTGAAAACTACTGTGAAGGAACAATTTAAGAAGATAAAAACTGCTAAATGAAAAGGAATCTAGTTGGACGCATTACAAGATAAAACTTGTGTTATTAACCATGAGAGTACTGGAGAAATCATTGCATAACAACTTAGGTGTTGCTGTTGTTTTATTTTGCAAGAGATAATTCTGTGTGTTCCCCCCCCTCCCCCTTGATTTTGTCCTCTGCTTAGTAGAAACCAAATAAATAATGAAATACAGAGACCACAGATCTAGAAAAATAGATTCTGGTCCAGCAATTACAATAGCTACCAGCATTTCAACCCTATTTAATATTTTGACTGAGGTCTCCAAGATTATGAGAATAGCTTTAAAGTCTTAAGTTTGGGTTGATCTTTCATATTTGCCTTCCAGTTTTAGAGGTTTTTTTCATCAGTAGTTCATTTGTAACCATGAGAAACAGAACCTTGCTTTCAAAAGGAAAGATGAAGCTTCTACCTTCAGGTAACTCCACACGTTGGATCTTCCAAGGAAGATATTAATGTGCAATGAAATTTCCAGAACTGACATCACTACTGTCTTCTTGGCCACACTACCGCTTTAGATGATAAAAAGAGACAATATCCTTGGCAACTGTTGACAAGCCTAGATGCGGACAGGTCCAAATGGAAAAGAAAGTTTCTAACAGCCTCATAAACGTATGAGGTGACACAGAAGCAATTTTATTCCAGGGCTACAGCTCTTTTCATCCCTGCTGTTCAATCCCTGTCTGGAAGCAAGCCGCAAAAGGTACAAATCCTGCTGTTACACATCCCACAGGGGACAGAGTTCAAATAAAAGTCACGTATTTTCCACAAGCAAAAGCAATCCTGTACTTTCCTGTCAAAGCTAAATCTGCCACAATAAACAAGGATAAGCCCTAACAGGAAACCCAACACAAAACATCAACACCTCCACATAGCAGCAGGGGAATTCCAAAAGATTGAAAGACACAGTGGACCCCAGAAGAACATCTAATGGTGGTGCAGATACGTGGCTACTTATGTAATCCTTGTCAGGAGAGACAATGATTGGACGTTGGAAATGCCTTAATTAAGAATATAGAATTATTGTCCTGCCCCTTTAGATTCAAATTTTCTTTTAAGAAAAATAAATCTGGGCCTTGGGCCAAGCTGTGGCTCCTCCTTTTCCACCAGAAAGAAGTTACATCAACACATCCTTTTTTTTTATCCACCTGTACTCTCAACCGGCCATTGGCTAATGTCATCCTGCCAGCTGTCACTTTATATCCTAAGCTTCATGATATTTGATCAAACCACAACCTGACCTCCTGGCCTTCTATGAATAAACCAAACTTTCAGATCAGTTTAAAGCTTTTAGCCAGTACCATTGGCAGGAAAAGGCTTGAAATCATCCCAAAGGTTCAAAATCTAGAAGACAAAAATCCCCAGAACTTCAGATGAGGTTATAAATGCGCAATTATTAAAATGTCTCTTATGGCAGCAGGACCTTCAATAAATGATTTTTTGAAATACTAAATTTAGGGATGTTCCTTTAGTTCTTGTGTTCTTGTTGATAGTTTAAACTACAAGAGAATTCAGAGACGGGGAAAATATGACTGCCCGTGTTGGAATCTAGACAGCATACATCCAAAAAACAGCTTTGCCTGCTGCATTGAAGAAGTTATTGTGTAAACACATCTGGAGTAATTTTTAACCCCACAGAGACTTAATAGATAAGGTCCTCAGATGCTGAAATGAAAAACAGAAGTGACCAGACTTTTACCACAACTAAGCAACATGAAACATTGATTAAACTCCTTTTATTAAAAAAAGAAAAGAAAAATATGCTCATACTTCCTGGTTGCAGCAGAGATATGACAAAATCAGAACCTGTTAGTACAGGATTTGAACTTGAGGCCAGTCCTCACTGGGAAAAAGACAAGGCAAATATGAAGTTAACCTTTGCCCTGTGGATCCACAGAAAGTTTGGCGCATGTACCTTTTCTCTGTGAGAAAGGACAAGATCCCTGCATTGAAATTGTTTTCAACACTTCCCATTTAGTGAAAGCAAGATAACCCACTGATTCAAGACCATTCTCATCTCTTCATAAGACATTGATGGGTCACTATGGAGTCAATACAGTCAGGACCAGAGGAATTTGCCTCTTCCCACTAGTTCTATCCAGTGGTTAGCCTGGAGGCAATGGCATCTGGGTGTCACAGATGTGACTAAGAAGGAACAGTTGAGGTGAATGCATACTGAATTGATACGGAACACGATATCCCTTCTAACCGCATCAGTGAAGTGCTTTTGGCAAGAAGCAACCTCTACAGGAGCTGTGGCACTGGGATTTCAACAGTTAGATGGTCAGAGGTCAGTAGTAAGGCTTCTGCTTTCTCTTTTGTTATACCTCAGAAGTACTTTTCTTGGGAACAAACCACCAGGATTCCTTACTGCCAGAGGCTGTTTCCAAAGACTGTCTAAAGATTTGCATACTTTACTGGATGCAGCTCCAGTCTAACTAGTTATGGCTGTCTAATACTTACGGCATTGTAGAGAGGTGACCTAAACTAGATGTCACATGCCCACCAAGATGCTCTATCACCCCTCATCCTCAACACAACAGAGGAAGAAAAATGGGTGGAAAAACTTGTTAAACATGATAAAGACAGGAAGATTACTCACCAGTTACTGTCATGGGCAAAACAGATTTGACTGCAGGGGCATTAATCACTGAGAAATAAAAAACCAAAACACTCCTCCTTCTTCCCAGGGAGGAATTTAACTCCTAACTTTCCTACCTCCTCTCCTCTCTCCCTAAGCAGCAACCAAGAAATTCAGACAACACTCACAAAGCCTCCAGAAGAAGAGCTGGTCTCTCTAGCTTGAGCATTCACTCAGGAAAGAATCTGTGTTCAGTTTGGTTTCAAAATCTGGACCTCCAAGGAGACTTCTGTGACAAGGAAACAATGGCACAGAGTCACATTACAAACTGCTGTTGTTGATCGCTCACTTTGTCATTTAGCCAAAGAGCAAGGATCTGGGCTGTTTTGATTATGGTTGGGTCACATGCTTAAAAATAGGATGTTTACCTTGCTTTGTTTTCAGAATAATATCCAGTTTTTTAGACAAGTTTAGTGGCCTAATCAAGAGAAATATACAGCCATTTACATACTTTAGCCTGCTACCTGAGGCATTTCATTCAGGGGATATGCTCAAATATTTCTGAGCATAGGATAATACTGAACAGTAATCTGACATCCCAGGTGTGTTGATGGTTGAATGAGGAAGTAAAGAAATAAGGGTCTCTGGGATGTCAAACCAAGTCCACTGCTACTGGGGACATTTCAGCATGTCACTCATTCCATCAGCTGCACAAGGGTCTGAAAATAGCAGGCTTTGGCTTACTCTGCAAAGAATTAATCTTTTGACATACTGGTTTTTTTCTTATTTTTTTTTTTAAAGAAATGACAGTAAAGTAAAATTTGATTCAACCTGAACTGAACTTTTTTCAAACTTGCGTAGTGCACCAATAACTTCATTCTTCCACACTCTCTCTCACCATTGCAGGGTAGGCACCTGGTTTAGCCCTTGGAATCACAGCGTCTCAGTATATACAATGTATTCTTGTCAACCCTTCAGGAAAAGCAGCTCAATTTCATGTCCAGATGTTACAAAGTCCTTAGAGGAAAGGTGGAAAGTGTATTACAGACAGATGAACTCTGCTGTACAACCTAACTGCATCAAAGCCTGTTATCCTCTTGCAGTAACTCTTGCACTGGTTCATATCTGCACCAGAGACCTGTCCACCTATGAACTCCTTCAAGCACTGAGAACTGTTGCAGAGGAGTTGACCCTGTACAACTTTTGTATAGATACTGCTACTAGCAGAGGCAATTTTATTGTGGTTTGCCAGCATGCAGCCACTGAAGTCAGCAATGCAAGACAGCAAAGAGATATTAGCTTCATTCCTATCCAGTCTCCCTTCTTGGACACTTCCATATAATGCAGCCCAGAACAGTGGAAACCAATGCAATCATTAGTATTTTGCTATAATCTGCTCCAGGAATGGACCAACTCACAAGCACTTGGTCTAGCAGGGTCCTCTTCTTAGTCTCTTCTTAATGACGAGCCAATTCCTGTGCTGTGCTCTCCAAGAGACCCTTCAAATAAATTTACTCCTTGTATTCAATAGATACCTCTCTTCATCCATTTCCAAGATGAGGGAAATAGCAAGCCTGTCACTTCATATTTATTTTGATTCTCACTCAAATGAGGTAGGACTTTTACTCAGGCCGACTTTCTAAACAAGGTGGTAACGCTGCATCAAGTTTCAGCTCCTCATCCTTACGACATTTAGAGAAGAAAAGCAGCACATATTGATAATGCTGGTGTTCAAAAAGCAAAAACAACTTCAAAGTGCTGTGACCAATTCCATGCAAACTCTGTTGTGAAAGGCAGTCCAATACACTGCACCGTAGGATACAAAGTGAAGGCACTATTCCATTGCTAAGACTATACTCGGATACACAAAGATTTGTGTATAAAAAGCCAGAGGACCTACATGTAATGGAGTGTACATCATTTTTAAACCAACCCAACTACTCCTGAGTTTAACCTACATAGTCAAAAAAAGGACACCACTGAGTCAGTTGGAATGGAAGGGGTGTTACATTAACTTTTTCTAGCATCAGATAGCACATCCAGTTTTTCCAGTGTCCCACCCCAAATCTCAGGTTATTTACATGAGATCATTCTTAGAGCTTTCTTTAAAATCTGACACTTTGAATCCTGTTAACTATTAAGGAACTGATCATAAGAACACTACAATCTCATTTTCTTTTTCGGTATCATGGATTTAAATATTGCGTAGGGCAAACTTGGCAGCCACACAGAGAATCTCATTTAGAGAGATTAATCTCTGAACAC
Source organism: Corapipo altera (assembly GCF_003945725.1). Lineage (NCBI taxonomy): Eukaryota > Metazoa > Chordata > Aves > Passeriformes > Pipridae > Corapipo > Corapipo altera. The sequence goes on along the minus strand of NW_020884885.1, from coordinate 6,162,247 downwards.
AGAGAGATCTGGAGGGTCTCCATTAGTCCATTCCTTGATACACAGGATTTAAATGGGAATAATTATATTCAGGAAGCATACACACACACACACTCACTCAAAAAATAACATATATATTCATTAAAAGAGGCAATGCCTTATCCAGAACAGACACTCCCCTCTGCTGTTTGTTTTCCTTTTATTGTTAGTTTTACATTTTAATGATATATAAAAAGTAGAAGAAATCACAGGTGGTAAGCAGATTTGAGCTAGAGAACTGATTTCAAGAGAAAACAATTTTAGTTCTTATACAAACAAATATAGTGATTAATGTTGATTTCTCATGCTCCCCAAGCTGTCACTGGTGAGCAAGGAGCAAAGGGTCAAGGCTGGCCATTTGTATTCAGATTACATTTTAAAACATAAAGGACACTCTCTAATCTCCCAAATGTTTTCCAAATATTCCAATCTGCTCCACCCAAAATAGCAAAAAGTAAAAGTCTAGGTCACACAAATTTAACAAAACATGTTATCACATGAAAGAAAAACAGAAAAACCTGTTCCCCATGGCTGTTCCAGTGCTTTGTTTGCCACACAAACATCAGCTCTTTGCTCAGAAGGTCTTACCCAGAGCTCAGTCAAATTAATGGGAAGATTTTTATTTCCAAAGGCTTTGGACCAGGCGTAGACCGATGTGGCAGAGGGGAGGGCAGACAAGGAACCAGCTAATTCTAGGCCTGATCTCAGTATTTTTATAATCACTGACAAAGCTACAGTTATTGCCGCTAGGGCTGGACTGAGTCCTAAGAGAAGGTCTTGCTGAACTGTCCTGTCCTGCCTGAACCTCTATGGGGAACCAAAGCAGCCAGGTTCTCCTTTCCTCTGAGCTGACTCCCTGCTCTCAGTGTGGATAGTCCCCTTCACCCCCACACAGTGCACCTGGGCTCCTGGTGCCACACACACCCTGAGGCCCTCAGGGATGGAAACAGCTTCTCTGCTTCTCCCAAACATCAGCCTTGGCTGGGCATGGGGAGCTTTGCCAAGCAGAGATAACAATACAGGAAAGCTTTGGAGGGAAAAAGGAAGCTGGCTACATCACAGCGAACATGAGGAAAGATCCCCCTGGAACTATTCCAGCTATTCTCCATTGATATATTCAGGCTTTTTCTCTCAGCACTCTTTCCACACTCCCCCCAGAGATCTCACACTATTCACTGTGGAGTCGAAAATCCACAGTGACTCTTAGCTGGGCTTGGCACTGACTACCCCAAATGCTGCTTAGGAGAGACAGGAGAAGAGAAAAAAGCTGAAAGCAAAACCTCTGACAAGCAATTTTCACCCCCATGCCCCCCATACATTTATCCCTAGTAATTCCCTGTCCATTTATACACATTACTTCTGCTAAAGAAAAGTAAATCCAGTGCCAAAATATAGCTCTTTGGTCAAAAAAGTGTTATATTCAGCAGTGGTTTAATCTCTAGCATACTAAACATGGAGTCATTAAGATTTAACGCTATTGAAATGGAAATTGAGACAGAAACCTTTCCAGTTCTTATACTTCACTTTGGAATTGGAAGAGAACAACACTGACTGTAATAGCATTAAAAGATCCTCTGGACCAACATGCTGTTGATAGTAAGTACTTGGAAGCTTGAGGCACAACGTAAGCTCTTGATGATATCTTCCAGCATCATGCAGCAAGGAAGCTGACACTGTACTAAGAACAGCACTACAGCCTCGCCGCACAGCACAGAAAAGTTAGCAACAAAACGGAGCAACAGGGGCTGTCAAGATGATGATCCTTCTCTCCATCTCAGCAGACTCTTGTGGCACAGCTCTCTCCCATGGCTCAAGGCAGAAACAGTCCTTTTCCCAGGCTCTGTCCCTGTGTAAACCGTACGGGGCACGAGAAGGTGCCCAGATCCTGGCAGCCGTATCTGTACGCCTATGGCTCAGATCTCCGACAAGGAGATTTCCCTCCAGCATAATGAGGTCTTTAGTCACTAACAAAGGAGCCTTCTGGGGCAGAATTCCAGCTGTGCCTGAGATCTTGCCTCCACAAAGAGATGATTTTTTCCAGCACACAGGTTCAGTCTGAAGAGGAAGGGAAAGGGTTGCTTTTACCGATCCAGGGATTTTCAGTTGCAGCGGTTGAAGGTTTCTGTTTACTCTTAGATCAGGGTAAGAAATCTCTTGTTTCTCTTTCCTGCTGCTTCACAATTGCCGGTTGAGCTTCTGTGCTTGCCTCTCCTTTGCCTCAAAGGCAAACTTGGTGTCCTGCAGCTGGGCAATGGCCTCTTTGGCCTCCTTTAGGTCCTGACAGATGAGCTCATACTTCTCTGTCAGCTCTCTGTTCTCTCGGCGCAGTTCTTGTACCACCTGGTTCACCTCCTCCGTCTGCTTGGTGCAGTGGATCTTCAGCTGCTCTACCTCAGAAAGCATGATCTCCATGTTCTTGACCAGTGACTCCAGTTTCTCTTTGGACATGGTGTCAGGATCAGTTCTATTCAATATGCCCAACCCAAACCCAAAAGGGACAAAGAAAGCCACCCTGTGCAACATGCACCAGGAAGTCTGGCAATCACAGTCTTGTGGTTGCTTTTTATACTCACTCTTGCTCATCCTCCTCCCTTCCCTTTCCTTCCCTTCCCCAAAGTGACTCTAATCTTCTTTACTTGGTTAATCTACTTATTTTTATTGCGCTGTAGAAACTGACTGAGGGGCTGACAACCCTGCAGTAACATATGTGCTGTGCAGCAAAAGCCAGAGCAATAATGAGGCTGTGCAGCCTATCCATAGAAAAACAGCTTTCATCTGAAGAATTCCCTTGGGAACCCCTTGCAGTACCCATTAAAGTACAAAGAAACCTCTTCAAGCCAGATGCCTACTCCAGTCTTGTGCACCCAGTCCCAAGAGCACAGCCTGACTTTCATCTTACTGAGGTAAGCGAGCTTACAGCAATACAAGTCAAGTACAGGCAAAAAGAATTGGCCTCCGTTTCTCTTCCTCTCTCCTAATCTTATATTTTGGCAAGATGGAAGAAACAAACCAAAATTCCTAGGTTTTTTTCCAGAAGCTCTATCCAACAATAAACACTGTGACAGCCTGTACCTCATCTTCTATTGAAGGTATTCACAATGGTTGTCACAATCAGTGGCAACCACAGCTACCGAGCCATGTACCACTTGAAGGTGGTCTGTGTTCTGTTAGGGACATGCAGGCCAGAAATTTTAAACCCTGGTACCCCGTCTCTCACTTCAGCTCCATCAGTAACGTTGGCTCTAGAATTCACACAAAAACTTATTCGTGTACACACTTGGCACACACAACAAAGTGTCAAATGGCCGCTGAGCACTACTGAACCTCTGAGAATCGAGACTGAGACATGCCAGTCTCAATACACTGATTACTCAGGTCACACCAGACAGCAGGGTGATCCCAGCAGCCACAAGGGATTAAGAGAGTCTGGCCGACTTTCTGAAGTTTGACCCAGACTTTCTTATGTATCTAGTTAATTAATGCACTTGCCTAGGCAATAAGAATCATTAATTAGCCAACAATCTGATGTAACAATATCACCCTTGAGAAATTAATTTGGCTGAGAAGGTGTTATTGCATATGGCTTTCCAGGAAAGAACCCATGCAGTTTAGCACTGATCATCTGGCCAGAGGGCATAGACCACAGCAGAGACATGAATACAGGCTTGCCCTTGGGTAACTTGCAAAGTAAGAGCAGAAAAGCGTGTCTCTCCTTCCTCCCCACATCAGGAACATCTCCTTAAGGCTGAGTCTGTGCCTTTTCAAAAGCCCTCAGTCTGTTCCACCCACCCACAGAAACGCAGAGTCTCATTTGCCATACAGCACATAGACCTGTTCTCACTGTATTCACTTCACAGAATTATGTTCCAGGGCACAGTATTGCATAATGGCCTTTACTCTTGCATGCTGTTTTGCAATTCCAATTTCCCTTAAAAAGACCCCTACGTAAGATCCTGTAGTTCCATCACACACATTCAATATCAGGTTGAGAGAGAATATACGTATTCACATGTGTAGCTCCCTCAAATACATTTTTTCTTAATTTTTCTCCCAAAACTGTTGCTTTTTTCTCTCACTATGGAAAGTTTCAGATGCTTCCTCCCACAACTCATTCCCCCTTCTCCCCTGCTAGGCTCAGAGAAATGAAGCTCTTTCTTCCAGGAAATTTTACATCTCCTCCAGCACTGGATGAAAACACTGCTGGATGCTGGCCAAGCTCTGACAGTGTTCAAAGGCCTGGGACTTCTCACAGCTGGGGGTTAAAGAGTCGCTCACAAAGCCAGCCATCCTACAGCCTCTCACACAAATGCACCAGCAGACCCCTCTCATCCTGGCAGATGGAGTGCTTTGCACCACACTTTGAAATGAGCAGAATGACATCCTTCAGATGAAAAGAGAGTGGGAGAATCTAAACATAATTAGAATATGTCCTAAAGTCCTTGAAGAAACATTTGCACTGGCTGTCAGCCCAGATCCCACGTGATGCACATGGCACTGGAATAGGCTGGAACATGCTGCAGCATTACAAAACAGCAGGTCTTCATTAGTGTGGAATCTTCCCTGTCTCCACAACTGTACACGTTGCACCCAAACAGTTTAAATAAAGCAGAATTACAATGATGCATAAAGGGAGTGCCACAGAGGTCATCTACTTGGATATTAGTAATTGATACATCACCTCTCACTATCTTACTCTCAAAATTACTTAAGTTGCCTTGGATACAGACAGAATCTTGGCAACACAATTGGAGTAAAAGACACTACTGAAATAACAATGTAAAACAAAAACAAGGAGTAGCATGAAGAGCTTCTATAAAGATAGATGGTAATAATTGCTATGCTTGGTTTGATTTAAAATATTCTTTGATGAAGAAGTGGAAATTAAAAGTGTGCTCATGGAAACTGCAGTGGGAAAATGATGCAAAAATCACTAGACCTAGAGAAATGCAGCAATGAGACTAACTGTAGTTTCTTACCTTAATGCTGGGCTCCACTGTTGCAGACAAACCAGAGGAAGAGGCAAACACGAAGAGTGAATTCAGCTGGGGAAACATGCAGAACAGCATACCTGAGAAAAACAAGTCAAACCACAAGAATTCAGTGCACAAGGACACACAGCAAACAGCAGTCTTAGGAGTGCTGGGGAAATAGCATGTTAAGACAAAAATTAGTGACACAACATAGCGGGGGAAAATAATAAAGCACTGCTAGGCTGTATTACAAAGAGGCATTGCACCATAAGGGGATGAAGTACCTCCAGCTTCTCTCTCCACCCCGCTGGAGAGAAAATGTGATGTTTTGTTCTGGACATCTTGTCATAAAGGGGCCAAAAAACCCCTTGAAACTTAGACAAGTGTCCAGAGAAGGCGTTGATATAAAAAAAAATTTGAACTCTAGGAACCAGGTTTAAGAAGGATTGAAAAATGCATGGCAAGATATTTCTAGGACTGTGTTGCAATCATGCCCAGGTCCTCTGCATGTTTCAGGGAAGACAGCTCAGCTGGAAGAATGTTTCTGTAATTATTAAGGGCCTGACTCTGCAGCTGTATTTTTGAAAACATCAGTGATTTCTGTGCTCTCAGCAAATGCTACCTCTCTGGTCATTTCATAGCCACACTAATCAAGAAAAATTGGTGTTAAACCTCTCACTACAGTACATGCTACATTGATAGTTACCACTGCTAAATCTATCAGCTCTCTTGTGCACATTCTTTATCTATTCCACCTTTCACTCTGCATAGGAGTTTGAGATATATGAAAGAAGGAAAGACAGAGCTAGTTAGGAACAAAACAGGAGAGTAACTACTGGAAACACCCACCCCTGCTTCTCTGGGTGATGGGAAAATTTTAGGAAGTGGCACGGGTAGAAGTGAAACTTCTCATGCTTTCCCATAATGGATGGGAGCTGCCACATCTGACTGTAACACCAAAATCAACTATGCTGGTTTTAGCACTAGAAGCAGATGACAGTATGAGGGTGCCAAGCTCAGGATGGTTCATACATACTTGTGCCTTCTTCATAGGTCTCTGAGCCAAAGAGAATCAACCATTCCTCTCACACACAGGCACACACAAGCCAAAAATGCAGTTTTCCTATCATGCGCATACCTCTGACAGTCTGAGGAGAAGACACAAAAATCATACTCTTGAAGTATCCACCTGAAAGCAGACTAAAGGCGTTCCAGTTTCTAGTGTATTTAAAACAGGTTCTGGGAACATTTGTGGAAAAAAATCATTAAGCTACCTCACCCTCTCTCTGGAGTTTTCTAAGCAACAAAAGGGGGACAATTCACTGGCCTAGAATTTTAAATGGGAAGAAAAAACTGCATACCTCAACAAGAATGGTTTTTAAATGACTGCTCAGGCTGATGAAGCACGCCATTTGGTACAAACCCTGCAGAATAAAGTTACACATACCGTATCTTCTCAGGCACATACTTACATTGCTGTATCTACTCCTAGTTTTATCAGTCACAGACACAAATGTCCAGTGCAATGTTCACACAACTGCAGTGGGAGACAGTACTTTAATGTCTCAGAGTAGTTAGTTTAAGGTTATCATCTCCAGTTAACGATGGTCATTATTTTAACAAATTATTTTTTTTAAGACATACAGTGCATTACTAACTGTAGTGAAAGTGTTAGAGCCCTCAACACTGTTTTTTCTTGCAGCCTTTTCACTTATCCCTGGTTTATCCTCAATGGCATATCTAGCAGCCAGTGCAGCATTTGCAAGCTCTGTGTTTCACAATCTAGGAATTCCACTCGGGTAAAGGCATTCTATACAAATTTATTGTAAGATTAAGCATAAAGAGCTCTCATCTCTATACTAAAACTACTTGAAAAAAACCCCAAACAAACAAAAAAACCCCAAAAAACCAAACCCAACTAAAAAACCACTAGAGACCAAGCAGCACCTGAAGGCACTGACCTTTCTTGCACCAGAGTGGGAGACATTTGTCCCCAGCTATTCAATTTGTTTCTAATAAAAGACAAACACCATTGTTACATGTGTCAAAATACTCAGCACTGTGTAAGGCATTGACATAATGATGATCTCATCCTGCAGAGTTTAGAGACTATTGATAAAGTCTGCTCTCTTATTAAAACATGAGATTTAATTTTAGCTATTATTATAAACATTAACCATATCTCATGCAATTTGGCAGAACTTGAATTTAGCTGCACAAAAAACTACATGATTTATGGGTTTTGATCTAAAATACTGCACCAAAAGGATGCCTACCCAAAACTATGATCAAAATCCTTCACACAAATGTCTCAATGTCTCAATACTGTAGGTATCTAGAGAGGTATTAATGAACACAGAGGTTCCTTTTTCCATTCTGCCTCCAGCTACTCAGCAGCCAGATCAAAACAATTAATTCAGCATATACAGCTCAGTAAAGAAAAACTGATACCTTTAACAGTTATCCCCAAACTGGGTTGATTTCTCCTTAAGAAATCAGTTGGGTAGCAAAAATACCAAGCAGCAACAGGTTGATTATATAAACTGAATAAAACCCTAACCCTCTACCAGGACTTCTACCATCTAAGAAAGGGAAGAAACAGTTCCCTCATTAATATTTGAGGTGAAAAAATTTCGAAAGTGGGACAATGTTGAATACTTCAGATTAAATAAAACAGTGGAACGTATTAATGACTATTTTTAAATGATCAGAATGTTTCAAAACAGAAGCTGTTCTAAAATAAGAACTTTTTTTTTGTTCAGAGTGTCAAACTGGAAAGTTTCCAAAGCCCCTCCAAACAGTAACACAAGCAATTCTGCTGGGAAGACATCCTCTATTGCATGTAACCAGTCTTGTGGTAAGGAGACTATACAGGACACCTCCTGGGGACCACAAGAGATTGTCTGTGGGGTTTTCTCTCCCACACCAGCCTCCTTGGCCTGTGCCCCATCTTGAGGGGTGCTCCCTCCCCATGGTACCTGAAGTCAACACTGTGAGAAGGAAGGGGAAAGTGGAAGGAAACCTCTTTCTCACCCCTTAGTGCAGACAAGGGGCCAGCCAGCGCCTCCAGAGCCTGCAAGGGCAGATCACATGCACAGGACTCAAATGATGGTCCCGGTAACTCAGTGAGCAAGGCACCCTGAGGAGTAATTAGATCTGACGATAACATAATAGTCAATGGTTTGTCTAATATATCTTTCCACAACATGTTGAATTAAGGGCTGCTGGAAAGGAGGGGAATGAGCAAAAACCAACTATCCACAAGCAAAACTTTACAGAGGAGCAAAAATATATACATATATATATATATATATATATAAAATTTGCAAATAAATAACCTTAGAAACATTCTTTCATTCATTCTGTAGTGTGATTTTTTTCCTAAAGACTGAGTGTCTATCCTGACAGAACAAGCAAACTTCAGGAAAACAAAGAAGTAAAAATTCCCAAACTGCTATTATTCAGCACATATGAATTGAAATATTGGTTCAAAGAAAAGATGCACACTGTTTATTTGCAGAACATGAGGTTATGTAATCCAGTACTGTAACCAGACTAGACCAAATAAACTGGCAATGGCGCAGATGTCAGCAATTATTGAGAAATTTGATCTGGTGAGAAGAAAGTCCTCTTTTAGTTCTAGATACATGTGAACACTCATGTCATTTTTGGTTCAGGATGCCAAATTCTATTATAATGATTATTTTGACATGGCATTTAAAACTCACTTTATCCAGCTAACCCAATCTCCAAAAAACAGTTGAAGAACCTGTCAATTTTCTGTGGATTTCTCTTGACTACCTGTTGTATCTTTAAGAACAAGTCACTGCATTATACAAATACTTCAAGGAATTTTTAATTGCATTCACTATTTAGCAATATAGAAATATGACTCAATGTTCATTGAGAAGCCTCTGACTGTAAGGACTGGAAGCATTGAGGATGAAAGGACTTCCTCAAAAAGGATGCTTTTAAACTATAGGAGAACCATAATGTCAGCGAGCCCTTGCCCAGAACTACCTAGGAACAGTGTCATTTAACCATGACAAGCTGTTAATGACAAACACTGGCATAAATGAAGGCTCGATCCCAGGTGACTGTTCTCCTGCTAGCTTGTCATAAGGTCTGTCTCTCAGCAAATCTCAAATGGTATCGAAGTAGACAAAAAGCACTGCACTTTCTGAATGCAACAAGTAGCATCTTCTCCATACTGTATCCTTAGCTGCCTGTCACATAAACAGCCTTGACAATCTTTAAGTAGATTAAGTACACAACAGCTTCATCTCCAGAGGAAGTGAGATTAAAAGGTTTATTGCTACTATGACAACAGCTAGGTTCTGCTGTTCTTAAAATAGTTTTGAAACCTTAGCAGTGACTGGAAATGCATACATGCCTCCCCTACAGGATTCATCATGTACTAAGTACAGTCCTCCAAAAAGAAATCATTTCATAACAGTCTACTTTTTTTTAACCATGTATTTTTACCATGCTCTTTAATCCCTTGTTACGAGCACTAAGAATAGAAAGCAGTAAAAAAGGCACAGTGCTGCCATGTGGCTGTGATTACAGCTTTAGAAGTGATTATTGCTGGGAGCTGGCTGCAGGCACCAGGACAGGCACTGCCCTCAAACAGTAATCACCCCACCCTGTGCACAGTGGGGTCTAATCAGCCCTCTACCTGCTCTATGCTGCCATTTTTGGCCTTAAAAATCTTTCCCTTGATGCTCACAGGTATTCTGTAGTGTCTATGTCTGAATTAATTCCTTCCTCATAGTAACATCCACTTCTGGAAGTAGAATTTGTCACACAGTTCATTACCAAACAGTATCAGTGAGGCTTGTGCCCAGGGCATAAATCTGCCAATAACTAAATGGTAGCAGGACATTCTTCACTTGAGTATGCTATTGTATCAGTGATTAGCATTTTATTGCTGAGGATGGTCAAATAAACCATTGATTCAATCAAATATGCAGCTGCTACATTTGATGAATGTCCAGCTGTGCTCTGAGGCGTTCTCCAAGTACGTTCATGCTGACCTGTACAACAAAATCAGCAAGAAGTACAATCCTTAATTCTGACAGCAGCACTACCCCGATAAAAGAGGGTAACCCTTATCTAACACTACTGAAATCAGAAAATTATTATGAACACAGAGGTCTATTCATTACTTCAGTCAGTTTAGATTAAAAGCATACTTCAAAACAAAGAAAAATCAAATCTAATCCAATTACATTGGTATTTTACATCAATGTCTCTTGACCTTCCTGTAGCAAATCAGAATTTAAAGAGAAGAGAAACAAATACAGGTTGTAAAACTCAGGAAGCAATTGATTATTGCCTTATCCAAACCTGTTCTCTTAGCTCCTGCCTTGTTCTTTTCTCTATAGAGTTCACAAATTCCTGACATTTAGAGGCCTTAAATATAACTTTAATAGAGATTAATGGTAATTAAAAAATACCTAGCAGTAACTGCTACAGACCTAGCTGAATTCTCCATGAGAGCTGATGCTGTCAATAAAGGAAATTTATTTACCTATCCCCAAAAGATTACATTAAAAAATGGAATTAAGTAAGAAAACAAATGGATAATCAAATTAGCATATTAGATTGTATCTCCAAGTTGAGTATTTATCCTCAGTAAGATAAAATACTACTATTTTCCAGCTTGTCAGACCTCAGCATATACTAGTTTTATATAGCCAATATACCTGGCTTTACTCCTCCCCACACGGATGGCTTTGTGCTTCCCTTGTTAAACTTCAAGAGATTGCTCTCTGCCCAGTTCTTCAGTCCACTGAGGTCCCTCTAAATGCTGCATAGTTATCTGGTCTATCAGCCACTGCTTCCACTTCTCACATAATCTACAAACTTGCTGAGGGTACACTCCATTCCATCATCCAGATCATAAATGAAGTTGAGCAGCTTCATCCCAGTATTGAGCCCTGTGATAAACCACTAATGATTTGTCTCTGACTGGACCTTGTACTGCTGATCACAACCTTCTGGGCCTGAGCAGTGGGTCAATTTTCAGTCCATTTCACTATCCACTTATCTAACCCACACTTTGTCTGCTTGTCTAGAGTGAGGTTATGGGAGATCGCCAGCGGTTCTCCCCTCATTCAGTAAGACACTCAGCTTATTGTAGAGGGCAAGAAGGTTGGTCAACCATGATTTTCACTTCATAAATCCAAGCTAGGTACTCCCAGTCATCCTTTTGTCCTTCATGTACTTGGAAGTTCTTTCCAGGATGATCTTCCATGTCAGCTTCCCACAGACTGAGGTGAGGTTGAATGGCCTGTATCTCCCCCATTCTTTTTTACTGCTCTTCCTGAAGATAGGACTGAAATTTGCTCTCTTTCGATCTTCAGAAAGCTCCACCAACTGCCATGATCACTCAAAGATAATTCCAGAGTGGTCTTGCAATGATGCCAGCCAGCTCCCTTAGCACTCATGGATGCAACCTGTCAGGCTTCACACACTTAAATACATCCGGTTTGTTTGCAAGCTCCCTAACCTGACGTCTTCCACCAAGGTTATCTACCTTGTTCCAGACTTTCCCTCTTGTCTCAGTGGTATGGGACTCCTTAAGGCCAGTCTTAACAATAAAGACTGAGGCAAGGAAGGCAACAAGTACCTCAGCCTTCTCTATGTCATTTGTCACATATTTCCCTGCCCCATTCAGCAGGGGTGGCATCTTTATTTCCCTAGTCTTCCTTTTGCCATTATGCAGTTGTAGAATCCCTTCTTCTTGCCCTTCACATCCTTTGCCAGATGTAACTCCAGAGGGGCCTTGGCTTTCCTTAACCCTATCCCTGCAAGATTGGAAAGCAACTCTATGCTGTGTTTGGGTTATCTGCCCCTGCTTACACCATTTCTTCACTTTCCGTTTGGGCTTAGTTAGGAGCTTCTTGCTCATCCATGCAAGCCTCCTAACACCTGTATTTTACTTTCTACTTGTCAGGACAGACCTTTCTTTAGGTCTTCCATGCAGATATTTCACGTAGAGACAAGGTAATCCCCCAAAGAAACATCTTCAATAGCAGATAATCAACACGAACAAATTTGAACTTTGCAGTGAATACTTCTTCAAAACAACCAAAAAGTGCTGCTACGGAAAAAGTTCTTTTTCAATCATATTGATAAGAAATCGACACCAAAATAACAATACACAACACTGTTCATTAAGTGTTTTCTTTCTGAACTTGGTATACTTTTTTCCTGCTAATCTTCATTGTGCCAGCTGGTGTTTCAATATAATCTCGTACCATTTTTCATACTTTAATTTTCCCTAATGGGATGCTTTTGCAACAGGCTTTGACTGACTCTTTAAAGGAACACAAAAAGCAGCTTTTAGAAGAAAGTACTACAGGAATCAGTTGAAGCTCTTCTGCTGGGAAATAAAGCAGCTACTTAAGTGTTTTAAGAAAGGAATCTTACTCATTAAATGTTGAATAAAAACATCTACAGCGTTTATGTCTCCAAGTGCTTTAAGTGATGGCTTTAAAATAATGTAGTAAAGGCAAGATGAGTCAGGATCCATGCAACTTTTATTTTAATGATTAGACAAATACAGGAAAATTTGCAATAATCTATCAAAACCATATCTTATCAAGAACCGGAAAGGTGTTTAAAAAACATTCACATTCAATTCAGGTTATGTACAAACCAGTGTCTGTAAAAAAGAAAACAGCAAATACTTTGAATGTAAAAGAATTCCATTCTAGTTCACGTTTCAACATTTCCAATGACCAAGCTACCACTGAGATACAATCACAGTGCAGACATGTTCCACAGTCCACTAAACTTGCTTCAACAGCATTGCCAAAACTAATTTTTTAAATAAAGCATTTCGATAAGTTTTGTTGTACAGTACCATCCACCCAAAATTTACTTCTGCATATTTAATCTTTGACTGCACTAGTGGCAGAAGAGTTGTCATCTACAGGTCCGGAGTACACGCATCTATATCTCCATAGGTACAGATATATATCTATATATCCAAGAAGCACCAGTCTCCTATGCCTGAAATAGCCTGTGTCTGCTTTGTACATTTAGGAGATCAGCCATTTTTAGTGGAGCACAGCCCTTGATTATTTGGCTTAAAGAAGTCATCATCCACCCAGCCAGAACTATCCTGAATGTGTTGCAGTATCATGTGCTTACACCTTCAAGATGCACCTCACACAGATGGCATTGAATTTGAGTGTGGCATAGTAGCCATACATAGATATGACAGTATCATACGCTTTGCTGTAAGACCAGCTTCCACGGGTCTCTTTTTCTTTGCCCTGGATTAAATCTCCCAACAGAAGAAGAAAAAAAAAAAAGAAAAAAAAAGGAGAAATGGATGTGCCGGGATTTTAGGAAAATCTGTAATTTGTTATGATGTTTTCTCATTTATATATTTATTTGGAGCTCAGCCAAAAAAGGAGACTTATCATTGACATAAGATGAAAGGGGAGAGAAAGCTACCATGATACCCAGTTTCAAAGTATGAACACTGAAACAGTCACAAAACAGTTACCCCCAGTCTGCTTGAGCACAAAGGAGATGAATCCAGCTGCTAAGGTTACACAGTAGTTCTTTCAGAGCTACAGTCTAATGTGCTGTCATTAACATAGTAATTTAATTATAATAAAAACTCTCTCAAAAGTGCAGACTACTTATCAGAAGTCTTTCAGTTATAACAATCTAACCAAGATGAATCATGATCTCAGATCAGTGTTTCAAGACAAAGAAGAGAAATGTGACACAACCTTTGCATTTGTGTAGTAACAACCCAAATGCAAACAAAAACTACTGTCTACTGAACCTTATATGGACCCAAGTACTGAGATAATCTTTAGTTGCAAGATCTCATTTGAAACATAAGCAACCGTGACTTGGCCTAAGAGGGCAGATCTAGAAAATTTAATATGGTTTCTGAAGGTGTATTAAGACCTGATAATAAGCAGTGTACTTTAACATACTGTTCGTTGCCTAGGCTCGAAAAGCAATTTCCTTTCTGAACTTATTTTGAGATTCAAACATAAACTTGAACAGTTTCTATGAATACAAATTTAATACTCTCCACCACTGTCACTCTACACTAGCTCAGAAACTGCAGGATAACAGAAGCGCCTCTGGGGAGTGGAAGACTGGCAATTTAGTGCTTGAAGGTTCTGAGCTTTTCCTTGGGTTGTACATCTAACGCCCATTCAAATGTATGAAAAGGCTTTTGTGTATTTCTATAGATTCTAAAGCAACTCTTAATGGAGCTAGTGCTCCCATGGCGCATATTGAAGCCAAAAAAGAAACACGAGAGATGACTGCTGCATTTAAGTAAGAACCCTTAACTGAGAGCTGGCTCAAATATGCAAAGAAATGTCACTGATGCCAACTCTTAGCAATCCTGTTCTATACAATGAAACTATGGCTGGGATGTCCAATAAAATACACAAGGGAATTTTTTTAGATACAATGCTCAGGAAAGGGACAAGTTACGATGGTATAAAACCAACTCAAAGTCTCATAAAAAAAAATCCCAAAACACCACATAAAACAAACAAACAAAAAATGACAGAACCCCCCAAAAAAACCCAAACAACCAACCTGTTTTAAGTCAGACTTCATTGCAACAAAATATGGAACAGTGATATAAGCTAGAAAACACAAACAAGTCTGACTTGAAAAGTCACTGTAAGCAATTTTGATATGGTTAGTTTATTAATGCTATCCAAGATGAATCAGAACACAAATGAGATGAATAAGAGTACTTCAGATGAGACAAGACAATACATTTTATGAAAATATAAGTGCTAACACTATAGTTAGCAAGTCATACTAGAAAAGAAACCTACATTATCAAGGGCAATCAAAAAAAGCCTTTCTTGGTTTTAAAGCAGATTTACACATTACAGCCTTTCTTCCTTTATTTGGGTAATAGTTGGTGAGCATCTTTGACGTTTCAGCCCTTTAAATCTATAGGCACTGAAACAAAACCCTGGAAAAAAAGGTAAAAGGAGCTAGTGTCAGGATTTTGACAGTTGTTCTACTTGGCAAGGACTCCAGAATCAAGATGCAAGTAAAATGGAATGCCCATCCACTCCCTATGCTTCCCAAGGAAAAAATTACTTGTACAGAGTAAGAGTCTATGGCAAAAACAACTTCATCTCACACAAGTCTCATTTCCACACAATTATTCATAAACAAGTTATTCCAAATGAAGAAGACAACAGAGTTGATCAGTTTTAAGGTTTCAACAGATTCTTCTCCTTGTAAGAAGTTAAAAATCTGCTATCTTCTTTTCAGTGATATTGTCTTTCATTTCTCCAATCTTCAGTTCCTCATGGGAGAGGTAATTAAAGTGAAGAAGGTCACAAATTTTGCTCCTTCGTAACTTTTAGCAATGTCTCCCCTAATTTAAGTATGTTCACCGATAAAGATACTGCACCAAAAAAATCCCTGTCCAGCCTCAGGTGTTAAGACAGCTGAGTGACCAATACTTCAGGTCAACAGAACTCTAAACCATGTTTTTGATGATGAAGAATTTCAGTGATGCACTAGAAGTGCTTTTAATAGCACTCTGATATCTAGATCTGGCAAGCTAAACTTTATCTGGGATTGCTGCAAATGTCTACTTATTTCAGAAGAATTTCAATAGAAGGAACATACAGCAACAATGCAGTCCGTGCCGTTAGAGAGTACTTTCAAATGCAGGGTTTGAAATGATGTTCTAGCAAAATGATTTGCAAGAGCACAAAGAATAAGTCCTGAAATTGTTTTTTAATGTAGTTTATTAACCTTTTAAAATATAAGATCCAAATTAGGACCTTATAATCTTCTAATGCCAAATAATTCAGTCCAAGTCTAAGCAGCTACATAAACTGGAGCAGGTGTACAGAAGGTGCACTCCATGCTTGAGAATACAAGTATTAAAACTGAGAAGAGGCTCTGGTTCCAGTGTGGAAAAAAAAAAAAGCTTTTAAATTTACTAAACCGAACACACTCAGGCACAGAGGCTATGAAATCATGGAGCACTCTTAGAGTGACAGTACTTTCTCCCTTTGTCAAATTGCTACAAAGTCCTTTCTTGTTACATAAAGCAGAGTCAGGACTCTACTGTCAAAAAATCACTGTTGAAGAAGTCCAGATTGGGTTCTCTCTCTTCAAGCAGTTACAGGGACACGTTCCATGTGATTCATCAGCTTCCTCTGTTAACATCAAGAAGTCCTGAGCACCCTTAATGCTGTGAAAACAATCAATCTGTGGTAAGAGATCATACTGCTGGTGGAAGCATTAGCAATTTTCACACAGGTGGTCCTTACCAGAGATATGTATATCAGAAAACCTCTGATATAATAGCACCTGGTTTAGACTGGCCATCAGGAAGGAGCCACTTTCACACAGGAAAATTCGTTTGGTGCCCAGTGCAGCAGCTGTCTCAGGAAAAAAACCAAACCAAAAACCACCATCGGAAGAAGTTGTAATGATTCAGGCTTGGAATCTTGAGTAATTAACTTCCATCTCACTTGAGAACTGAGAGAAAAACATTTTTTCTTCTCCCAGATTTGCTACAAATACCCATTCCAGTGTCAAGTCTGCTAGATATAAAACTGATGGAATGCTAGCTGGTCCATAAAGGGTTGCACCAGGTTATCTGTAGCAAAGTAAAAAACTAGCCCGAAGGTTATGGAGATCGGAAGAGCTGGTAAGGCCTTCTTAAAGATGGCAAGAAGCAGAAGTGTAAGGCACAGACCCTGAGGGGGAGGAAAAAAAAACAAAACACAAAAAACATACAGAGAAATTAGGAAACTCTGACAAGCAAAAGATTATATATATATATATATATATATATAAAAACATGAATGCCACAGAAATAAAAGATACAGTTTATGCCTTCCTAAACTAAAGGCTTAAGTGACAGACATACAGCCATTGAAGATCACAGCTAAAGTCCCCATCAGTTTTCAGTCTGGCCACCCAATAAACAAAATGGAAGACAAAATGTTGCAGTTATGACTTTGTCCCTGATGAACAATATAAACTATTCCTATTATAATATTACATTATACTCACAATTAATATGGCTACAAAACATGCTAAAGTTGTATTCCAGTCCCCACTTGCTGTTGCAGAGGCTTTGCCAACAAGGACACTGTAGAAAATGAAGTCTCCTAAACCTAGTTTTACCCCTCCTGCAAAGTGAACACATGGCAGCATTAAGTATCAATGCACTAATATTACACATCAAAGAAAAATGCAGATTTACATTAACTATTAACAAGACTTGATAAAAATAACATTTTATTTTCAAAATTAGTACCACTCCTGAATCAAGCAATAAACTCATCTGAAACAAGATGGATTAGAAATACTCCACTACTTAATTAATTCATCCTATAATTTGAATTTTCATATATTCCCACTCTCCTGGACATATAAATGCAATATATACAAACTCAGATATTTGTAATTATATTTGTGGAGGGGCGTCCACTTCCTGTTGTCTCGTCATATTCAACAGAATATTGAAGTGCAATTCCTTTAAGCTGGTTGAGGGAGGGGAAAAACAAATAAATCCCTTACAGATGATGTTTAATTTGCCAGTTAGAAACCTACACACAGCAAAATATTCCACTGCCTACCTAATTTTCCAACAGAATTCTTAAGAAGGTAGCTCTTAACAGCACTTGTGTGTAATTACAAAGCATATAACAGAGGCAAAAACTCAACATACCTAGTCTAAGATGTGAGGTTTAGGAAAATTCGTGATTTAATATCTTATTCTTCTAAACAGTAACTACCATCTTAGCAACAACTCTGCAAGCAAAATACTCAATTATTTCTGCAAGCACCACAAAACTTTTTGAATGCCATTTCACTGTCTGAGCTTCTAGTACAAGATATTAACTAAGAAAGGCCAACAGTGGGTGATCAGCTGTTTTCATTTGGCCTATTGATTACTTTGTCACCTGACTACAGTCCAGCCCAAAACTCACTTCAGAGTTCCAAGAGGAACTCAGAACATCAAAACAAGAGGTATATGCCTGGTTAAATATTGGGGGAAAAAAAAGAAAAAAAAAAAAGGAAAAAATGAGGAAAAAATGGATAAAAGAAAAATGGCAACCCTACTCTCTTTCAACAGGCCTCCAATAAATGTCTAGAACAGTGCAGTCATGAAAAGCTCGTAAGCACTAAAACACCCTTTAACTGTTGAAACATTGCTTTCTACAGAGTGGATAACAGTAGTTTAATCTTGAGATGAAAAAAAAAAGGGTAATGACTGCATTTACAGGGCCTATAATCCAAAAGAAGTGATACACAGCAGAACACTGCATGAAAAAGACAGAAACTAATGCAACTGACTGTATAATGGTCTGAAAACAGCTCATGCTATTAAAGTTTTGAGTCTGTGCATCAAATTAAAGAGCAATTTGGCCAATACCACGCATTCCTGCAGCAAACCCAAATGCTACCAAAAAGCAATGCAATCTATTTCTATGAGGCGTATCAGGATTGATCATGAGCAGTGAGGATGGTTATGATCTTCAGCTTGCTATTAGCTCACAGCATGGTGTATCTGTGCAGTGAGGATGACTAAGACTGACTAGATTCAGATTTAGTAAGTTTTTCAGACACACATACTCACGTTCTTCAGGGTCTTCACTTGTTTGAGAGTTGCTGGGCAGAGCCTGAACAGCAGCACGTGATTCAGGTGTTGATTCAATGGGTCCTATTCTATTGTCTCTTTGTTGCTGCCATTCCTGACTAAAGCCACCATCATCTGCTTCAGCATCTTCATTCTGAGTCTGGCTTGCCGGAGCTCAAAGGAAGAAAGGCATTTAAGACCTCCTCCAAAAATTTGCCATCTAAAACATGAAAATCTCTCCACATGTAAGGTCATAGCAGAACGAGGAAAAAAGAGGTATGCCATAATATTTAGCAACATCTAACATGGACACACACAGTCACAAGACATCTTCACTTAGGATTTTAATACTTATTGAAACAATCAGGAGTCAATATCCACTCTGCAGTCACAGCATCTACATGCTGTACTCAAGCCCTAGTATTCAGGAGTACTTCCACATAACATGGAAGTTCTGTGGTGACCTAACTTAAAGATCACAATTTAAGGAATAAACTCTCATCTAATATTTCAGTAGCTTGTTTAGTCAGTACTGACAGCTTAATTTTCCAGTAGAATACAAAACTCTACTGAAAGTTACATATATATAGATGCCTTCAAGCACGTTCAATTCTGAAACTCTACTCTGCTTTAATAACACACATAAATAAACAAACCCCATGTTTTTAAACACTAGCTGCATAGCCAAGAGGGCTAGACACATTTCTGCTTAATATAAATGGGTTTGTATTATACCATATCTTCCCAATTTGACAAAGAATTAAGCTCTGTCAATAATTGGCTATTGGAAGTAATTTCAACATCAACACCATGGAACCCAGAAAAACGAATGCAATAACATTAACTGCACAATAAAAAAGCAATTTTTGAAGTCCTGACAGATTCATCATTCCTAATTAGGTCTCCATGCTTTCACTCCTCTACAGCAACCAGGACACTTAACACACTAAAAGATAAATATCCATAAACATGTATTCCAATGAAATGACAACTATAAAGGCTTGTCAAAGAAAAACTCACCTTGTTTATCATAAGTGGAGTTTTTGGAAGCTTTCCGTTGGGCTTCTGGATCTTCCTCAGCCATGTTCACTAGCCATATCATTGTTGCTATTTAAAAAAGAAAAAAACAACACAACAGCATAGCTTATCATATCTTCAGATGTATGCAATTCTGAGATAAAATGGATTGATGCTAACACTTTCTCATTTTTCGATACAACATCCTTTTCCAACAGGCACTTTTAGTCTCAGTAAAGCACAGTAATCTAGAACACAGCCAGTACCAACTACAATACACATTTACAGAATTTGGTGAATAAAATTTTATTCCTTCTAGATGTTGAAAAAAATGGCAACAGCTGTTGAAAGAAAAATCACTTCTGTATATGAGGTTCACTCTGAAAATCTGAATCAACAATTTCTTTACCTTTTTTTCATTAATCATTGCTTTTATCTGCAAGTAAAAAGGTCTATTAACACTGGAACTGAGTTATGTCAACTCAGAGGCAGCATCTGCATTAAAGTTAATTGTTCTCTGCCTCCACCATCATAAAATATTCTCCAATCTGGAGGTAATGACGTATTGTCAAACTTAAATGGTATACTTCAATTCAGGTTTGTGGTTTCTCAGCGTGAACCTCCCCTCTCACAAAAGACAGTAACAGGCAGCTATGCACAGTACAAGTAAAACACAGCAAGAGTAACAGATAGAGAAACCCCTCTCTTTTCTCCACTGTAAGCTTGTCCCTGAAGTAGCCAGTCTACAGCACGGTTCCTGCTTCCAAACAGAGGCCTGTCAGGAGCGTCAGTAGCATCATGACTTATGATTAGTTTACTCCACTGTTTATCCACATGATTCCACCTAGCAATATGGAACTTCAAAACCAGTGGAATTATGTACTAACTGATACACAGGTCATAACAGCAAATTTAATTCAGTAGGTTATTTTTCACAGCTGCAGGGAGAAACAACGTATCAAAAAAGACAAGCCCTGGAGAAAATAGTCCTGTAAACAAATCTCCTCCTAACAATTTCTCACATTCATTATAGTAATACACAGGTTATTTAAGTACTGAAACCTGATATTTTCTGAAAACAAGTACTGCCTTTGAATAGGTTTAATACACAGCTTAGTGACATGTTACTTTGTCCAAAACAAGATCTGTTACCATTCTTCCTGTTTGTATTTTGTAACAAAATATACTGGGTTTTATCTTGAAATATCTTAAGTCAAATGATGAGTCAAATTTCTGAGTCAACAGTGAAAGGAAAACTGAGGCCCAAGTGAATGGACCAAGAATTTCAGCTGAAAAACATCTTATTAAAACACAGAAAAATGAGAAAATCACCTCAGCTAAGTGGGTGATTGCAAGTTTAATGTACTTACAGGAGTAAATAAGTGCTGGAAAGAGAGTTTCATTTCTCTCTTGAGCTGTTTCAACTAGCATACGAAGAGGACCTTTAGGACATAGGACAGCAACCAAATCTGAAAGGAAGAGTGAACAGATCTTACATCACCACAGACATACTTAAAAGAAGCTTTTTTCTATAACACTTGCAGAGACTTGTAATAAAGTAAAATGCACCCTGGACATAGGCTTCCAAGATAGTCACTGGCCACAGTTTAGCATCCTACAGGAATACTTTTAATATTCTCAGTTATACAATCTATTTTACATATTACTGTAATATGTATACAAGTTTAAAAACACAATATTTCTCACTTAAGATATTATATTAACTGGAAATGAATCTATCTGTCGACTTGCTAGTAATTCAAGAAAGCTACTATTCAACTAACACCTTGGAAATACCCAAGCCTGCTTTCTATTATCAAAGCTTTTCGTAACCTAAGTTTAAGGCTAAAACAAATTTTAAGAGAGGAGGTGAGGTCTACATGACTTCTACGAAGTAGGTATATTTGGAGAGAGAGCTCTAACATTGCTACTACCCTTTGCAGTTGTCCACTCACCATATATCTTTAAATTCATTTGAAACTAAATCTGACACTGAAAGGAAGAGCTTACTTGTCAGGAGCTGTATGTTGCACAGAGTAGGCCTTCTGCACCTGAGCTAACTGCCCTGGCACCACTGCTGGTCCCACTCAAGTAAAGAATTCTTGGTGTGGGGTCACAGGCTTTGAAAGTTACATACCTTTACTCACAACAACTGCATTATGGCCTTGGAACTTTATTTCAAAAGTAATTCTGTTTTGCTGTCACTGAATAAAGGCTGAATGCTTGAAATACTCAGATTTGTTCCAGTCATATGAAGGGTGGAAGTGGGGATGGGGGATGGGAAGGTTTTCTCAATGTGTCTTGTGATCCACAGGCATACACACAAGGGACAACTTCCCTTCATCTGAAGAAAGAGGACACTTAAGGAGTACACTGAGGTATCAGAGCTAAGCAAATCTTATTAACCCTTGCACTTACAACTTAACAGATTCTCAGTCTTTATCATTATCAGTGACTTTGAGAGTACACATCCATCACACTTACATGTTTCCAAGAAAATTCAAATTATGAGCATATCTTTACTTAGATGTAATGTTTTAATTATGTCTTAGTAACTGAATTTTAGTCTTGCCTGTGAATTAAATCAGTATTTGGGATAGTGACTTTCTTACCAAAAGTACCCAGTGCCCCCTACAGCTTTATGAAGAAACTACATCTTGGTTTTTCTCAGCCATCCTTCTGAAAAAGGGCAGTATGTGATAATTCTAACAATTTTCTTTAATTAAAAAAAAGAAGCCAAGGAAACAAGTCTGACAACTATATCCTTCTAAATGCAAAATGACTTTGAGCAATGCAAACTGCCCTTAATCCTTCCTCGCTTCCTTCTCATATTATCAGGCAAGGATCAGGCTTTGTTTCTATGTCCACAAATTTGAGCAATTCATAGGTTGGGCAGATCTCTACTTGTATGGGATTGTACACAAACAATAAGCTCGTAAATTCTGAATGTACAAGAGGTTCCACGGATTCTTGGGGAAAATGAGAAGCGGAAAGTTCTCCCCCTTCATAGAAGAGATCAAAATAGCAACGTAGGTCTCATTTCCTCCTCTCTTGAATTACGTCAATTCTCCTTCCCAAAGAATCTAATGAGTACAAGAAACATGGAGAAAGATGGCACCATACAGTCACAAAAAGCCCTCAGCTGGAGGGATCTGATCTCAGTTTAGATCATGACCTTATTTCTGAAGTCTGTAATCACCTTATCTGCTACTTTGGATGACACTCACACACACTCTTTTTCTAAGGGCTAGTCAGACAAGTGGAAAAGTTATGGAATAAAAAAAACTCCTGTCATAGTACCCATTACTATGCCTTGCCCCAAAACTTACCATACACTGAAATGACAGCCAGGATAAGCCATGCAGTCCATTCAGGAAGGTACTTAATGAACACCAAGGCCATGAGAGCACTTATCATAATGAGATATGCTTGCTGGAGCCGGAGTGGACCCTTCCAATGGATACAAATCATTCCCACAACACCAAAGTTCCAGATCATGAGTGCCACCGTAATGTAATCCATGGCAACATTATATGTCTTAAAAACTTCACTAAAAAAAATGAAAATAATATGGACTGCATTTGCTTAAAACAACAGAAACAAAATACAGATGCAAGCCTCAGAATATCTTTAAAAAGATTTTCAGATTCATTGTAATGGCACAAACGTAAAATTCTCCCTCCAATTAGTACTTAACTATTCTTCACAATTGGGATAATTTTACCAGTGTTCTCTTCACACCACCTCTCCCTTTTCCTAAATGTTCTATTTCCTTCTCAATCAAAGCAGAAATTGACAGGAAAGGACATTATTGCAAAATCAGTCATTTTGATTATGCTCATAATTTATAAAAATCAGAATAATCAGAACTTGTGAGGTTATAATGGATCTTTAAAGGCATGCAAACAGATCTCTCTCTACTTATGCGCTGCAAGGAGAATGCTTTGTTAAAAGTATTATACATGGTTATTCTATTTTGTTCCTCACCATAAAGTAAAAAGCTTTATTTTTGGATGAGCCATGTCACTGTCATACCAAATATTAAAAACTAATTACGACCCTCAATATGTAAAAGCAAAGTAGACAAATATGTTGTCACCAAGTCACAGATGACTTCACTGATGCAAGGAAGAAATGGTTGTGATGGTTTTTTGCAGATTCTGCTGCAACCAGATCATCAAGCCACTAAGAACCCTATAATTTGCATAATACTTTCCCCTAGGAAATTTGTCTTCTGTAGTTGTCAGTTGACCTTGGAGAAGCACAGTGTTAACAGGATGTCTCTTACTGTCATAATGTATAACTGGCTTACAGACTCACTCACTGCACTCACTGAGTCCCCTCAGTCACTGAACTTCTACAAAAGTGAGGCAGCAGGGACAGATACAGGAATTGCCTCATATTTCAAGTTATTGTTAAGGTTAGAGAAACTATTGACCAAAAGAGGCATCACAGATCACTTTTAGCAAAAATCAGTGACTCAAGGAACATCATTTTCTCCTCCCAAAGACCAAATTAAGTAAGTTTATTCAGAGAGAAGGGTATTTGTCATCAAGTGGGATAAAAATATACATGGGATAGTAATTTCATGACATAACTCTAGATACAAACCCAGATCAGGTTGTTCATTTTAGACAATACCAAATATTATGGACAACTTTTCTTGATGTCTGGACAAAGGCATGCTTTTAAATTTGAAAAGAAAAGCACTGAATATATTTTGGTGAGATAGTAGATTCTTTTCAGCTGGCTCTTTTCCACCACTCCCATGCAAACAGCCTTTGCATATACAGCCCAGCATCAAAGTAGTTTATTGCAATAGGTTACTCACAATCATTCTTCTTAAGATTCAAAGCCTAGTTCTAGAATAAATACATACGTAAGCTGATAAAAGAAAAATAGCATATTAATGCTTTAGTTCACTTACCCCAGGTAGATGAATGAGAAAAAGAAAAGCAGCAAAAGAGAAGAAATGATAAGCCAGCCATGGATCACCTGAAAAAGATACAGATGTTTTTAGACTTGCTATTTTAAAGTTAATATATATTAAAAATGCTTTTAAAGTTATTTTACCTTTTGATTAAAGCAAGCGAATGATTAAAGAAATTTCTCTCTTTGGTTGTTGTTAAATTTGTATTTATTGTATTTCAATTTAAACTTATGAATTTTAGGTGACCTGTGGTCTTTCAATAGAGGTTCTTCAGCTGTACTGAAAACTACTGTTTGCATATTTTTTGACCATTTTAATACCAGTGGCATGATAACATAGCAGAAATATCCAGAATTAACACAGATGGAAAACATGACTCATTTTTGTGCTGCTCTGATTCCAAACCATTTTCAGAATACAGTTACAGAATTAAAAGCTGGAACCCAGAAAAACCCTCAGTGCTTATCATCAGTGAACAACTACATAAGGATTTCTATATTCTCTATCAGTCATCTATGCACACAATCCCTAATTTTGATATGAGAGCAGACATACATGCCCAACAATTTAATAAAAAAAAGTTCAGCGTCGTACTCAGCAGGGACAAAGACTTAAAGCTGGAAACGACAGGTGCTTAGACTTTGCACTGACAAAAATGCATACAAAAATACCACTCTTGTGGTAATTACTGTGCAAAACTAAAAAGTAAGATTGAAGAGCCCTTTAACTCCAGTAATCTCTGAACTGAGAATGACAAATATATGTTCAAAGTCCCAGCACAGAATCTCATATATAAAACCTGACCCAGCATTGCAAATAGATAACCAGTCAGAAACAATAATCTAGAAATTAAAGCTGCATAAGGAATTGTGCTTTGAACAGACATGCTAAGTGGAAAATTAACTGGTTAAATTAGCTATATATGTACACCAGATCAAAGTATTCAGAAACTGATAAATAACTGTGTTATGTCTTTGTCCTCTTCTTAAACATGTGTAATAGAATAGATCTTATGTTATAGTTCTTAAAATATTTTGCAAAGGCTAATTTAAAAGCAAAGTCCATATACACACAGACTAAAAGAATCACACCTCTGTGATGCAACCAGGACTTTCTGCCAAATTAAGAATATGGCTATTACAGTTAGTAATTTAGTACATTTAGTCTAATGCTAAATTTTTCATAAGCATTTTTAAAATTCTCAGCAATTTTTGAAACTTTCATTCTCGTCCTTCACGCTGCCTTTCAAAACAGGTTCAAATATAACCTTCAACCTAACAAACCTGTAATTTAACTTCTAATCTCTCAGACTGGCTTTTGCCAATGTGTTCTCAAAAAGACTTAAGAATTTCCAATATGTAATAAAGCATAGTGCCTGTAAAGATGTTGCAGGAAAGCTGCCAAAGTATTGCTTTCAATATGGAAAAATGTCACCACTCTGAGCAAGTAGGAGAAAGAACCATACAAAAGCTGAAGATTGATATGTACCTGAAATAGAACCCAATTTTCCAACAACTTGTGAAGTTACTAAGTAGTGACCTAGGAATAATAATTTTATTTATCTGTAAAATTAGTTGAAAATGTTTAAAGAAAATGGCAAAGAAAGCTGTGTCATGACTTCTATCTGTAGTTCTTCTATTTGTAATATAAACTCTTAAACTTTCTTATCACTTAAGAAAATAAAATGAATACTAATGTTTCATCCTAAAAAACAGTAAAATGCTAACGGTGTCAAACACCAAGGCCATAGTCCAGCAAACTTTTACACACACTTTGCATAACTACTGTCAACAGTACTAAAGGGGGCAGTTTCAAGAGTTGACCTGAGCTGACATTTTACACAGACATTTGTTTTATCCTCAGTATGCATCTCATTTACTATAGCATTTTCCAGATCACCGGCCTCTTTTCATACCCATGATTTTTCTAAACTATTTCTTGTAAGTTTTGGTCAGTGTTTTCCTAGCATGTTACCAGAACAGGTTTGTTGCCTTCTCATTAAAGAATTTTCATTCTTCATTTGACAACAACTTCAACAGACTGCTGGTACAGATTTGGCTTTGCCTGCTGTAACTTGAATAAAAACTAAGGATGAACTGCAGAATGCAGATAATTAAAGTGAGCTACAGCAGTCAGACTTTGGCTAGGCAGACTAAACCAATGAAGAATGTAAAGAATAAGAAATTAAAAAAGCTAATCAAATACAATCCCCTTCAAAGATGTTTCTGGTTAGATTTAGGAACTAGAATCAGGATCATGCTTAACATACAATATACAGGACAAACACAGGAAACTAACAGCAGTGAAGATGAAGTATTTCCTTTTTTCAAAGGAGTTTTCACATAAAAATCTTGTGAAGATAAGCAAATCATGACTACCAGATGGAGCCCTAATGTTCTTTCATTATAAATTTTGTTCCCCATAATCTAGACTATATTCCTCGTATAGAACGGCATGTTATATAGAATTCAATGGACAGATAACTACATTTTACAGCATTCTAATACAGCAGCATAAAAATACTCTGTTAGAAAAATCTAAAAATAAATAATTATTTAATGTAATTAGTATATAATATAACTACAGGAAATATCTGGTATCTAATAATTCTAATTTTTTAGCAGAACAATTATTTTTGCAAGGAGAACGTGCCCTGCTTTGTAAGGTCAAGAAGGATGCCAGAAATGTCAAAAGCTTAGTTAACACTTGTTGATGCCTTCAGCACCTGAGGAGAAGCAACTGGCTACTAAGGAACCTAATGAAAGCACATCAGTTATTTGACTTCAACAGAATGAAGAGAATTGGCAGTTTAACAGGAAAACTTTGTCGGTTCAGATTTAACAGCACATTGTGATAAAAGATAAGGTCCATACTTTAAAAATCACTATTCTAAGATGTATGCAGATTCAGGCAAAAATAATTTCCCCAGTCACTCCACAGATACTTTGTAAAGGGGTTTCACACACAGACATGAAGACCAAAACCACTGTTCCCTCTTGAAAACAAAATGGAGTGAAGCAAAGGTTTGAATCCCACTGCATGTTTTACAACTATGAAACAGATTAAAGGTCCTGTCTGCAAATTGGGGAGTTTTATTAGGCCAAGTCTTATCAAATGGGTCATTAAGACCAAAAAGAACCAGGAATTTTCACACACAACTCCTCCCAGACAAGTGACATTGCAATTATTTATGCTAAGCCTGGACTTGCCTAGATTACATCATTATATGATTGCAGCCTTTCACAAAAGAGCCTTAGAGTCTCTGTGTTTGCTATAAGAATATTGCCTGGCACGCACACATCACACTGATGGAAGACATCTCTACTGGGGACAGGGTGGGGAGAGGGCAGCCCTCAAAAAGCCCCTGAAGAGATTTTAAATTGCAGGTCCAGGCCTGTCCTTTGTATTTCTTGACCATGAAAAGATTTTCGTGCATGAACATTTCAAAAGAATAGAAAGCAATGTCACCCTAATTCTAACTGACAAAACAGATGGCAGTGTTAGCACTGGGCCTTTGCCCAGCTTTGTGTCAAGGGAACAGAAGCCACAAAACTGAAACAGTGAATCCAACCATCAATTCTGCTCCTTTTGCTCAGTCATCCTTGATAACCTTTCATTTTGTTCCATTCTCTAAATAATCTGTTCTAATAAATAAAACTAGTACAACTACTTACCTTGTAGCATCTGTATTTGTAAAGCACAACCAAGAGTATGGTCATGACAATGATAACGCTGATCATTATAGCTGCGTTGAGAATTGAATTCAGGGCTCTCTGTCCTACTGTCTCTGTCTCTTCTGTGAAAGGAGTGTAGATGCTACAACAACAAAGAGTCAACTGAAATCACACTGAATGCACAGATGTTTCTGATATATGAGGCCAACATCAAACAAAATTGCAGTAATCTTTCAATTCAGAGCTGTAAAAGCTATTTTCTACTAAGGCAAAATTTGAAAGGTGGTATAGTATCATATTTAGCTAGTTTTAAGTAAAAAAAAAAAATTCCTTACAAGACTTGCTTTTCCTACATTCTTAGATTACTACTATTTTCTACTTTGTAAAGCAAACAAAGCCCAGAACTGCCCCGTTTGATATGGCTACTCCGATGTCATGTGTCCTTCCCACTCTCCCATGCCATCACTCATGCTCCAGGTCAGTGCAGCTGGAGTTTCAACAGCGTGCCACCTACGGATTCACCATGGAAGGCTCCCCCAAGTTTTCAACAAAACCATGTTAAGAGTTCAGCTCACTCTTTCCTAAAGAAATACAAACCCCTGGGGAAACTGCTTCATTGCGAGAAGGGAAGGCAAGGCAGGAAGAAAACAGTTATCATAAATAAAATCTCCAAAAAAATTTCTTTGATCAACAACTTTTAAAGTGAAAAAGAACACTGTGTTTTATTGAAACATCTTATGACATACTTATATTATACAAACATTTCAAAACCAAACACACTTTGAATCATTTTATCTAAACGTTTTCACAGTGGAATATTTAGACTGATTTTTAAGGTGCATTCCAACCCTTAACATTCTATGATTTGCTGCAGTTTCTGACAGTCTCAGTGTTCTTCCTTCATCTCCTTTCTCTCATCAGCTTTCATTAAAATTGCCTTTTTTCCTTCTCAACATTAATATTTTACCAAAATCCCCCCAAAATTTTACACAGTCAACTGCCAGGAAAGTTTCTGTAACTACACCAAAAGTGAACCTCATAAAGTTATATTCCCCTTGCATTTGAATTTTTTTATCAAACAGCATGGGCGAACCAGAACTTGGTACATATGTTATTTCATTTAAACTAGTAGTTTTGTTCCTTTTCCAAAACTTTTGTATTCTAGCAGAGTACAACTGAAATGGCTTTGGCTTAGAATTATTTTATAAATACCACAGGGTATGATGAAGTATTAAAATGAGGACTAGGATCTGAATCAAGCAGTGACAATCGAGATATTATCCCCACTGATCACCAGACAGACAACAAACATCAATAGTACTATGATCGTAAGAGTCTGGTCTCTGGAATGAATAAAACAAAATTATCTTTGGGTTGGAGAAGGGGAAAAGGGAGACAAGAACTAGATTCTCGAAGAAATGGAGTTTAAAGAAAATTATCTGAGTCCGTTGAAAAGATATGGGAAAAAATTGATACATACAGCTGTCCATCCTTGCGTGTATAAAAGCTGACAGACTTGATAGTTGCCACAACGACCACCATGCAAAGCGTGACAGGTACAAACAACATAATCACATGTTTTGCCCCATATTTCAGTGTCAGCTCTTCATCTTCTTCTTCATCTTGCTCCACCACTTGCTGAATGTTGTTTTGTGGCTGCCCATTGGTCTCAGACTCAGGATGGTCATTTCTTCTGCGCTCACTATGATCATGGCGACGTCTTTCACTGTTGTCATTCTGTAATACATAAAAACCAGTTTCCTCAGCAACTCTCCACAATCATTCTTGTACACTAAGCTAAACATGACCTTGAGGAGTAAACACGTAAGGTAATATTTACTGTCAAGAACACGTGCCACAGCAGGGATTTAACCAGCAGTAATTAACTGCATCACATAGTTATCAAAAGAATGGGAGCACAGGGTTAAAAACATCTACATTAAACCCATCGACAATTAAAAGAAGGCTGGTGTCATTTAACAGCCTATGTCACCTTTCCTTTAAACAGAATTTTAAAGGTGAATAGAGACAGACAGCTTTTTTCCCTTGGTTCAACTACAGTAGAATGCCCATAGCTTGACAAGAAGTAACTGTATCAATTCCTAAGAATAATGCCAAACAGACATTTATGATCCCCTCTCCATGGAAATTCCAAGAAAATGTCGACTTCCTTTATTATGTTACTCCCACTACAGTATACTAAGTAGAATATATATTAAAATGGAGTGTCATAGAGGTGTCGTGTTCCCACCTTTTTAATAAAAAGAATGACACATAAATGGTGATCAAACTCATGTAATTCTCAGTCTGTATACTGAGATTTGATCCCAAAGTTTTAGTGTGATGAATTAAGCATACAGATTCTTTCTCTCCTTTCCCAAGGATACTACTGCCACATCCTTCCACTGACACTGAAGAAATTTCACCACTCTTGTCAACAAATACGAAAGAGCCGCTTACCCCTCCTAATAGTGCTACATGAAACATCAAGGATATAATTCAAACACAAAGACAGTGGTAAACTTTCAGTGGAAGCAAAAGCACAAACTAGGAACATAACCTATAAGTAAATGATCCTGCCTGGTGTCACAAATCTTTTGCACCCTTTTCAAGAAGCCCTACAAGCAGGGGTCATTCACCTTTTATATGTTGTGTGCACATGGAGAACACAACAGGAGAGTGAGCTATGCTTCACCTGTTCTGGACTACAAGGAAACAAAACCATTACCAGACACACTAAACAAGCACTAAATGCAACAGTTTATACACACTACCCATTTTTTTAGTGTATTAGCATGTCCAAAGTCAATGCTGTACTGTTCAAACTCAAGAGGTTTAATACAAGAGATAAACACAAAGATTTTTGATTCCTTGTAAAATTGAACTCATTTCTTCAGAATTACTTAATCTAAACCAGTTCTGTTTAAATAAGTGCACTGGAAGATACCTTTTGCAATACCTTTAAAATATCACTTCGTTTTAGTAAAATTGATCTAAACGTAAGGTAAGGCATTTAAAATAACCTCATGAATTTTTCCTTATGTATTCTTACTCAGGTAGTTTGTTTCTTAAACATGCAGTGTGTTAAAGTTGAATTACCTGTTCTCAGTAGCATTTCCAAATGTAACTGCTGACTTGTATCTCACTAATTCACTGCAGTTTTTCAATAAATCAATAGTAATTTTGGAAATTCTTTATACAGAATTTTCCCAGCCCCACCTCAGAAAAGACAAGATTTCAAGTATACACTCAGGAACTCACAGTGGCGTTTTAAAAGTACTTAAATGATTAAGGAACACAAGTCCCTGGACTTTGAACTGCAAATGCTGACACTGCTAAAACCCCTGTTGAAGCTTTACAACTTCCCCAAGTCATGAAAAATTTACTTTTAAAGAACAGTACAAAGCAACAATGTACACAAAATGCTATGCCTATTTATTCATTTTTTTGTGATATCCTCAGAATCAAGCTCAGTAGAGTTTCAAGATCTGTCCTCTGAGAAAATCTGTTCTATTTTTCAAAGAGGAAATGGAATATAAGAGGAGAAAAAAAAATAAACTTATCTAAATTAAACAACTAAAATTAGGAGTTAAGGTTTTAACCTTAATTTGAATTTAGTATCATTAACATAAAATATGTCCTGGAAAATATCTTGGATGCAATATAATTTCTTACTAAATGAAAGATTTGTTATAAATCACTTGGCATTTTATGTAAAGTCCTCACATACAATTATTGAAAGTCAGATATGGGAATGTGAGAGAATGCAAATAAAGGGATCATGTTTAATTAATCTAAAATGTGGCTGCAACTGAACCTCTTTCTGTACAGATCATAGCCCAAATGTAAAATTTTTCACTTTGAGAGTAAAATACTCTGTTTCTCTCATTTTAAAACAAGACAACAATAAACTTATCTGTCTAAATAAACTGCTTAAGATGATCATAATGCGATACCGGAGATGAGCAGAGCCTTGGAACTCTGCACAAGCAAAGCAAACCGAGTATCCACCTTTCTGCACACTTTTAGAATGTGTCGCTCTTTCTTTGCTGTGCTAGCAGTCCTGCATGAGGCACCACTTACCCCATCTTTGGAGTAGAAATATAAAAAATAAAATAAAAACCTACAGCTTTGGAGAGCAAACACAAAACCAGCCAATTTAACAGTCTGATTAACTAGTGCACCGCTACAACAAACTTGCAAAACCAAACATAAAAACTGAAGAAATTAGACCAATATGTGCCATTTTACTCCCTTCACTAGTTAGGAAAAAAGACCCAATCACAAAACGCCTTTACATACTAAAACACAGTGCATGAAAACCGCATCAGCATCAAGAGTTATATGAGTTATTCTCTCATTTGCAGTTAAAGCTAGAAAATAAGTTGTCCTTTCAGGCTACTAAAGTTAGCTAAATGTGACATGCGTGTGCCCCACTTCTTAAAAGAACAAAGTGCACTTATATCCTACCTGATCAGTATTAAACAGAGCAGAGGCCATGGACTCTTGCTGAAGTGGAAGCAAAGGAACAGACTCTTCGCTGTCCTCAGACATAGTTAAAAGTGAAAACTCTGAAGCTAAAAAGTCAGTAACACCTGTTGTAACACCGTAAGCAAATGTAAGTTACGAACTACGCGCTTTCAGGTGAATAAACAATTTAAAAAGTAAATGCTAGTGGTTTTTTTTCCTATCAGGAAAATAGTTAATAGCAAACCCAGACTAATGCCCCTGAACCAAGAGATAAAAACCTAGCATATTTGATAAGAAGTTTTTAGTTATTATATCCAGATTTATACAACAGGAGCAGACCACCATGCCTGACAGTGGGCACAGACCTCATCAGTTCTCACATACAACCACTGATGTTTAAAGGTCACTATACAGCAACAGATACTGAACACTGGGCTGAACTCTTCATCTGTGAGTAAAAGAAGAGATGGCAAATTATAGCACTTAGTGATTTCACATGCTGACTGTTAGCCATAAAAGCTAGATATACTTAAGCAAAGGAGGACTTTTGTATGTATGTCCAAATCAAAGTACATGTGTATAGGGGAGAGAAATCATTACAACTAAGTATCAAAACTACAGAGTAACTTAAACGTGGAAAGAAAAAGCACAAGCAGCAGTTATTCATCAGTACAGTCTGTTAGTAAGAAGAAAATAGAACCCATTGCTGGTAAGGAGCATCACCAAGTTATCTGTAAAGATGGTGAGCCCACAGCTTATTGCTGAGCTCTGCCTTTTTAATCTGGCAGAAGTGTTCAATAAAAATTAATCTCTCACCTGTCCAAGAGGAAAAGAAATCTTTTTCATTCCCTCAGAAGTAAAAGCAGAAAGGATGCAGTAGGAAAGTTTCCCACTTTTCTGTTTTTATTGGCAGTTTATATAAACAGTAAGATCTTAAGTCAAACTGACTTCTTAACTTAAAAATTATTTTTCAAATGTTTTATATTTTTACTGCTATATCATGATGCTGATCTGAGATTAAGACAAGGATTTTTCAAAATTCTACTTAAATTGTTGTATTGCATAAAAGAGTTGGAGCAGGGATCAGAATATTCTCTTGAATATTCTGCCACAAACATGACTACAAGTGGCCCAGACTCACAAGAGCATTTCTGTGTCAAAAGGAAACCTGATATTCAAGAGCTATAGCAGGAACAAAGAATAGAGCATGACAAATCCAAGAGCCTGAGCACCACACCCAGGTAGATCATCTGAACTTGGTTTTACCAAAACAGATACAGTATAATGGGTATAGTTTTAGCAACAAGTATGTGCTTAGGTCTTACAAAGCAGTCATATAAAACTGCACGGTTTGAGTTCTCCTCTCCCTCTCCCCCACCCCAAACCCTCAAGAACTCTGAGAGTACCTTGACAATTATTTAGAGTAAAACAAGACAGAGCTGTTCTTCCTGCATAGGAACAGTCCTCCAGTAATAACAACAAAACTCAGGCTTGAAGCTCTACCTAGACTAAAATAAACTCTGTGACTGAGAAACCTGTGAACCAAGTAGATCACAGCCAGGCTAGATCAAGAGAACTCACTAAATCCTCTAAAGGTCAGTGTTTGACACCAGAGTGTCCCACCCAGTTCTTTTTTTTTTAATTGATGGCTTGGTCGCTCCAACACCACTTTAAACTGGGGGAAGTCTTCTCTGTACATAAAAATAAGTTTAGAACATCACATATTTTGTAACATATTTCTTTTGGCACTGCTTATCACCACAACAGTTCAGATACAGAAAATTAATCCCAACAAATTATTCACCTCTATTTAACTGCTACTAGACAATAAAATTGTTCGTTACATACGGTGTTGCTGAGGTGGGTATCAGGGAAGTTTTCTGTCAGCTGTCCATGCTGAAACTGGGGTAAATGCGCAGACAGCTCTGTCATTGGAGCAGTCCTCTGGAAATCACTTATTTCCACACAAAACGGATCTTTCCTCTTCAGACGCTGAAAGGAAAAGGATGTGTAAAAAGCCTTTGCTCTTAACATGACCAGGGTCACCCTCCTCTCTATACCCCAATTTTTAGAGTTCACACAAATCAAAGAGAACCTTTCTTTATCCAACGATGATACTGAACTGCATTGCATCTACTAAGAGCTCATAATAGGGATTTTCCAGCACAAAAATAAGAGCCCCTAGGTACTATCAAATTAGTTCATCAGCCACAGAAATCAGCCAGCAACAAACTAATCATTCACAACAGTTCTCCACTGCTTCCTGTGCAATAAGCAAAAAGCACTGCACACTTGCTCAGAGCACAACTTCCACATTTTTACCTCAGCAGAGTACAATTGCTCCAAGCCATTTGGTTTTGTATTGCTGATAAGCTCAAGGGTAATTTTCAAGTAAGGATGACTCAGTTACACTTGAATCATTTAAAATCTACATATAATCATAACACTGTAAGGACCTAAGAGTGACCTAGTGCTACACAAGACAGTATTTCAGCTGAACCTCAAGAACTAATGTGCATTCAGTCCCCCATAGGTTTTATGTACCAGCAACATCTACATAAACATGCCACGTATACGTAACAGCTTTATAAATTCTTCCATAAAAAAGTCAGATGCTAACATTTTCCTATGCAAACATTAATAAACTATGTGTTCCATAACAAAAGAGGATAAAGTAATAAAGGGGAAAGAGGAAATCTGACCTAAGTTGTAGAAAAAAACCCATAGTTTTAAGAGACAGTGAGCAAGTCTAGATAAATCACAAGCTTGGTTACACAAACAATAAATGATGAATAAACCTCAAGGGTGGGGTGCCAGTCCATCCCAAGTGGCTCTTGTTCCTACCTTGTGCCAACTCCAGCACTCATTAGTCCTCTTTAATGGTAGATTTTACTCGCTAAAGTGGAAGAAAACAAATCCAAGAAAAAAAAACCCACAAGAATTTTTTCTGCTGTTTTAGTATACTCAGCTAATGTATAGAGGGACCTTGAAAAACTCCTACAATAGAGGACATGACAAAATAAAGTCTCATTTTTGGCAGCAGCAAGACACAAGTGCTGCAAGACAGCATCTTACTTAAAGGGAGAGTTAAGCCTATTTTCATACATGTGACCATATTGAAGCTGTTTCTCAATTTACAAATAAATACAAATCTAACAAGACTAGGGCACAGTGCTTAGTAACTTCAGCAGCTAACTTAGTGTAGCTTCCACTTAAGACCCATTAGGAAGCAACATCAATTTAAAAAGTCTAGTGGGAACATGCAAACTGTTTGGAAAAAGAAAGACAAGGTAGTATTCACTAGAATAGCTCCCTTCCACATTTGCCATTAAATGTGGAATTTAACTCATTTAAAATATAATTTAAATGTAAGATTAGATGAAAATGAATAAGAATTCCACTGTTCAAAGTTTTGCTCTAATTCTTTGGTAGGGTTACAGAATATAAACTTTTTTAAGGCTGCTATCAGTAGAAATTCTCAGTGACAGAGCAACCACAGCTGAAAACGTTGAGAATTTTTATCCATATGTGGAATATCAGAATGAGATTTTTCACATCACAGTATGTCAAAATTCTAATTAAATTACAGGAAAGAAGACCAAAACTTAACACCAGTCACAAAATCCTACTTAAAGATTGGTAAAGAAAACCACACAAACTCACCAAACAATAAAAACCTCAGCTACTAAGGAGCAGAGAGAATTTGAAGACAGGGAGGACTAACTGACAGAAGAATTGCATCAAAGCTTGAATCACAGACCTCAAAATTTATGGTTTGTTAAAACAATTCCTGTTGAAAACTCAAGAAGTCAGAAAATGGATTCAGGGCATCTTCCCAAACAACTTTATTTTATATTGCTAAATAAGTGAACACTCTCACGTTTGAAATGTAACCATGAATGAATGAATTCTACAAATGAACTGTGCATAAACAGACACAAACTAAAGTTTTACTTGTTTTACCTGAAAAGGGACTCACCAAAAAAAATTTTTTCTAATGAAGCTGTGAATATTAAAATAACCTGTCAAAAAAAGTTCTTCCTTGCTTCCTTCTGGTTTTCCTACGTCGTAACAACAGGAATTACAACTGTTGTTGTCATGCGCTTACATTTCCCCTAATAAGCAGAGCTAACACACACAATAAGCAGAAGCGACACTCACGTAAGCTCCTCTTTACTTACAAGAGAAGGTAAAGCAAGTATCGATCAGACACAAACGCGGCGCGGTTAACCCGTGCTTCACCTCTCAAATGAGCAGCAAGAACAGCTGCGGCCGCTCTGGGGGCACCCCCGCCCTCAGCGCTGCCCGGGCCGGAGCAGTCTCCCTCCAGCCGGGGCCGGCCCGGCGCGGGATCCCAGGCCCCCGGGAGGCCCCCGCAGCGCTGGGGGTGCAGGTCAGGCCCTGCCCAACCCTGCCCGGAGTCACCAGCTGCCCAGGCCTGGCGCAGCCCCACCGACTCTGCAAGGGGGAGAGCGGGCAGGGAAACGCCCCGGCCCGCAGGAGTGCGCGCAGGGCTCGCCCCAACGCCGGGCCCGGCCCACTCTCGGGAGGGGCCGTAGCGCACCCGGCCCGCTGCTCCCGCTCCCGGCCCGTGGGCACCGCGCCTCGCTCGCCCCGCCCGGGGCTGCCCCGGCCCCCCGCGCACAGACGGACCTGCCCGGCGCCCCTTCCCCGGGTTCCGCCACCGGCTCCGCGCCGCCGCAGCCCGGCCCGGCCCCGCCCGCTTCCGGCCCGCCGCCACCTCACTTCCCACGGGCGGCGCGGCGCGGGAGCGGCCCCGGCCCGGGGCGGGCCCCGCACGGACTGCGGCACGCACGGCACCCACCGGCCCCCGGGAGCGCCGCTGAAAGCACACGCTGGAAACTCTGCCGCCACCGACTGCATGGAGCGGAGACACGTGGGCGGGGGCCGAAGAGAGGCACCGGTGATGAGAGGCTGGCTGGGCATGGAGAGAGCACACTTTGAAACTCCAGCCAGAGGAGTCTCGCAAAGGAAATCTAATTTGTCCTGTTTAACCTGGTACCAAACAAAGAGAGGGGTATTATGAGAAAATACACTTCTCGGTTGTTTTGAATTCAGGCCATATATATGCTAGTAACCCTGTTTTAAAATGGTCCCGCAAGAAAGCATTATGAAAATAACTTGAAGGGATATTTATATTTCAAAATACAAACATTAAAAGTAAACATGGTATCTTTTCAAGAAGCCTCTAAGTAGACCTGTGACTTGCTTGTGGAAGAAACAAAGTCAGTTTCAAACTCGACACTTACCTTGCTATCCATATTTGGAGCTAATCCACAACTCCCTTTTAAGTGCGTAATTAGTTGGGTTACTAACATATAGTAAGTGCTATGATAAATGTAATCATTCTGAATATAAAAAATGTGAAATCTCTGAGGGACTGTGTAATTCTGCATGTTTAAAACAATGCTGTATTTCAGTATTTGACTACACTACAGGAAGATCTATGGTAAATTGAAGTGGCATAGAACGATTGCACCTAAAAGGTTTGATGTAAGCATTGCAACACAAGTATCAACTTTCAGTAGGTCCTACACATATGAAATGCATTTAAAAGAAGCCATTTTTAGACTGAAAGTGATGTCTAACCATTAACCAAATAAAACTACTTTTAATTTAAAAGGAGAAAAAAAAATCCCAAACCTCAACCAACCAAATGTGGGCATGCAGCTCCGCCAGACTATTTTCTGTTACAATACCTTACACTGCTCACACTGCATGACTGTGCACTAATTTGTAAGTCTGCATCCAATATCCCTACACAGGATAATGTATAGAATAGGAAAAAGTGTGACCGAATTGTAACATAAAACCCAACAGCTTCCAGTTTAAAGTGCATCCACTTTCCAAAATACTACTCCTGCAAGCAGCTATCAAGCAACCCGGTTTAATAAAGGCATGAAAGGTCTAATGCTTCCCTTTCAATAATAGGAAAGCATTAGTAGTAAGATACAGGAATTCGGTAAGAAACTTAACTCTGTTTAGGGCCTTCCCCCTGCCCACATTTAGAGCTATGATCAACTAGTTAGATGGTTATTTTTAGCACAGGTTCCTGCTTAAAGAGAATGGAGGAAGGAAACAGCCAAGATTAGAAAGATCAAATGGATATGTGACCAGGTTAAATATTCTAAGAAAAAAAGTCTTAAAGATACCACACCAACTTACCAACTTAAAGGTAATATAAAAATGTGTCATTTTTGGTAATGCATCTTACTTGTTCCTTGTTTTCCATTTCTTTTCAGTGCATATTAATGGACAAAAACGGTATTTTATATTTTGTACTCATATATTCCAAATAGCACTGAATGGCAGTCATACAGAATGATTATCAGGAGAATAAAGGCATGTGTTATGTCAAGGTGCAAAGCTTTACTCTACAGTAAATTCCAGATCAACAACTAATATATCCAGTTCTGTTGTGTAAATACTGATATTTCTTCACTGCACAGTATGTGGAAGTTTTGAAGTCATTTTCCATCACAGAATGGATCACACTGTGGCACGATGCACTGAATATCCAGTGGCAACTTGCACAGTTTCCTAATGTAACTCATTCTGAGCATACTCTTGATCTGTGCATTCACTAACACAATGCATTTAGTGGATATTAAATCATATATTCAGAAAGTGTTGTAATATTGGCAAAAAAGGCTTTTTCTACCTCAGATTTTCCAAATTTATCTTGAGATAATTCTGATTTATCTTGAAATAATTCTGTTACTGCATTTCAAAAGAAAAACTTAACAAACAGAAGTTACCTTCTATATTAAGAACCTCAGCAGGACATAATTTGTATTCTACTCCCCAGCACCACAGACACAAAATATATCATCACTGAGACATAATAATTTCAGTAAGAGGTAAAAATAGAAGTGACTTCATACTTGCATTCTGAAAGAAGAAAATTTGCTGAAGTACTTGCATAAGCCAAGTGAGAGATGCTATAATGAACACTCCTTCCTTCTTCCACTACTGAAGGAAACCTCAACGTCCACAAAATTAATTTTTTTTTAAGATGTCACAATGATTCTATATACTTATTTACTTAGCTATTTAACACTCCAGCTTAAATTCTAGATGTTTTTTCTCACCCAGGCACCTTCAGTCTCCTTAGGAAAGGAAGAGTACAATCTTATGTCCAATACACATACAGCTTTAGGGCAGAAATAAAATAAACTGAAGTTTCACAACTTGAGCTTTCACTGAAGAATCTCAATAAGGACACTGGGCAATCTGTCACATAGTGGCATTACAATGCATTTGTCACATTTGTATTATTTTACTACTACTACTACTACTGAGAGAGAGAATGCCATTAACCAGGTCAAAAGGCACTTGTGAAATTCACTCTCCCCCTTCTGTGTATTTACTACAGAGCAAGTTTTGAATTTATTTAGAATCTGAAAAATTTTTGGTAAATGCTGATGCAAAACTGTATGAGGAGAATAGGGAAGTGATTTCTCAGGGTTACATCAAGTTGCAGAAAAAACAGGAAGACTGTAGCATATAAGCATGTAAAACAAAACATTCTCATGCAAACTCAAGCAAAACATAAAAGTAACATCAGAGCATTACACTTCAAGTTAAAAAAGAACATTTTGTGCTGTGTAGTATCACAGGGATGAGAAAGAACATATTGGGATCACATCTAAGTTTGCAGGCTTCTTGTCACCTAATAAAAAGCAGGAGGTAGTTTTAAAAAAACCCCAACCCCTCATGTGGGAACAGTTGTTGATTCAGTAAGCAGTATTAAATATAATTGCATGCTGCACAAGACTCCAAAAGAATATCAGCCCTTGAATCAAATATATACATTTTTAATATCTGAAATATTTACATGGTGGAACCTTTACACGATCCCATTTTTTAAGAACAGTGTTTTCAAGTGTCCTCTCCAGATACAAAGAACTAGTAACTCAAGGTCACAGTTATCTTTTCTGAACAGGTCAACCTGCATCCTTCAGTTAAATACAATATAGAGATACTGGAACACCTTTACTTTATTTGTTTGCTATTAAGAACTGTGTTTTAAAAATTAAAAATATTTTTGAGACAGTTTGCTCCCTGGAATACAGTCCTCCTGCAATCAAAACCGCTCACAGCATATTATAGATTTGACTTCTTACCCAGGTATGAGATAAAAAAATGCAGTTTACAGTACATGTCATCATTTATACCATATCGGACTATTTATAAAAAAAACCCATACAAACAAGGCAGGAAAATATTACCCTCTTTTTGTGGACAATAGACTGCATACAGTAGAAAACAAAATTCAGGGCTAGTTTAACAGTATGGATAAAAACAAGATTTCAGCTTTGTTTGAAAACTTACAGTTTAGTTTTCATGGTTTGGGTTTTTTTTTGAGACAGTTACATTGAAACAAGGTTTTTTGTTTTGTTTCTGTAAACTAAAAATGTTTTTAAAAATAATTTGTTTAAAAAAAAGGTAATCTGATTATTTTGGAGACAGAGGGGATAATGGGTAAGGGCTAAAATGAAATTGAGATGATGTCCTAGGTAAAAAAAAAAAAAAATCATTAGATAGCACTTACTGAGGTCCTACTCTTGTTTTAACTGAGCAAATAAAAAACTTCCTGCGATTTGCACTTTCTGGGAAAGAAGCAGAGCATCTGCAAGAGATTAACTTCCCAGCTTCACTAGTAATTCTAAACGGGGAACAAAGTACCAAGACTACCACTGGTTCACATCAGAATGAAAAATCTGAAGGAACTCCTTTTCCAGAGTCAGATGAAGAGTCCACATGAACACACAAAGCTGTCCTGTGAAAACAGCTCAAGCCACTTATTTTTAAATCTTATTTTGATGATTTTTAAATAAAAAGAGGGAAAGTATGCCCCCCAAAAAAGCACTTGCAGTAAAATCCTTTGTTTTCACCTATCAGTGATATAGTTCCACATTAAGTGCAATTGTTTTGCAAAACAGGGGATTTTTTTTCTTAATATTTACAAGAATAAGAGTAACATAACAAAATTACCAAAGAGCATGTACAGTAGCTGCAGCTTATAAAACATACTGGTAATTGTACCTTGTGTATTATAAAGAGAACCAAATGCAGGATTCAGATAACTAATTGTGAAGGTGAAAGAGGCCTCAGAGCAGAGGACAAAAAAAATTCACATTTTCTACATAAAAAAATACAGGTCTCAAGTCTCTGAGAACAGAGAAAATTCAGAGTCTTTGAATGATCAGGGAAAAAAAAGCCTAAAACTGAAATGGAGCCCTAGAAGCAAGGAGAGTGCTTTATTTCACTAGGCCAATCTTCTTTGCTTCTGTCTCGTATATCAACAACCTCCACATTTTGACTATGAAAACTTCAGCTTCTTCATCTAGTACCTGTAGGAAATACACATTTTATAGATTACTTTTAGGTTAGGCATTCCACTTACAAAGACTAATTGTAGATACATCAGCACTACAAAGTGGAGGTATCATAATACACGTTAAGTCGTTGAGGGAGGGACTGAACAAAACTTCTGTCCTGCATTTATCACTAATGATATACTTGTATAATACAGCTGTTGAGCACTAAGAGATAAAAGTATCAGTAAACTAGTCTCCAAAAGTGGTTTGGGAAGAGGCATAGAAATGGCAGGCTTGGAAAGAATATAAGAACAGGACATTGACATGCGGTATTTTCCCTTAATTATCTGCTAGTTTCTGCTCATTTTCAGCTTTGAACTTCCTTGGATATTTATTAAGTAAACTCTAAATGAATTTCTCTTTCCTGAACTCATTATTCAGGCTCTTCTTGAATACATACAAACTTTTAGCATGCATAACATCTCTTGGGAAGTTCCCCAGGTCCCTCACTAGTCAC
This sequence comes from Corapipo altera, assembly GCF_003945725.1. NCBI lineage: Eukaryota > Metazoa > Chordata > Aves > Passeriformes > Pipridae > Corapipo > Corapipo altera. The sequence continues at coordinate 6,119,677 of NW_020884885.1, read as the reverse complement.
ACCAGGAACAATCTACTAACTTCTACTTTGCATGTGGCTCCTACCAAAACAGAGTGGACAATTAGTTTTTATTCACCTGACAGTGTATAAAATATGGTGAAACAGTAAGTTTCTCTTTTCCAACACCAGGCAAAAAAAGAGCTTTTACTCTTCTAGAGAAAATCATCTCTTTTGCTCATTAATTAGTAAAAGACCCACTAAACCACTAATAAAAATCTAGTTACAAGAATGAGAAGGAGGAAAAAGTTTGATATCTGGTACAGGTCTGTTATTATTGATTCTTACATCTTTGGGACAAAATTTTTGTTCTATGTTTCCAAATACTGAGAAATTCTGAACAGGGGTCAGTAGTTTGTACCTAGGTGCTGTAACCGTAAAATAATGCCTGCACTAGCATGATCTTTTTAATCAAAACAGTTTTCATATCTAATGTGTGTTTTCTGTCCATGTTCTGTGAACACCAAGTATTTCTGTTATGGACTCCTGCCATTTTGTATAACTGACTATTAGCTTCAGTAAAATGTAGAAGGCATATCAGTTACACAATTTCTGCTTACCATGGCAACATCATCCAGTATGCTCTGTGGTGAGCTGTGAGCCATAACCTGAAAGAAACAAATGTTTTTAGACTGAAAACTTAGAATAAACCCTATACGCATATTTGGACAAAATCCAGTTATGTCTGGATTCTGACTGTTATGCACATGCACTAAGTATTTGCAGTTCATTAGGTCCCAGTATCAGCCAAGGCAAAAATTAGTATTAAACTGCATCAGAGTCCATCATAGTGAGTGCAAGTTTACGGCCGATTACTAAAGAACAAGTTTCAGGAAGCTCCCGAGATTCACAGGTATTTGCTGGCTATTCTTGCATCTCCAACTAAGTTTTCTTAATTCAAGGAACAAGCTCCCCTTTCTTCAACAATAAATTCGTAATGGAAGGTAAAGGTAAAATTCTCCCTGTATCAAGCCTCAGAACAGGTAGATGCAAAATCCAGCTAAGTATTTAAAATCTTTTTCAGAACCAAATAAGTTGTCTTTCAATACTATAAAATTTCATTTATTTATATATATACATATATACACATATATCTAATATAAGCATGGCAAATAATCAACTTCTGCTTTTCACTTTGTACTAATCAACTGTGTCACAAAACCATCACACTTGCTTTGCTTCTCACAGAGTAGCCCTAAAAGATAAACCAAGACAAGCCATTATGAACGTGAGTACCATGAACCTGAACAGTTTTCCAAACTCCCTAATAAAAAGCCATAGAGTTGTCCTGAGAGACAATAAAAAGGCAAGTTGTAAGAATTCAGTTTGTAATTTGATGGAAGAAGCTCCACAGACTTTAGTTGCAACAAGTCATGCAAATGGTTAAAATGATGAGCGTTAGAATGATTTCTAATGCTAACTCTAAAACCTTAGTATTTGCTTACTACTAAAGGAACAACTTTTTAAGAAATTCATCTAGTTAATCCAGAAACATACGTAAAAATCAAACTACTAGCTCTTTTCCCCCTACATTCACACAAAGCCTATTTCTAAGTTAAAAAATGTTACTGGCAAGTGAGATATTAAGTCTGAAATATAATAGTAAAACTATCAGTTATAACAGCTGTTCTTGACAACTGGTTATTTCTTTCTCTAGTTCCATGTTTATCTAACAGATAACATAGCATCTAACACGTGCATATTGTGCATAAGCACTAATAGAGGTTAAATTGTAAAACATCAGGGTACTGATTCCAAGTTCACCGTCTCTGCTGACCAATATCACAGATTACTGAGAAGCTAAGAACAAACTGCCTCCAAACACAGATACAGCAGTCACTGGTGCAGTTTAAATAGGGAGCAAACCCCAGACTTCACAAAGGAAGCAGAAGATACTAACCTTAGAACAAACAAAGTCTACTAGTGTGGCTTCTTCTTCACCAATATATTCTATTATTTTTTTGTTGATCCATGGTCTAATTCGACGTTCCATTAATGTCTGGAAAAAGAAAAACACAAACCCAAAATGAATAATTACCTTAAACTTCACTGTCTTGTAACAATTGCCAGATAGGCAGTTAGAAGACTCAAACAACTATTTAGCAAAAGATACATATTGCTGTCAATGAGACAACCCTCAGAGATTTGGCATCTGCAAGTATTTTGGACATCCACTCAAACATGTTTTTACAGGACAAGTTTTTTCCCTTTTCCATAAAACTGCTAGACAATATGTAGCATCGATTCAGGAGAGACCAAACAAAAATAAGCAGGCATACTTCAGAATAAGGATTACATATGAACAAAAAACAGAGGACTCCAGTTTGACTCCATTTGATGATAATGCTCCAATCCACTGGGGTCCCAGTAACACTGTTTTTCTATTCAATTTAAAGGTTTGGAAAAATTAAGCCTTTTTGTAAATGGTTAAATGAAATCAACTTACTGAATCCACAATTGACCAATCAAGAGGATAAGCAAAGAGCTCTGGTTTTGCTGTGGGAATCTTCTCAATGAGACTCTTAATATGTTTGCGTTTTTCTTCTGTATTGACACTGCCTTTGATATTGCTTTTATCTTCATCTCCATAATCCAGGGGGACAAGTTTCCTTTTGCGGGGCACATCATCACTGTCTTCATCATCAAATTTATTGAAAACACTATCCACAGCAAGCTTCTTCCTTTTTACAGCATTGGGCTGATTAGGACTATTGCAGGCACCTACAACCCAAAAGACAGAATAACATATTCATGAACTTCAACTGAAACTAGTTTGCTCTTCACACATTTCTTGAGGAATGTTGGTTTGTATGTTATATAAATGCCTGTGAATGCCTGGCATCGGCTTTTAATCTCTCGAACTCTGTTATAAAAGTGGCAAAAGAGGTAAAAATCTCAGATGGAGTTTGTTCAAGATTTTTGAAAAATAGGATCTTCTTCTCTACCCTGAAACTAATTAGCACTCTAAGTGAAAGGAAGGCTAAAGCCGAGTTCCAACCTTAGCAGAAGCAGAGCACAAAAGTGAAAGGCTGCAATGAATCCTGCTGTAGGAAAAGCACTAATCAGCCTAATACCATAGAGCCTCTCTTCATTGAAGATCTAACACAGTGTGAGCTCAAACTGCAGCCTCGTACAATTTAATCGAAATAGTAAATAATAAATGCACAAACCTTCTGGAATACAAATATCTTTAGTTCTGCTGCTCAGAACTAAATTTTTTTAGAACACCCAGAAATTGCTAAAGTACTAAGGAACTATACGCTCAAGTTCCACTCACAATTGTCGTCCATTCATTATGATACTCTAAGAGGAAGAAAAAAAAATCTAATTCTTTTTTTCTTTAAAAGGGCCTTTTTAAGTAAATATAAGAACTATCTAGGTCTTAAAATTAACATACACTTACACCAATGAAAAGTAGCAATGAGTTTTAAAAGAGATATTTATAGATATATTAAGGTGAAAAAGCATGTGAAAATAACCAATCCCAGCTCAGAACGTTCCTAAAAAATTTAAGCCTTGAACATGCCAAAACTTCCTTTCCCTTTATTTTTCCCCTCTAAATTTTGGAAGAAGAGAGCTCTATAAAACGTATCATCTAGATAGGGCAAATGAAGCACAGCATCTGGGTAACAAGAATGTGACATAAGTACATCAAAACATTTGGAAAACCATGTGGTTACTCAGCTTGGCTTTTTTTTTCACTTTAATCCTATATGAAAGATTGAAATAAAATGTAAACTTGCCCAATTTGAGGCTAAGTCCTATTTTGGGCCGATGCTCCTCCAGCTGCTGTTGTTCAGGTGAATTTTCATGAGGGATAATAATGCCACAGGGAGATTCATCACCAGGTGTGTTAGGGGTTGCATTTCCACTAGCAGAAGAAACAGATGGAGCAGAACTGATGGGTCGTAATGTTGGTTTAAGGCAGGGCTTTTGTTCGGGCTCCTCCTCCTCTTCCTCTGGCTCTTCTCTCTTTTCCTCTTTTTCTGCCTTGTCTTCCTCTTCCTCCTCAGACTCTGGCTCTTGTTTAATTTGTGGCTGCCTACGTCGCTCAGCCTCCTGCTCCATCTACAATGAAAGAAACAATCAGCAAAATAGAAGCTCTCTCAAAACCAGCATTGTTTGAGAAGAATCTAAAGATCCACCTCTTTAGAAGACTGTTAGTCAAGAAATACATGCAACTACTGGCATTATTATAAGAAATAGTGATTAATTCAGATTTGTTTTCCAACTCCATCCAATCTGGATGTTAATCTGGAAAGTGGTTTTTTTTTTCATTGTTCTTACTGCTCATCTAGACTTCTTTTTAAGAAAAAGTGAACAGAGGAAATAGTAAATATCAGATCGCTTACACAATTTTGCTCAATGTAACCAGAATACCAAGGACTCTTTTTTTCCTATCAGACCCAACAGCTACTCACCCTCTGGAGTTCTGCATCTGGATCTGGGTGTCCTTCTGCCAGAAGACGCTGCCTAATTTCTTCTAATTCTTCCTTTTCCCTTTTCCTATCCCGTTCATCTGCTTCCATCTCTTTCTCCCTGTCTCGTAGCCTCTTCTGAAGAGCACTACCCCTACAAGAGATACACATTTTGTACTTCAAAGAACATTTCAATGAGAACCTTGTACCACAATACAAGAAAAACTTCATACAGATGTATGTTCCACTAAATGAAAATAAGATTCATAAGAGCCCTGGTGTCCTCTATTTTTGTAACAGAAAAGTATAAGATACCAGGTATCAACCTTACTACACAGAACCTACTCCATCACATCAAACAGATGTAGAATGTGGCTGCTGATCTTTTTAGAGCAAGAATCAAATTATTTTATAGGGTTTTGACAAGAACCACTTCTGCTAAATTAGTTTAATGCAAATGTTAGTCACATGCTGAAGGATGTTTCCAATGCTTTACTATTAACAAGCTTGTTCTTCATACTATTTACAGCTTCCTTATAGTGAATTATTTAGAGGCATGCTTGTTCCCTTCTCCCTGCCCCCACCACCTATTTTGACATTACACTGACCTCTACCCTGCCTCACCCACAACTTAAGTGATAGGAATGAACAGCTACTCCCAAGCATCAACAAGCAGCAGTAAGGAGTTTCCCTTTTCCCTCTGTCAAGTGACAGTGAAAAAATTTAGATCATTATAACCCTTACAGTGCCACATAATCAGTTAAATATAAACTCCATAAGTCTCTGCCAACAAACCCCACAATTATGTTGAAATGAACAATGAAGACTTAATTGTTAGGAATCAATACAAAGACATACCTGTAGTACTTTGGATCATCTCTGTCATCATCATAATCTTCTAAGAATTCTTTTAACCGTTTAGCTTCCTTTGTCTGCAAGGAATTGAAACTTAAGTAATGATTTCTGGTTTTCTTTCCAAGAATTTAAAATTTAGTAATATTATTAGTAAGTTAATTGTAGATCTACTACACTTCCAACTAAAAAGACAGAGTTTTTCAAAGAGATAATGGGAAAGTTTTGGAATTGCCTCCATCAGGTTCATTAGGATTGTGTCACTGATTTGCATATATATGCATACACACCTACACACATATATATACACACGTGGTTTTTTGTTTGTTTGTTGGTTGTTTTGGGTTTTTTTTTTCATTACAGATGAAGAGGATAAAAAGTTCCTGTTCTCCAAATCCATAAATCAAGTACTGGGTATTTTCTAGTGGCATCTTAAGTGTATTTTATCAGTACTGCTTTGTTTCAAGAGCTTTTTAAAAACGATTTTGTTATGCACAGAAACAAATCAGATGGCTGCTTCTAGAATAAGCACTCTCCTGTTCCTTATCCAAACCATGTGGCATTGTAATAATGTACAGGCCTAAAATTGAAGAGGGCAAGGGGGATAGAGAGGAGACATTTTTTTCTCCCTCTGATAACATCAAAAGGGAAATCTAAATTAGGACATTCTAACCTGTATCTAAGAAATACCTTTAAAGCAACAGTAAGATATTGCTATGCTGATGACTTTGAGAAACCAATTACGATTATGGTTGTAAATTCAGCACAAAATTTAATACTGCTTTCTACAACTGCCATCCATAACCAGCATCCAGGAGGATTATGAATAGAAAATATCCTCGAGTCATTCTCAAACATTTTTCCCCCTTATGCATTTAGAAGGAAAACTTAGATTCCACATGAAACAGTGTATTTTATAATCCCCTCACCCCTGCATGTTTCTTTCCATATTTGGCTTTGAAGCAATTCCTAACCCATCATCTACTTAGAACTCTCTCAATATCTCCTCTCCTCCTCTGGGAAAATTATGAAGGGAAACAACACCCCTACAACTTAAAATCATATCTCACAGAAGGTTTGGGTACATAAGCAGGTTGGAAATTAAAAACCAGGCCTAGTCCCACCTGCATGACGGAAAACATACAGTAAGTTTTGCTACAAATCTGACACAAATACAAGTTACAGATATAACAGTGCATGATGATCAGACCACCGTATTTTGCAGCTGCCCACTTCTCACTCCTGCCTTCACAAGACCAAGCCACCAGTCTTTGTTTCCACACTCTAAACAGTACTCACACTCATTAGACATCTTCTGTTTCAAGTCTATTAAGTGTGGGGTTTTTGTATAAAAACACACATGGTCTGCTAACAAAATGAGAGTTCTACTACTATTGATAAACAGTAGTAGAATGTTCCATTCTAAATGAGACCGAGAGAACAAAGCAGGAAAAATGATATGTAAAACTATGAACCTTACCATTTCCCTTCGTCTTTCTTCTTCCCTTTCAGCCTCTTTTTCATATTCTCGACTTTTTTTTCGTTCTCTGATTTCCCAGTTTTTAAGACGCTACAACAGAAGGAAATACACACACTTGAATCTCAAGAACATTGAGAACAGTAGTACTACTTCAGAGTTAGTCTGGATTGTTGTTTAAAACAACTGCATTATAAAGAATTTGCAAAATTTTATTTTATAACTTCAGAATAAGAAGTCAAAAGTTATTTTGACAGTGACTTAAGTATTCTGCCCCAATTCATGTACTCAAAGATTAAAAGCTTTTTTAGGAAAAGGAACTATGTGTTTTATAGTAGAAGACTTATTATCAACTCTCAGAAACATTATTTTATTTAAAGAATCTTAAAAATCCCAACCTACCTCCTGATATGCAGCTTCTTTTTCACGCAGTTTCCTCTCTAGTTTTCGTCGTTCGTAGGCATCTTCTTCATCTTCCTCTCGGTCTCTCTTCTTATCCTTTTCCCGCTCTCGTTCCCGCTCTCGTTCTCTTTCCCGTTCCCGCTCTCGTTCTCTTTCCCGTTCCCGCTCTCGTTCTCTTTCCCTCTCGCGTTCTCTTTCTCTTTCCCTGTCTCTGCTTTTTTCTCTGAAGGAAGGAAAAACCACCAAGTTAAGTACAGAGCATTCCTCTCCACTCAATCAAATGATTTACAACATCTTACAGGTTATTTTTCTTCTGCAATTTACAAGATGATTAGTTGGTATAGCAATAGGCATAAATCAATACTACTAACATATTCAAACCCCTTTACCTAAAAGTAGTTGTTTGAGCACTAACCATTATATAGCGATATCTACAGAAACCAAGCATAAGCATGTGGCAATTTCTTATCAGACTCTTAGTAGTTCTCTATAAACAACAGTTAAACCCACCACAAATAAAGGGTATCCTTAATAAATCTTTCATGTTTACGTGGCTTACAGGCAATTTTAACACTACTGACTAGATGATTTGAAGTGAAACAGCTATTTTCTCTGTGGTGAAGAGAGAAAAAGCAGCACTCAGAGTATGACATGATTAGTCAGTTTGAGACCGAGTAGTCCCCATGTTTTTACTAAAAAATCCACAAAACTAACAAAAAAACCGGCAAAAAATTCCCAAGGCAACCAACCAACCAAAAAACCCCACCACATAACAAAGGAAAAAGTAAAACCCACTTAAGCTAAAGCATACAACAGACGTAAGACAACCTTAAGTAGGAATAAAGCTAATAATGAAAAATAAGAGAGATTTGAGATAAAACCAGTATCCTTAAGTCATGGTTTGGGGGCTCCTTACTGCATATTGCAGTCCTTATACTCTTGTGCTGTGGAGGGAATCAAGTATTCTCCCAATTTGTATAAATACAACACTTTCCAAAATTTTAATTTCCTGTTGTTACTCTGATCTTCCACAAGGACCATTCTCTTTTGAATGGCAGCTGATCTGCTGAACTATATGCACTTAGTAAACATCACCAGGAAAAACTGAAACGAACAGCAATCCAGATACTTTTACCTTGATCTGCTCCGATCCTTGCGATCTGAACTCCTTTCACGATCTCTGTCACGATCTCTGTCTCGTTCACGGTCTCTGTCTCGGTCCTTAGTTCGGTCACGATCCCTATCTCGCTCCCGTTCACGCTCCCGTTCCTTCTCCTTCTCTCGTTCGCGCTCCCTCTCTCTTTCACGCTCCCTCCTTTCTCGTTCACGCTCCCGCTCCCTTTCTCTTTCTCTGCGTTCTTTTTCAATCTCCTGTCTTTCTTTCTCCTTTTTGCCTTTTTCCTCCTCCAGTTTCTAAAAACCAACAAGAGAACTTTCATAGTTAATTTTGCAGTTACAGGAACTGGATATTCCCGGCGCAACACACAAGGCTGGTAATGGAAATACCAAAACCGCCACTAATTTTGAAATATTAAATAGGGTTTGGTGGGTACTTTTTGGAACTCATAAGTATGAAATCAAAATGCAGCAATCACAAGACTAAGTTTCGTGCAAAAGCATAGATCTACACGGACCAGCAATCTCCAACCTTAGCAGAGTAGGGCTGGCCTTGGATTATAAGCTGACTAAAGTGCACATACACAGTGCATTACCAGTCATCATTCAGGTGGGATTCAAATTCCATTTGCCCTCTAAACCACATAGGTACAAGTAAGTGAACTTGTAGCTGATAAAATTAACTGTCCATCTAGGACAATATATTTCAGTGGAATGCTTACTGGGACAGTGAGTTGTTTCCCAAAAAGTCTTGGCAGACCAAAACCGTCCTATATGAAAACTTGAGTAAAGAAATACATCCACTTACACGTGGTGCATGTGGTTAAACAGTAAAGAAAACTGACACCTTTCCCCTTTTCCCTCCCTAAAAAAGTTCTAACTGTTCATTGGTAAGAACTGGACTCTGCAGAATGGAATTCTTAACTTCCACCACTGCAAGATGGAGACAGTTCACAAAAGGTTGGAAATAGCTCTTTTGAAACACAGGAACTAAAGGTTACCTGCTACAGTTTTACTAAAAACTGTACAAAATTGCCCCCTTTTTTCAATTAGAAACAGTACTTGTGACCAGAATTCCTATAAGACATTAGAAAATACATCAACAGAATGATAGATAAATCCATCCTTGGAAGCAATTGTTATGTGTTAACTTACAGATGCTGTGCTACGACATGGGCCGCCAACACTGGATTAACCTTGCCTATAAGCTATGTTTCTGGGAGGAAGAGCAAGTACACGGTTCACAAAAATACCAAATAACAACCAAATATACCAAATTTCAACCTGACGGATGCCAGAATACCACTTTTTGAACAAATATTGAGCAGAATAAACACGTTTATCCCCTTTGGCTCCACGTTTACCATCACTGAAATGAAATTAAAAACTGGAACAATGAAACAGCATTTTCTCTGGTTTCTGTTTTTTTCTTTTCTTTTAAACAAAGCATTTAAGACAACTTTAAAAAGCAATCTTACCTGATTAGTGTTCTTCTGCCATAGGCACAGGGACCAGAGAACCGACAAAGGATTACATAAATAAAGCTAATTCACTAGTGATTAATGTATCCAGTGAAACTATGCTGCATTGATAGCACAATACAGGCAATGTTGGATACATTGAAATCACAAAAGGAAAAAGGGACTAAAAATGGCAGGAATTGGTAGGAAACTGATGTGAAAAAAAAAATCAAACTTAGATCCTGAAATATACACTAATCTGAAAACTAATTTCTAAGGACTGCATTTTCCAGGAGCTTTACAGTGTTAAACCTCAGTACGGTCAGATATTAAGCTAGGTTGTCAACTTTTAAAAATCCAACTTACCTCAAATTTCATATACTTTTAAAGAAAACTTTACATACTGAAGTGGTTGATACTTACAGGTTATCTTTGGTTGAACTCCTGTTTTGCCACTCTCAAAAACTTTGTTTGTGGTGACATTTCTCAAGAGAGTGGATTTCTTTCTTTTTTTTTTTTAAATATATTCACACAAGTGTAAATACACATAAACAAATTTTGATACATTAAGATCCATTTTCTAAGTCCACTTTCTTAAAATCCAATCAAAAAAATCAACTGGTCTGTTTTGTAATCAAAATCTGACCTCCTTTAAATTCTGTAAGCCTAAATAAAAGGATCTGAAAGGGTAATGGGATGGGAACAGTATCAGATAAATTGAAGTAATGAACAGAAATGAACAGGTAGAAGAATTATAAATCTTACCTTGAGCTCTCTTCAGACTCGTCCGTGCTGTAAATGGACGCCCCCTGCAATGCTGACACCCTGACAGTCTGTCGTTATTGTTTTATAAACTCATACCAAAAACATGCAAAGGTTCACTGTGCTCACTAGCCAGCTGCTAAGGATTCAACAGCCCCTTTTAAACATATCCAATATATACAATGACTACTTCCAGTTGATTTTTAATGTTAAGAAACCCAAAACAGCCCCCCAAATAATAGATTAAAGGCAGTAAAATGCCCAACAGCTTCTGAAACAATGAAGCTTGTTTTTTGTTTGTTTTGTTTGTAATTTTTTAAAAAAAATTATTACTTTTTTGCATCTTAGTATCAGTGACAACTTGGGGCTGGGAACTGAACAGAATTCTACTGAAGTTTCACCACTGACCAGTTTCACATTCAATTGCTGAGCTTCTCCAGATAATTTTTTTCTAGAATTTTTCCCCAGGTTTTTATCTTCAACAACTTCAGTCAAGAGCAAAACTGAATATGTGTACTTACAATAACATGTAGTCACCTGTGTGTATGTTGATACAGTTGTGTGAAAACATGATACCAACCCCAGTGATTGCATGTGGTAAAGCTAAATAACACGGGCATACTTCACCTTTTCTTTAATGTTGATTTGGGGGTATTTTGAAAGAAAAGTGTGTGCTCAAAAGAGGAGCTTGCTGATACTTCTCTAGGCCAAGGACCATTCCAATCTTGTTGGGGAAAAATTAATACCAACTTTAAGCTAAACATTAAAATAAGAACGTTACATGCATAGTTGCACTTTACTATCCGCAAGTATCACTTTCCAAAGCAGAAACATTCACAGATGCACTAGCATTAGTGGAAACTTCTGTAAGTGGGAACCCTGGGGTGGGACTTGATGTGCACAAACATTTCCAAGCCAGTTACCCCTTTGCATATTTTTCTGAGGGGGCATCCATAAGTATAATAAAAAACAGAAGCTCATACTTACATCCTATTCCATGTTACTTTCCAAGCTGTGAGTTTCATCTTGCATTAGTCACCATATGATCTCTATCATAATGGTGGGGGTCAATGAATAGATTAGCTTTATGGGAATTTACAGTTCTTCCATGCATCTAAAGTTTGGTAAGTCTGGTAACCACTGACCTATTTTTATCTTCCCCCACTCTTAACTTAGAACTATTAAAATAAAAGACTTAAATTTAATTCAAGTTTCAACTCTTCATAAAATCTTGGATAATGTTACAAATCTACCTACAGAAACACACTCAAGTGTATGTCTTACGCTGCAGCCCCGTTTAGCCTTAGTTATAAATATCTTGACTTAATGTATGTGTAGCAACTTAAGCTGCCTTTATTCATGTTAAAGTGAGAAGACTGCAAAATACTCAGTAGCAATCAAAGTCTTAGCATAAAGATGTCAAGGGCCACTTTAACGTGGCAGTTGTCTTTTTTTGACTTGTAAAGAACTATATGTATATTAAACCTAATATAAACATCATTTTAAGTGATAATGCAATGTACTGCTAAATTTTATAATAGTGGTTTTTTGGATTTTGAAAAAGCCTAATTTTTATCAAGTGCAAAAACAAGAATACTACCTTGTGTGTATCTCTGAATTTACTGATCTCTCTTGATATCAGGTCTCTTTTGTCTTCCTCCATTTCTATAGCATTTATATCCTCCTAAAAAACAAGGGGGACAGGAGTAAAAGCATTAAGAGCCATCTGTACAGACACAGGAGAACAAGAGAAAAGCCGCAGGTTAGAAGTTTTCAACCAGTCTTGCAAGAGATAAATAAAGTCCTTCTGCAGTACCAAACCTGACAGTCTGATGTTAATGAGTGAAAAAAAAAAAAAAATCAGATGGACAAGAGTCACAAATCTGGCAACTAGCAGTAAACATAGTCATTGTCAAAGCCTACAATGTAAACGAACCTTGGTGATGAGTGGATAAGGTATCAGTGGGGCCACTGGAAATCTGCGGAAAATCTGCGGAAAAATCCACGGAGATTTTTTTTTTTAAAAATAGATTGCACACTACTCTGAAAAACAATGTTTTGTATGTTTGTACTACAAGGCAATATTGTATTGCTGTGATCTCATTTCTTTGATTCAACAAAGTTACAGAAGAACCTCGCTAATTCTCCCTTCGCTGGACTACTTTAAAACACATAGTGATGTCTCATGTTAGTAAGACTTCACTGAATTACAAGTGTACTACAGGATATTAGTACGCTATGGTAGCATCATAAACAAGGCTAAGCTACACTTGCCAAAATAAATGTTGTATATCTTGATTTTATTTACTCGCTAATTCGCAAAATTTGGTAGATTGCACCTGCTAACTTATAATTAGTGCGAATTAGCGAGGTTCCCCCGTGCTTGAAATTGAAAACCAGATTCCACTCACTCTCAGTTCCCCACACACATTTTCAACTCCCCCACATCAGTCATGCCTTCATCCAGAAGAACTAACAGCCTCTGCTGCTAACACCAGCGGATTGATAGCACAATCTTCTTCATACCAAGCTCCTCAGGGGACAACAGCCCCAAGGCTGGCAAGTTTCCACACCCTCCCTCTGCCCCCCCAACACATCTGCATCCATCTTCCCTTTCCCCCCCACCCTCAACAGTCTTTCTCTCCACTCTCCTTTAAAGACAAGAGCAACAAGCTAGTACCGTCTCTTCACTCCCACCTCTATCCACACAGGCCAAAGATGGCAATTTCCAAGTTTCTTTTCCTCCTTCCCAATATGGGAGGTATGATGGGATGCATTTCAACCCACAAGTGCTGTGTACTTTAAAAGAACTTATTTGCCTACTTGACTAGCTCAGATTGGTAAAATTCTACACAACACAGAGCTAGAATATCACTCTGTCCCAGGGACATAGTCAGCATGCAGCTCTTCAATGACTGCAATGGTCCCTTACAACGTTTAACTGCCTGGCATTATTCATGGCCATATATATATATATTTACCCACAGGACAACAGACATTGTAACAGTGCTCATAACAAAAAAATACAGCTGATAGCATTAAACAATGACTCATTACTCATTTGCAAATTCTCATCCAAAAAAACATCTTCTCCCAAAGGGAGGGAGAGGAAAGAAAAACAAATTCTCAGCTCAGCACTTTTATACCTCAGGTTGGCCATGACTAACAATGTTGTGGGAAGATATACTTGCTCCCTGTGGGAGATGTTACTTCTTGCACCATGCTTAAACTCCATAAGCATTATTGCTTTATTGCCTTGGAATAGGTACTTTGCAGAAGACTGAAATGTGTAAAAATCTTGGTCAAACCATTTTCCAATCTCTTTCACATTAGGTGCCGAATGGTAGGTGTGAAAGCCCATTTTCCCATGGTTAGAAACTTTGCTGGAAAAGCTAAGTCTGAGTTTGCTTATTCTTGTTCCCCCTTCTCCAGTTTGTTTTAATCCATAAAAAGGTCATTGACAGAGGCAGGTCTAAACCAGAACATTCATTCCTGCTTAACATGGGTTTTTTTGCATTGCACAAGATATGAAAGCCAGCTGATCAAATATAGCCAAATTGGGATGTGTGATTTTGTAAGGCAGGAAGACTATAATGTGCCTTTCATCCCTGAAGGATCCCTTCAAGGTTTGTAAGGTATACACATATACAACTAATGAAGTGCTTCCACACCTGGGTAGACAGTTGCAACCAGTTGGATCAAGGTACACTACAAGAATGCATACTATATAAGCAGAGAGAAGAATTTTGTCAAAAACTACCAAATTCCTGGCATCTTTCATTGGAAATGGACGGTATGCAGAAACTCTTTACAGTTGTTTTTTAAGTTCTCATCTGAACAGCTACATGCACATACAGATTAAACTACACTAAATTCAGTATTTCCACCTTCAGAGGGATGAAAGGTTGGTTCAGTCCTGCCCAGATTCAAACCTGTTGTTCCAAGAAGTCTAGGTGCTTAGATGCCTAAACCATCCTGAGTGGATGGTGTCTATAACTGACTAGCTTTCAGCTCAAAAAAAAAAAACAAAACCAAAAAACTGCTGCTGACATCAATGGTTGTTGATGTGTTTTCTCATCAGAAGTTTAGGTTTAAAGTATTTGCACAAGGTTTGGCCATTATATAAAGGTGAGTTGAAGAAAAAAAATCTGTTTTGTCCAAAATCAAAACACATACGTCCTCCTTCTTTTCCTTTTTCTTCTTCCTGGGGTGAGAGTCAGATTCCTGGGAGGGGGCATTGAGCTCGCTGGAATATTCTCGTATTAAGACTTCAATGGCCCCTTTAATTATCTGATCTCTTCTCTTTGTTTCCTCATCCAGTGCTTCATCATCGTCATTTGTTGTCTCTGGTCTGGAGTTCTAAGGAAAAACGGCAAAGTAACAGGAATCAAGAAACTAAGAATAAAAGTAGTTTTATCAGAAGTTCACCTTTGATCATCAACATTCATGCCCCTACAGTATTTACTATAAAAAAACCAAAATCCCAAACCAAAAAAAGACAAACAACCCCAAACAAACTACTACACGAAAATCAAACCACCTACAAGTAGTTATCAATTGCATAATTTCAGTCAGACCTTTTCACACTGGCAATACCATATTTACCACACAGTGTTACATGTGGAATGGCTGCAGAGAGCAAGTGTAGGATTGCATAATAAAACGGAACAGAAAAATGGTGATTAAAGCAATAGACAGGAAAAGAGTGAGCGCACTCCCACTCCCAGAAAGGCAATCACTATAGTTGCAGTTCTTGATCTAAAGTTTTGCCTTGTATATTCCAGAACTTCACGTCATTTCAACAGCAGTTCCTCAAAGCCTTCTACTTAAGTGCCATGCAATACAAATGCCTACCTACAACTTTCAAGCTACAACCTATAACAGAACTATATTAAAGAAACATCATTAGGGAAAACATTCCTTGCACAGCAAACTCTTTCTTTAAATTATTGTTGATCAAGTACTTTGCAGTTCCTCATCTTTTTGCCCCTTTCAACCTTGTAGGGAGGAAAAGGAACACAAAGAAGTGCCTTTCACTAAACGTTACATGAAACGGTAGAACGATGATCTGCACACTGAGCAAGGTAGCCCACCTCTTGATCCCCTGAATCTTTTAGAAAAATGGAATCTCACCTGAGAATCCAGCTGCGTATCCCGTCAAGCGATAGGTGGTGGGTGGAGTGAGGGGGAGGGAAGGGTCTGATGGAGCAGCAGCTAAGAATGAGGGGGAAGGGAGGATTCAGTTGGAGCTGAAGAAGCTGCAAGGCCAAGGAGGAGCAGGCTGAAAAGAGCTAGAAGGCAGTGACAGGGAGTGGAATTGAAGAGGTCCAGGGAGAAGAAGTGATCAGGGAGAGGAGCTAATTAGATAAAGGTTTGCTTGGTGTGTGTCTGCATGAAATTGTATTGTAGTGTACATGTTTGATTTCTTAATTAAAAGTACTAAAGAAAAAAGTTGCAACTTTTGGATCCAAGTGGCACCAGCACAGCAATGATGGTATGAAGCAGGTATTGCAAGCAATTCAATTACAATACACTTCATCAGTACTCCTCAGCAATTCACAGACTTTCTTTGCACCACCGCAAAAAAAGAAGTGCAAAAAACCAAACAAACCGAACAAAACCTAACAAAAACCACAGAGCTAATCTCATTCTACAGTTCAACAGAATGGGTTCATACCATTGTCTTCAGCAAAGCCATAAACAGTACCTTCCACTTCATTACAATCAATCTCACAGCAAACAAAATTCAAAAGAGATGTACAAGAACTCCACAGATATTTTAAGCTTGTTTACAACATCAGCTGTGGAGCACAGTATCCCAGGTGATGCCAACATGAAACAAGGAAGTATGGAATGAAAGGGGCAATCAAATCAGACCCAGGCTAACAGCTAGTACAGTACTCCATTCAAAGCCCATGAAGTTCGCGCTCTGCTTTTCTAAGCCACCGCATTCAATCCCACACACTGGGTATGCAGTCAAAGATACATCAAGTACCTCAAGTCATCATTATGCCTCTAGTTCTGGTTAAGTAACATGAAATAAAAGTACTTGTGTTTTCACTATATTCTACACACATTTAAGAAATATTCCAAACTGTAATTTTAAAAATTTACCTGCTATTGTGCGATTAGTATTTTTTTAAGTTTTCTAAACGAGAGCCTCTTCTCACTTTCATTTTACAGAAATTGTTTTAAGAGCTATCTTAAGGCACATGCAAAATTTTAAAACTGTTATAGACCAAACTCAACAACTTGATTGTGGTGTGAAATGTATTATTTTAGCAAAGAAACAGACATAATTAATTTTAATGTAAATTTGTCAATTAACTATCTTTGTATTTCACAAGAATTCAAAATACCAAATATCTGTAATTATTCCCTAAGAGATCCTTAGCTCTAGAAAGGAATGGTACAAAAGCAATTTGTCCATCTACTAAATGTCTGAAACATGCTGTCTGATAACTGCATCTTCAACTGAATGATCTACTTCTTTTCCTTTTCCAAGATTTGTTCTAGAAGATCATCAGTGAAGGGGAAAAGAAACTTCAATTCTCTTCAGACATCCAATTTACAGACTGACACAGTAACAACCACTTCTAGAGTTTATACACTTTCAAGAGTTTCTGAACAAAAATGAAGCAATGGAATCATAAGGTACAGCACTTTAGAATGAACTTCAGAATTAAATCTAGAGATGCAGTTGTAGCTTACAGATAAGTCTGAATACTATGGAATTAAGAGATTACACTTCTCTGCCTTTCAACATATCTTCAGACTCATTAATGTGATTCTGGCAAAATCCTAAAATGCATTAAGGGCAGAGACTAAGAAACATGCTTGAAATCTGATCCAGTGAGTATGTTACACTGACACCCCACCAAAAGAATGCAAATCACACATTTATATACCTACCCCATTAGATGCCTTTTTCTTTGCTTTCCATTCATCTAGCTGAGCCTTTGTCTTTGCATCAACTTTGACTAGCAGCTTCTTCTCTCCAATCTGGAGGTCATGGAGTAGTCTCAATGCTCGCAGTGTGGAATCTGGTTCTTTGTACTCACAAAACCCAAAGGCTGAAATGAATGATTAAAATGAAAAGTAAAAGTGTTAAAGCTCTTCAGGTAATTTACTCTATGTAAAAAAAGTGTTTTGAAATAATAAACTTGGAAAATAACCACTCCCTTCTTAAAAGCCAGGAGTACACATCATAAAAACTCAGAAAGTTCACTTACTGCATTAATCTTTGATGTAACTAATGGTGCAGTAAATAAGGTGAAAGCAATACACACATTGTAGATGCCTTGTCCCTGGAAACTTCCAAGGTCAGGCTGGATGGGGCTCTGAGCGATCTGATGTAGTTGAAGATCTTCTTGCTCATTGAAGGGGAGTTGGACTAGATGAAATTTGAAAGGTCCCTTCCAACTCAAACTATTCTATGATTGTGTTTATACATCAAAGACAACTGTCCTTTGACACAGAAATGCATTTTACATGATGTACATAAGGTACTTTAGGTGGATTTGCAACTGTCTGAAGACCAAGGGCATTAATCAACAGCTCACTGCTAACCTAGAGGGACAGGTATTTCAAACTAGGTTTTTCACAACAGTTACAGAAAGTTTTAAATCAGAAAAGCATTTTATGAGAGCAAAATAAACTAAGTTTGATATATTAAAAAAAAGCTGAAGGAACTGAATTACACTCTTAAAAGGAAAAAAAAACCCTAGGAAGATATTAAAACACTAACAGCAAAAAACAGTAACCAAAATTGTTTCCCATATCCACTGGAGAAAGGCCACAAGAAAAAATAAATCAGTTCAATTGACAAGAGGGAAGGTTAGTTTTACATCAGGAAAACCTCCTTAAGAGAGAAGGACAATACACATTATTGGAAGTGACTACTAACAGTGCTGCAACAGTAGCCTCCAAAGCCAAAAGTGGCAAGCCTTCCTCAGGGATGGTTTACAACCTCCTCATTTAGTCTCAGAACAGAAAGGTGAGCAAAATTAGGCTCTCAACATTTTCCCATTTAATCTTTCTCAAATTGATTTTTTTCATTCTCTCCCAATTCCAGAAAATACTAGTTCACTAACAGAAAGCAGTTATCTATCATATACAGTATCTTAAAATGTAAAATTATTAAGAATAGCAATGTGTCAAGATATTTAAAATGCCACTAGGTAATAAAAACAAGAGTCTGTCTAAAGATTTTGAAAAGTACGAACACTTACCTTGAAGTTTTCCAGATGCCCCTTGCACTCTCTTCCAACTCAAAACCAAGCCGCATTTCTGCATTAAAGATAAATATTATTAAATATTATTTTATATTCAAAACATTACAAAAGCTTTTTTGCAAAATATGGCAAAATTAAAAAGGGTAAACACTACCAAATAAAAAAAAAAGTCTATATTCAAAGACATCTACAGCATAAAAAATCTGTACTCTTCGCTTACTGACTCTCAACTTGAGCACAGTGGATTGCTATTCCAGTGACTGGGAATAGCTCTGCTTTTAGTACATATACAACACTCTGTTTGAGGGTCATTACTTCATTCATCAGCCTAACAAGCAGTCCACTGTACTTACTGCTAGAAGCTGCCGTATGAGCATGTCTGAGGCCTTCTCAGAAATGTTGCCTACAAAAACGGTGGTAGTGGGACCACAGTTTTCATCATTTTCTTTGTTCTTTAAGCCAGGATGGTCTTTTCTGACTCCCAAATGCTTTCCAACCATGGACACTGTGGTAGGAACTAATACCTAAAAAGAGGAGAAAAGGTTGTAAAATAAAGCATTGGATTGCTTTGTTTCTTTGTTTAAATCCTTAAGGTAAAAGACTTGGGCATGTACATTTATTTCAAAATTAAATTTTCAAATGAACCTTAGTTAGGCTTACACAGTAAGACACCAATAAGCAGTTCTGACCTTAAAACTTTAAACAACACAAAAAAAGATTGCCATTTTCTGGCAAAGACAGAAAACAAAAGGTGTACCTGAAAATGGCTACTGGAAGGTCTCAAGATGAGCATACAGTAATCTTAGGTATTATTTCTTATACGAATAACTAATTTGCAACATTTGAGTCACTGGGAAGTTGAATTACCTTACCTAACTGCGTAAAAAGCAAACTACAAATATAAAAGTAGTTCTGACTCAAAGGCTTCAATGGACATGGTACAGATCTTCAAGTTTTCACACACTGAATAAACACTACTGCTTTATTTAATCAATACTCTACCCAAAGCCTCTTTGGGTTAAGAAGCAAACATCTGTAAAATAACTGTACAGAGATAGGTATGTCATCTGCTCCGTTTTGCTGCACCTCTCTCCTTTCCCCTAGGATTTAACGGTACATATGCACTGAGTCTCTCTTCTCAAAATATCCTTCTAGAAGTGTCACTTAATAAAAATTACTCTATTCAAAAAACTAAATAATTCATTTGTTCCAGTATCCTTGTCTTATATAGACTGGTTACCATGAATATATCCTCCAGTAGGAGATAATACAAGCTATCAAAAAACACCCCAAAACAATCTGTATTTTGGGGAGATTTCACTTCTGCAAAACTGCAGAAATGGTAATTTACCTTGAAGCCAAGAAGTAACCTTCATATTTTAAAGAGCGTTTTTTCTGCCCCAAAATCATAAACCTCCCAACTAGAAATTACTAAGACACACGAAGACCTTTCATTATGCTCTTCCATAGATGAGTATAACATGCAATTATTCCTTCCCTGCAACAAGGAGAAAGCAAGCTTATGTGTAAGCTTGTCAAAGCACATACTTTTGGGCAACTCAGCAGTGCTGCGCGATGGCCTTATAAACCTGGATGAGGTGATACCCCCAGGAGAATATGTTAGGGCAACAAACTCAAGGGCAAGAGACCTGGAATGTCACTGATTTAGCTGTACTGCACGTACACACATGATCCAAAGGCGAAGCCTCAACGAATGTATTTGAGAGAAGTACACCTTCTTGCAAGAACAACAATCACTTCACCTTTGCAGTTAGCAGCTTTAGACATTACTTTAAACTTTGTCTAGGTCAGAAATTAGCATAAAATTTGCATTACAGTTGCATTTAAAACGAAGCATTTTCTTTCATAGTAGTATTCTGATGAAACAGAGTAAAACAAAAATACTGTTGACATCTACTAAGTTTTATTGTCCATTTGATTTTGCTATAATCTCATCCCCACTGTAATACTTACAGTTGGAGCTGGAGCCATAATGCCCATTGGTACAGGAATCATAGGGGTCCCTGAGAAAGACAAGACATTAATTTTAGTCTGCCCTGTTGAGATAACTAATGAATACAAATTAACTGATTGCAGATATAATCTCAAACTAGAGAGCAATTTTGGTCAAATGAGAATTTCACAGTACTGACCACCAGTAATTCCTTAAGCATTCAAACAACGTCTAGGTACACTAACATACCATGGGCACTTTCTCATAATAGCATTTCAACTTTGTCACAAACAAATCTATTTTCAGAGTACATTCAAACCACAATATTGTTCTAGAAGGTAGTGGTGTGATGAACCTGGCAGGGAATTCCTTAAATAGAGAGCAAAAGCAGTTGATATCCTACAGATGATAATTCCATTCCTGACTTGCACAATTCACACAGCACAGTCAATTCTGCATATAGCTTAAGGATGAGGTCCTCTAGAGAATGGCATCAAGCTTCATGCAACTATTTATGGAATAGCTTAATTAAGGCAGTATAAAAACCCTCAATTGAGAAGCTCCCTACCTGCTGAATACTTGAATGGCAGTCTCTAACACTTAATTGAAAACAATATATAATCAGATGAAACTATGTGATACCCCTCTTTCACAGTACCAAGTTCAATGGCAGCTCTAAGCACTATTATGTGAGGCAATACTTGATTGTAAGAAAGGCTGTTCATCTTTCCATGCCAGTTGCCAGAGGAGGTTAAATATATTAAGTGAATGGATTTCATCAAAACTATTTTTTGGCCAGTAAAGACACTGAGACTCAAGAACAATGAAGTCAATCTCATGTCCTTCACAGAAAATAGCCTGTAGAGATCCTATCTTTTTTTTTATTATTCTATAAAAAGCTTTTATCTTTTTTCCCCCTCTCAATCCTTCCCTTTTGATCCTTCCCTTCTCCATTTTTTCATACCTAACTAAACTTCTGCAACCTACTGTTCCTGGACTTGTTCCCTCACTTTCTCTCGTGTGTAGTCCTGAAACAGCACTTCTCCTCAGACAGGAGAAATCTCCCTCTTCAACTTTCTCATCCACTCCTGTTTTGTTTTATTTATGTTATTTTTTTAATTTATTGTCTCTAGCACTCAATCCTCTTCCTCAGTCCCTTCATATAAAAGTCATACTACCTCTTATCCCTCCAAGCCACTCAGAGAATCAAAAGTGTATTGCTCTCTCATGCTCTCAGTTTTAATGCACCATGGCATCTCACAGATGGTAACAACTACTCCCAGACAAGACTGATTGTGCAGCCCTATAACTATTACAACTATGATTATCACAATGATTTTGAAGTTACATCTCAGTAAAGACACTTGTGTTACGACTGACAATTCTATGAAACTATCAGCCCAATGCTCAGCAGAAGCCAAAAAATCCACTGAAATATTGGGCATCATCACCAAACATACTGACCATAGGCATAATTTAACTGCTACACAAAAGCTTGGTGCACCTACACCTTTGACAACAGTCTACAGACCTGGTCTGTGCAACACAAGAACACCATCCAGCCTTAGGTTGAGAAGAGCAACTACATGAATTAACTAGTAAAGCAGCTGCTTTACTATGAAACACTGTACACTCTGGGACTCTTCAAGTGTGGAGGTTTGGAAGCAAGATATGGAACATGGTTAAGGTGTAGAAAAGCACAAACCACAATTCACCTAACTCCCACATCAGAACTGGGGCAGGAGAGGGACACTAAGTAGGTAATGAGTTTAAAGACAAAAATAATAGAGTAGCACTTTACACAGCGGTTAAGGAACTTCTCAAATTTGGTGTAAGAGGTGATAGTGGAAATGGACAGTATCAGCAAGGTCAAAAAACACCAAAGTGTTCGTGAATGACAGGCCTAGAAAAAGATAAAGGTCAAATGAAAGATCATATTCTAAGATCCTTCATGCTACAGTTGTATGAGGGAACAGACTGAGAAAGCAGATAGGTGTACAAACCCATCCAAAATACCATTTTGTAGTCCCACTGCCCAGACAATGCATCAGTCTATATGGACTGCAGGTCTGACCCACTACAGCATTTCTGACATACAAACTGGAATTTTTTACATCTTAATGGTATTCAATAATCTTCAGAGATGACAAGAGTTGTCAGGATCTGCTTCTTATCAAATCTTCCACACTGAGATGTGGAAATGCTAGAACTTCTTGTTTTTAACAACAATATTTTTAAGCAAAACAAAATACCTTCCCTAACTTCATTCTTATAATAGCAAACTACTGCAGCTGAAACTTTTCAAAAAATTATAGGCTAAACATGAAATTTTGACCAAACAGCTAGTGAAAAATAATACTATAAGCCACTAAAAATGTGATTATATGTATGGAATAAGTTCAGAGCAGACTTTCATAAAATCTCTGTAGCATTTTCAACTCTACTGATGCACTCACACTAAGAACCGAGATCCATATCCTCTAAATGTCAAAATATGTTCTCTGCACAGGTAAGCAAATGTTTCTAGTGTGCAGAAAAAAATTTTATTCTCACCTGATACCAGGCTTCTCCACTCTTCAGATTCCTAATCCTAACACGAGACTATTTATATAAAAAGTCAACCACAGCAAGAGAACAAAAAGATCTATGTCACACATGTTAAGCAGAAAATTGTTCAGAGAAGAAAATTTATCAGGCATTTAAAAATATTTGTCAGAAAGTTATTTTTTAAAGCATCTGGTGTTTTACACTAGTATATATAAACTGGAGCTAGTAAAGATAAGAGGTATAGTTTTAAAATTTAGCCTGAAATTTCTGATGGCAGGATGCTATCTGAACAAGAACTCTGCCTTAGCAGAAAATAGATAACAGCTCATAGATCTGATGAAAAAAGTTTAGAAAAATAAATGTAAGTAAAGATTAGCTTGATAAATGGATGTGCAGAATCTTTTCATAGTTCAGCCATTTGGTTTTTGAATGCCTTTATTGTCTACAAAACACTTGTGTACAACACAACTTAAGACCATACAGACAGAAGATATTTTCTGCAGTCCTTGTGACAAATTTTAAAGAGGTAAATCTGATGCATTCCTTTCTCCCACTCGCTCTGTGGCCTTCTGCCTCCAGTCACTGTCATCCATATAGGCCATGTACAGAAAAAAAGTGGTTCCAGAGCAAGAAATTACAGTCTCAATGCAAAAAACAGAGGTTGATCTTACATATCTTACAGAACAAAGACAAAAAGATGGGAATAATTTTGTGAAGACTAGAAGCAATGAAGAACATAACAGCAAGTTTGCAAGATGTGTGGAGGAAAGTACGTAAGAAGCAGAATAAAAGAAAGTGGGACATAAAAAAAGCAAAGAAAAACAATGCAACAAGTTGGACCTTCTCTGAAAGTTACTCCTGTATTTTCACATTACATGTACTCAGCGTACCCAAGAGTATCCAAAGGCTATTACAATGGCTTAAGTGAAAGGAACTGAAAATCACAGTCTACTGCCAAAACAGTGGCTCTTGGAACACCTAACGCTAACCAAAATCACCACTTAGCTTCAGTCTTGGATGAAGGTCCAAGACAAAGTCCAGTATTGTTTCTAATGGTCTCATTTCTGGTTAAAAGTAAACAGCTTTTGGTAGACCAAAAGGAGCTCACTCACATGACATGATAAGAAACTCAACTGTAACATACACAAACCAGAGTTTTGAAATACATTAAGAGCCAGTAACTTTTTAAACAATTGAGAATAATAAAAGGAAATTTATTTCTACAACACTTCCATACACTAATATAACTTACCAGGAGGTACAGGTGGAGGAAAGCCAGGAAACTGTGGAGGTGGGATCCCAGGGGGAAGTGTCGGGATTCCCATAGGAGGGCGATTCAAATGAGGTGGAAAAGACATTCTTGCAGTCACAATCTGCCAAAAAAGACAGAAAAGAAAACTTGTACCAGTCAGTTCCCAAACACGAATTACAAAAGCAGGGCATATGATAAGTGTCCATAACTATTTTAAATCTTTAAGACATTCAACTCCAAATTAAAACTATTTTTAACTTTTTTCCCCCCCAACTATTCATTAAGCTACAAATGTAGTAGACAGCACTTCTAGAGAAGTGTTTCAGAATGAAGAGAAAAACAAAACTGTATCTGATTCCTCATACCAATAAAGAGCATTTAACAGTTTGTACAGTTTCTTTAAAATAAAGTTAACTTTGCAGTATTTGAAAGCAAAATTAATCTTGTAATATATTTTCAATAAAGGAAGTAGTGCTATTGTACAAGAAATGATCACAGACAATACAACTGAAGCACAAGATGAGAGAGAGAACTGAGACATCTCAATGCTCAGCATCAATGGGAATTGTATTTACGATGACATTGGGGAGATTCCCCAAATTCTAGCACAGAGAGAGTTAAAAGCTTGGAAGAGAGTTCTGTGATCTATTTTTAACTTCCCAGTCCACACATCTTCTAGAGCACAACTTGGACATTAGCCCATGAGCTAAGAGTCAACATGCTACCATGGAGAGTAAAGATCATTTCAACATTATTTGCTATTCAGATAGTTATTATTATGTTACTGACCCTGAAACAGACACCACTCAATAGCAAAAAGCTCAAGATCACCCTTAATGCAACTAAGGAGGCATGCATTCTTGTTTCCAATATTATTTTGGCAACCTTACACAGTCAAGTCTTCAAAAAAGATTGGTTTTCAGTCGTAAAAAATCCAAACTCGGTTACTGTTAATGCTGCCGAGCACACACGTACATTCACACTGCAGTGAGGAAGCACTAGAGGAACTGCAAACACACTGGATCACGTGGATAGGAATCACAAAGACACATTATCACAAGAATCCAGTTAGCTGTCCCCACAAATATTTGCATTTCTCATTGGCCTGTACAGTCTACCTTACAACCTACAGTCCTGTATCTTCACCGCAGATGCTTTCCAACAAGGCAACCATGAGTCAAAAACTAAGCAGGTTGTCTTGAGAAAGAGAGTTACAGTGAGCAAAATTCTGATACGTACAACAGATCTGTATCACTGTGTTCATGCTTTCCTCAAGGCATGAACACAACGGCAGCACTGAACACACAAGGAACTGGAAACAAGTTTTGCAGAAGACAGATGTGCCTTCCATACATGTACAAGAGTAAGCCACTAATGACAGTCTTAAATACTAGAAGTAAAAGCTGGTATCAGTACTCTACCATAATAGTAGGTACTTTGAAAGAGCTAAAAAATTACAAAAGAATTATGTAGGAAAACTTTATTCCCCCAGACTCTGTAAACAACTATGAGAGATAAATGTATATAGTGGACTGGAAAAGATGAAAAAGAAACCCAAATGTATTTGATAACACCTTTGAACATCAGAACTTATTTATTCTGGTCTAAGAACATATGTATAATCCTATCACATAATTAATTAAAAACCACACTTACAACTACATCCATTACATGAGGTGTGTGATGATGGCATTCATTAATTGGCCTCAAAGGGCTTTTATCAACACCTTATCAGGCAAAACAATGAACACTCCCGTGACAAAAGATCTAAGATGGTAGAAGAAAGAAGAGAGTGAATGCAAGCATTCTTCCAACAGCTCAATAAAGATTTTATGTAATATAATAAACATAAAACCTCCCCTCTCTCTTAGATTCCATATGCCTAAGAGCATATTTCCTTTCTGTCATTCTTGAATTTTTAAAACTGCACAGGCAAAGAAGGCAGCAAAGATGTATGCCATTTTATTTTTATAAAAACTATTTATTGTCTCTTCAGACTATCTGCACATCAGCTGACATTCATCTAGAATCTGAAATTTGGATGGTATGGAAAGGAACAGAACTCCCTTATCTGCCTTGGTATCACTATTTGAAACTTTCACACACACACACAAAAATAGCCAACAGAAAAGGCACAAAATTAAGATATTTAAGGCTCTCAGTCCTTATCTATATTGCAAGCTGACAGACAGACAAGATTCAAAGGTGTTTTAGGGCAGATGGTACAGCAATAAGCTACTGGGTCTGAGGTGGTTCTAAATAGGCTACAACAGTGTTACACCATCAAAGGCACACAAGATGTTAAGGAGTGGTCTGTAAAACAAAGAACAATTGGGGAAGTAATTTTCCAGGCTGCCTGTAGGTGCAGTCCCTTCTCTCACTCTGATAAGCACTTTATCTGAGCCACCATTTTGGAGAAGCAAATGAAAAAAAGCCTAGGGACTAAGAGGTGAAACAATTCGTTGAATTAAAAGATGCTGAAACATACTGTACTGGGTGGATGTTACATATGCACACAAGAGAAACTGGTTGGGTTTTTTTAATTTAAATTTAAAAAGCAGAGATTTAGCAGCCAACAAAGTTATTATTTACTGCATAAAAGGGACAAGGCAGTAAGAAGAGAACAAATTTAGTCTTTCAATCTCCTAGTCAGATGATGTGAAACACAATTATCCATAGGGTTTCAACAATCCATTTCACTTAAAACACTGTTCTTTCCCCTCTGCCCCCTATATTTGTACACTTATTTTAAATATGTAGAAAGCTGCCCTGCTACTAACTTAATTCTTGCATGGACCAATCCTCACACCTCTGCTTCTGTGACAGTGAAGATCAACACCAGAATTAAAGGAAGCCTTGGTCTCTTTCTCTCTACAATATGTAACTACTTCTGTGAAACCAGCAGAGAGAACAGTTTAATTCTATTTCCATTATGAAAGCTCTGAGGATCAACAGATATCAAGATCAAAACTGCTCACTGGAGAAGTGAGAGATCTGGATGAGAGAGGAAAATGCACCCAAGATGGTACAATGAAGGGAACCGCACAGCACATCCTTTTCTGTCAGGAGCTACAGAACACACTAGAAATGTAGATACTCTTACAACAGTCAGAGGGGCCTCTGACATCCAATTTCTAAACACGTAGAAATCAAAGGTTAGGCATGAAAAGTTAGAAGATGCTAAGCTGGATCAAGGTAGAATACACTTGTAAACATCTTGGGAACAGTAGCTTGAACTTCTCTGCAGATTGTCCTACTACTCTGGGAGTACAATTCACTGATCAGTGTCTGTCTCAGTATTCTATATGGTGAACTTCAGATTTCCCCAATTTATTCAAATGTGTAAGTAGGGAACTAAATAATCCTGAGATGTTTTTAAGACTTCTGTTGCTTGCAGAAGTATTATCTCAAGTGAAATTGAATGTAAGCAGCATTCTTGACAGCTGCATTTTAACTAGCAGCTCTTTAAGCAAGAGTGTAATTTGAGTGAATATTACAGTGGTCACAAAAATACCAGAGAAAGAAAAGCAGTGACCAATTGGCCTGATGTCAGTGAAAATACTGAAACAATGAAATCTTTAGCCCCCAAAATGATGGATTTGTGTCAGGTCTCTGCATGTAGTCAATTTAGACTATGTCTGTGCAAGCAAGCAGAGCAATGCAACAGGAGCAAGTCTGTTAAACAAAACTAATGGAGTTGAGACCCTAATGTTGACACTATGTTTTGGGGTGGTTCACCCATTTGCGTGTAAGGGTGCATTTTGTAATATATTTTCCTCCAAAAGGAATCTAGCTCATCCATTGAAGTAGTGCAAACCAATGTGAAATAAAAGTTTCCCAAGTGATGATGATGACTGTGAGACTTCCTTCAAGAGCACACCCTTGATCCAAGTTAACACAGTAAAGTAGATGCACGTTATTAAGCCTTGGGCCATTTTTGTAAGCTTACTCTACATGGACCCAGCTCAGAAACAGCCGAAGCTACTAACTAAAGCAAGTGTCACATAAATACAGCTACAATATTCCGGGTTCAACTTTGCCCCAGAAGGAGTCCAGTTGCTTTCATACACTGCTCTTCTGAGTTAATAAGTCCTGGTGGAACCAAGCACCATGCAGAGTCAGCTGCACCAATCTTCTGAAACTTGAAGAGAGTACAGGGCTATCCATATGGTTCTAAGGTTTGGTAAAATCCACTGGGACTTGTTAATTCTGTCTTGGTGCAATCCCCGTTGGGACAGAGCTCTGTCCACTAGGAGCACACTGGCTCTGACGCACAGCAAAGCAAGTGAGCCCTGAGTGCTGGACTCAACTGGCTGAGACTACACAGAACTCACAATTACTATGAAACAAGGGTCAACATCATTCAGACATTGCTGTCCTGTTCTTTATTATCTGACTCCCAAAAGTCCCAATAAAAGGGGACTGAGATTGTACTGGTCTGGCTGCACTGTTAATGTAGTAATTTCTTTTTAATCCATAATATTCTTTAAGTCTTCTGTTTTATTGACTGACTTTACTTTTTAAATAAAGGAGTGAAGAGATATGTCATAAATGGAATGTAAGTTTAATAAAAATCACTGCTAATGTATTTTAAACTGACAACTTTATCTCAGGGCAGTATAATTCTACCAGCATCACAGGGTTAATATCCTAAGGATATTCTTACTTAAAAACTTGCAAAGCATATTCACCATTTTCAAAACAGTTAAGTTCCCCATGAAATACACAGTTGCAACACTTACTGCTGTTATACAGCAGTAAGTTAAAATTACAAAGTTAAAATCAACTGTAAAAACCCTCAAGTCTTAATGCACAAACAAACTTCATATGTTATAAGAATACATAACAAGGTATAAGAGCAGTGACAGCATGGCTGATACAGTTTGATTTCGCTTTATCCGATTTTACTTCAATATTTACACAAAACATCTGTGCAGGATGGCCCCACAAATAAGGGAGCAGTAAGCGCAAAACTCACTTGAAATGTTGTTGTTGTTTTTTTTTTTTTAAATGAACTACAGTCCAGCTTTGATTAAGCTATTAACATTTAGATTATCCCAAGAGTGCCTGCTAAAATCCACATCTATGGTAACTGTGTAACACTACGCTATTTAGTAACACACTAAAGAGCTGTTACACCAAGACATTTGATTGGTATGTCCATATTACTATGTTTCATTGAAATGTCCCTACAGAAAGGCTTTCACACATAAAAATGTTTTTAATACTTTTTAAGAATTAGAGTAATTGCTACTAAGAATTGTACAATGTTTTCACATTTGATTCTAATGTCAGTACCTAGACAGCAACAGAGAGTGAATAATCACTTCCTCTAATGTATGACAAAGTATTTTACCCATTTTGTGTCATGAAAGGTGCAGCTGAGCAACAAAAGCATTTTCAGAAGCAACTGGCAAAAACATATGCCATAAACCAATCTTTTACAGTTGGTACTATCAAATAAACTTTTGCATCAGTCTCTATGTGATATGCAGATATTTAAGCCACCTAAAAATAGTCTCCTAGTTTGTCAGTCAATGAAGGTGCTGTTTATATTACTGCTTGTCACCAAAAAAAAGCTCCCTAAAAGAAAAATCATCTATTTCAAGCCAACTGGTTTTCCCAGTGAAAATGACCGCTTTCTCAGACCCTACAGTTTTCTCCAAAATTGCCTGCAAGCTAAGTAAGGATTAAATGTTAAACACAACAGACACAGGGAGAGATAAAACATATTATGGATTTCCTAAGTATATATATATTTCTAAAAAAAAAAAAAACCCTCGTATTTGCTCAAGTGCATTTTTCAGAGGTGATCTAGAAAGTATTCAGGAACTGCCACGGGATAGTAGCATCCCAAACTGTTATTATGAAGCAACACAAGAAGTAACATGTTTATCCAA
Organism: Corapipo altera; assembly: GCF_003945725.1. NCBI lineage: Eukaryota > Metazoa > Chordata > Aves > Passeriformes > Pipridae > Corapipo > Corapipo altera. Next base: position 6,089,306 of record NW_020884885.1, on the reverse strand, counting down.
ACCAAAGGCTCAGTCCAAACACCCTTTACCTAGGATCCATTACGTATGTCATCAGTACTTTAAGATATTTGATTCAGGTCCTAGTTCTGTGTCTCTGCACCCATACAAAGCCTCATTCAGTCAAATAAGTGACTCTCCATTCTAACTTGGCTATTAACTCTTCCCAAAACATAAACCTGACTGTGGCATTACGTTTATGTGAATGGGCACTCAGAGGCAGAGAAGCAGAGAAATGGGAAGCACTCTGTACAATGCCACTCCTTTACTGGGAAAGTAAGAAACAGTCCTGTTCTTCCTTCTAATTTGCTGTGGACCACCTCCATAAATGCTAATGCAATACCTGAAGCAATGATTTTCTGCCACACACACAAAAAAAACCAGTAAAAATCCGTGTGCTTGCATTTTAATTGGAACGGACTGAGAACTATCCAACTTTGAAATTTCGCTTTCTGTAAGCCCGTTTAAGACCTACTATTGGAAAAAAAAAATTTAGCTGTGTTCAGGACGTTCCTCGGGTTTAAACAAAACCCTACTTTCCTTCAGGTAGACAAAGGTCTTCTTCTACAGTGGAAAAACACATAATGAGAAAAACATGCAGCGCGCACATACAAATGTTACTGACATGGCTGAATCACTCTCGATTCCTTTATGCACGAGCTGCTAACACGTGTTTTACGAACACCCCCCGCGTCCACACTAAGGACAATAACTTCTCTGCCGCGATACCGTCGAAAACCGTTCCATCGCGTGAGCCGTTTCCCCACCGCGGAAAAGTAAAAATCCCACTCACAGCCGAAGGTGGCCCGGCCGGAGTAGGGAACGGTGTGGGGCGCCGGCAAAGCTCAGCGCAGGGCCTGATCCCGGGCCTGCGATGGGCTCCCCTCCCGGCCCCCGCGGGGCCGCTCCCGCCCCGCCCGCCGTGGCCGGGTCCGGGCCGGCGGAAGGAACTCCCACGCGTCCCAGCGGCAGAGGAAGGAACGGGCCCCGCAGGCACCGCCCGAAGGCCGCTCGCCCGTTCCACGCCCCGACCAGGCCCGAGCCGCCTCCCCAGCGAGCGCCCGCCGCGGCCGAGCGGCCCCGGCCGCGCCTCCGCCCAGCGGGCGGCCGAGGCGCCACCGCCGCGTGCCCTCCGGCCCTCCCTCATGCCCCTGCATCCCGCCGCCTCTTACCCCTCGCTGCGGAGCGGGATCCGCGGGATGGCGCGGGAGGCGCTGGGCCGGCTGAGGCCCCGCTAGGCCGCGAACACACCGCGCCGAGCCGCTGCCGCCGCGCCGCGCGGGGTCATGTGACCCGCCCCTTCCGCCAGCGGTCCGGCATGCACCGCGCCGCGCCACCACAGAGGCGGCTGTGCCAGAGCGCCCTCCCGCGCGCCCAGGCTGTAACGCGGCCGACCATGGAGCGGCGGAGAATCAAAGGATGGGGAGGGAAAGGGCAGGCGGGTGGCTGCCATCTTTGGTGCGGCCAGGCGGAGCTGGGCCGTGACTCGGCCCCGAGCTCCGCCATGTTGAGGTCAAGCGGCGCCACTCGGGGCTGGGGCGGCTGGAGGCCCTGGAAAGCCTCGGGAAAGCCGCCGGCTGTGGGTGTCACCGACTCCACGCCTTTCTGCCCGTCCTACTGGACCACTTGGCCAGGCTGAGCTGCGACCCGATTGTGACGGGCTGCACCGCAGGCACAGCCGCGTGGTAAATACTCCTCTTGCTTTTAAACAGGCTGTTAATACGGAGAGAACACGTGTTTTAGCCGTGTTCAGCAAATTTTAAGGGCCTAGAAAGCTACAACGAAAAGAAGTCTTACAGATAGTAAATGTAAAGATACAGAATGACAGAATAGCTTGGGTTGGAAAGGACCTTAAAGATCATCTAGTCCTGCAGTGAGCAGGGACATTTTCAACTAGATCATGTTGCTCAGAGCCCCATCCCAATCTGACCTTGAATGTTTCCAGGGATGCAGCATCCACCACCTCTCTGGACAACTTGGGTCACTGTCTCACCACCCTCACTGTGAAAAGACAATGCAGAAAGAATCGTGCCTTGCAGAATCTACCACCTAAGGGGTCTTTCTGCTGTGCCTTTTGCAACTGGACATGCCTGTCTTGTATTGGCCTTTTTAGCCACCAGCGCACTTGTGACAAACATGGGTAGAGACCTTTCCCTAATCTTCGTTCCTGAAGCCCAGCCATGATGAGTCCAAAGGTACCCTCCTTTAAAACCATTGTCCTATTGCTGCAGGCCTTACTAAAAAGCATGTCCCCATCTTTCTTGCACCCTTTAGGTACTGGAAGGCTGCAATAACTTCTCCCTGCATCCTTCTCTTCTCCAGGCTGAACAGCCCCAGTTTTCTTAGCCTTTCTTCATAGAAGAAGTGCTCCAGCCTTCTGATCATTTTTGTGGCCCTCCTCTGGACTTGCTGCAACAGGTCAATGTCTTTCTTGTACTGGGACCCCAGAGCTGGATGCAGAACTGCAGATGGAGCCAGAGCAGAGTAGAGGGGCAGAATCCCCTCCCTCAGCCTGCTGGCCACACTGCTTTTTGGTGCAGCTCAGGATATGGTTGGCTTTCATGGAAGGCTCTACCTGCTGAAAAAAGCTAAGGATTTACAGAGCAAGAGGAGCAAACACCACTGTCTTAACAGCTGTAAGCTCATCAGAAAGATGTCACTGTGCAGTTGGGCCTAGCCATGGTCTACAACTGTTGTTTTCCCTGACCTACTTCCAGCATTTAGACTACAATAAAAGACAATTTAAAATGTACAATTTCCCTCCACATTACGTGTGAGACAGTAATTGCTGGAGTCACACCAATGATGGCAAGAATTTGCAAAAGGAAAGAGGAAGTGACTATGAATGAAAGGAAGGCAATCTCACAGATGATTATGAGGTAGACCACGAAATAAACATATGTGCATAAAGCTGTTTAAAAAATCTGTATTACGTTTTCCCCTGTTCAAAAGTGCTCAGAAGACTAGAGCTGAATGACAAAATCTCTTCCACCTGTAATGGCAAGAAAAACATTTGAAGCAGACTGACTTCTTCAGCAGATTAAAACTATCTGGCTAATGTTATACATGCTACTGAACAGTCAACAACTGAGCTAGAACTAAGGTTCTGTTCATCACCTTGCACTACAAGATGATGATGTGTAAGGGTAAATATTCTAGCAGTAGCACATTTAGGAAATACTGCAAGTTTGAATGCAATTCCTTCCCCCAATCAGAAACAACCTTTTTACTTTCTATTAATTACAGCTTATTCCAAGCAGCCTGCATATCTCCCTTTAACTAACACAAACTTAATAACTGCAATACTGACTACTATTAATATTGAAAATAATTTATAAGCATATCTAGAAAAAACAAGGAAAAGAGAAAGGGCATAATGAAAATCTTCAGTCTTCTGTTTCTATGCTCTTGTCTCAGACTGAAACTTTTGCCTGCTTGAAAAAGAAATGTGAAACACAAACTCACTTGCACTGCTGTAATAAGCTTGTATTTACAGGAAACATTGCAAAGGCTTTCCTAGTGTACATGTTCATCTGTTTTGTTTAGCCAAGTAGCCTCCAGGATCCTTCCTAATCAAGGAAGAACAGCATCAGAAGCACCCAGCAAATGTAACTACTTTCACATCTCTCCCCTTTCTGCTATAAAATTTTGGAATTACCTACCACTAAACCTATCCATGTTATCTTTTTACCCTTCAGTTATGAAACTGAGATCCCTTTCCAGAGACTGACTGCACTTCACTTTATTCAGTTCCTTGCTGCAAACTTGTGCCAGTTTAAAGGTAAACCAGCAGGGGAAATGAACTCAACCCAAAAGAGAGATTATAAGTCAGAATAACAATTTAATAAAATAATACAATAAGTACGATTATACAGACAAACAGTTGGTTTTAACCCACAAAACCCAAATGTATAACCCAGCACCTTGGGGCATGAACAGAGTGGTGTTCTTTGGGCCCCCTGAGTCCAAAGTAAAAGGAGAGGGGAAAACCTGCTGGTGAGAGTGCTGTTGCAGTGATGGTTAAAAGGTGGTGGTTGCAGTTCAGTTGAGAGTGGTGGTCTGCAGTTTGGTTGAGAGCGGTGATCTTCCTCTGGATTCCACGAGTGGTTCCAAAAGTTCCAAGACTCCAAGATTATATATTCTCCAGTTCAGGCAGGAATGCCCAGTACTTGCCTCAGGGCGGGGAGTTCCACAAAGGGTGTGAGGGCAGGAGGCACCCTCCTCTCTCCCAGGCCTCTTAACACCCAGTTTATAGCCTGAGGAGTCAGGCTGCTCTGGGCAGATGGTGTAAATGCTCTATCGATGATAAGAGTTTCTGGGAAATGGCATAGAAGGCTATAGAATAGACAGTTCTGGGTTACACCCATACACCCATGAACTGGTCCCAGCTGTTCTAACTAGGACAAAACTCCAGAGTTTCATGCTCAAGCCAATGAAGAAGAGTGCAGTATATGGCTTTTAGTATCGAGGCCAAAATGAAAAGAGGTACTTTTTATGTCTACAAATTGTTTTGCATTTCAAGCATCAGAGATCATCCCAAACATGTTAAGCAGCACCTCAGGGTACAGGGGTCATGTTGTTTCTAGACTATGCATTTTAAACATTTTATATATATATATATATATGTATGCCTTTCAACATTATAAATGTTTTCTGGGTGAACGGTTCACAGTTCCAGAATGGTGTGTGAAAAGGATCTGCCACAGTGGAGAAGGATAGTGTCTTTATAACACTGTTACTAATCACTTGAATCTTTACTGCCTATCTGCTTTAATCAGTGCAGGTTTCTCTCTCTTCAGCATATGCTATGTTACGCTAATGGAAATCAGTAAATTTGTTTTCAAGCAACGGATGGAGTTGATTTTTGACATATAACAAAACCAAATCTATGGTTATAAGGAGGGCAATTAAAAAGAGAAATTAAATCTACTCTTCCTATTCCAGGAGGAGCAGTGCTGCAGTTTTACTAAGAGAGAGAAGTAGGAAACAGTGGGTGATGAAGGTTTAGGCTTTATGCAGAAAGTAATAACTACTTTGTACATTTTGTAATATTTTCAACAGAGCAGTCTTCAGGTGTACTTTTTTAACACCACAGAATTAATAATCACATTCTTCTTTTCTTCCTCATACTCTTTAATAACTCCCTCTATCACATTACAAGTCTACATAGAGCCACTTAGAGGAGTATCCCTTAGATGCCAGACTCAGTGATTGCAATCCTTGGCTCCTTGTGAATAGCACTGTGAGATTAAAAAGTTTCTATCTCATATGTATTCATTATATACACTTTTTAGGATTTTTTTCACTCCAAAGACATTTAGTTCAGCAATATTGTATTCCATAGATGTCAGTCTATTTTGTTAATCTTTTTGTTTAATCTTTTATGCATAATACTGAGTGAAAATACATTATCATAGCAGTATGGAAGAGAATAGAGAAGAGAGTTACTGTGCCAACCTTTATTCATTCATCATCACTAAACTGCATAGGAGAGAAATAGTTAAATCACAAATACATATAGTAGAGTCTAGTAGAACAAAAGTACTTAGAGCATGGTGCTTATATGGTTGTGCCAAGGTTGTGGGTTTGGTCCCTGTATGGGCCAGAGTTGGACTCAATAGTTCTGGGTCCTTCCAACTCAGAATATTCTGTGAATACATTCACAGAACACAGAAAATATTCTGTGATACTTTAGCAATACACTTGAATTCTGAGAGGGCATCAGTCACTCCTAGTGTTAGGAACTTCACCAGTGCCTCATTTTTGTGGTAATTGGACTTGCTGACTTAGTTTTGTGAAATGACAGTAGTTCAACTTAGAAAAGGTAAACTTGCAACCACTGCCTTCTACATGGATATCCAGTTATGTAATTTGGCTCCCTCTTGAAATTATTTGTCTATAACCAAAGCAGGGGACCAAAGAAGGGGCACTTTATAGCTGCCTGTCAGTGGTTATCAACATGAAAAGTCCACTGAAGGGAAACGGCCCACGTCCTTCCTCTGGTAAGGTAACCATTAGCATTTGATCCAAGCATCCAGCCAAAAATTCTTGCTACTTTAGAAGATAAATTCCCTGTGCACTGGCTATACTACAACAAAAATACCGTTGCATATTATCTAAATCGTATACTTTCATATACATGTACAGCCAATGAAAAAATAACTTTCTTGTACCATCATACCTATTCCAGCCAGTACCATGAGCCAAAAGCTCACTGGAGCCATTACTGGCCAAGGTTATTTCCTCACCGTGCAGTTCCATTGACCATTTCTGTCTGGCATCCACAACCCATTCCCACAGCTCCAGTTTGTGATTATGAATCTGCCATTTTTTGGCAGGTGTGTGCCTCTATTTCAGATGTGCATTCTTTTCCAGCTAAATAAATGGCAGCAGTTCACCCATTGATTGAGGGTACTGTCACGGAAAAATATAAAAAAAGGTCGCAAGGACAGTGGCCGGTGGCTCTCCTTGTCTCCCATGAGAGCTGGGCGCCAAGTGGACACCGTGATCTGTTCATCTGTCAAACCTGGAGGCCTGGGAGCAGCCGCTTGGTTGTTCTCCATGCAGTGGCAGTAAAGAGCTTCGCTCTCAAACCCTGCTGGGGCCTATTTACACTCCTCCGGCGCAGCTCCTCGGGGGACCCAGACAGGTGCGAGGCGGAGAAGGAAAACAAAACGAGGGGAGCAGAAAACCCCGAGGCCATGGCAAGGGCCGGAGGTACCGCCTGCCCACCGCGGGCACTGCACCGACGGCAACCGCGGCGGGGCCGGGGCGCTGCGGCCCCCCGACTACAGCTCCCGGCGTGCCAGCGCCGCCCCGCCTCCTGCCGCCGCCTTCCCGTCTCCGCGGTGAGAAAATAACCCCGAAGTTCCCCGCGATCAGCTGATCCCGGCTGACAACGAGGGGAGCAGGCGGAGGGGGCGCGGGTCCTGCCCGGCCCTGCCCTGCTCAGTCCCCCCGGGCGCCCCGACTGCATGGTCGGCCCCTGGGGGAGGAGAACCGGGACACCCCCCCCGGGCGCGGAGGGGACGGGGGGGAGGAGGAAGCGGCGGCCGGGACCCGAGTCCTTAGTCACCGGGTGCCGGCGGGAGGAAGGGGAAGAGAGGTGGCCGCCGGCTTGTAAACAATAGCCCGGCTCGCGGCGCCCGGCACCGCGCCGCCTTTGTTCGCAGCCCCGCCGCGGCTCCCCGCCCGCTGCCGCCGCTCGGCGGGAGGAACCCGGGGGGCTCCCTCCCTTCCCCCGGCCGGCGCGGCGCCGAGCGCAGCCCCAGGTAGGCGCGGGCGGGGGGAGGCGCCGGCCGGCACCACCGTTACGTAACCGCGGGCGGGTCGCGGGGTCCGCCCGGCGCCCCCGGGGGCGGCCGAGCCACAAGTGCGGCCGCCGCGGGGCAGCGCCCGCCCGGCGCCGGGGCTGCGGGGCCGGCCGGCAGAGGGGGTCATTCTGGAGCGAGGGGCGTCCGCGCTGGCTGGAGGAGGGGAGGCGGCCCAGGGCCGGTGCCCCGCGCGGCCCGGAGGCAGCAGGTCTAGACAAAGGCGGCGGCGGGGTGCGCAGGCTGCCCTCGGCGGGCGCTGGGCTCGGGGCTCTGGCTCTGGCAACTTGGGGCGCTGAGGAAGAGGGAGAAAATCCGTCTTCTGACAAGCCTGGCCGCGGTAGCAATCGTCTTCCAGCGTTACTAGAAGGAGCGCACGAAGAGAGCGGAATTTTTGTTTATCTGGCGAAGCACATCAGGAAATTCCCAGCAAATAAATACTGTGAACTCTCTGAAGGAGGAGCTTAGCTGTGGAGTGAAAGCAGAGAATTTTCTAGTCTTGACACGGTCCTTTTGTGTGTGTGTGTGTACATGTATATGCACTTGTGTGTTTCTGATGCCTTTTTTGTCTCTGTCAGCAGCTGTTTCCCTCCGATCTCTGCTTCAGGGAAATACTTGCTGTACCTGCTGAAGTGCACCAGGCTGGGTTTTGTTTTTCTCATCGCTGAAAGTATATGAGACAGCTAAGCAGAGAAAGAATGTACACTGGCATTTGGGTATAGTAATACATGAAACCAGCCACGCTGTTTATTTTGGAGAAAGAAAACTTCATTAACACTTAAAAAGACTCTTCCTGTGAGGCAGGTCAGTATTTGAAGCTTACAGAAGCATATATATTAATTATTTAAAATTAAGTACAGACAACACTCCTCTTGTGTTTCTTTCCTTTATGAAAATACTAAATTTGCAACTGACTTTTACACATACCATTGTTTGAAACAGAAACAAGGAGGGAGAAACATTGCTTTAAAGAAATCTGAAGATGAGTGCCCACACACAAACTGCAGAGAAGGGACAGAACACGACACTCCTGTGCCAGGAAAGCTATGTTTGCAGTGGGACAGATGAAGCAATCTTTGAGTGTGATGAGTGCAGGAGCCTACAGTGCCAGCGTTGTGAAGAAGAGCTGCATCAGCCAGAAAGGTTACGGAACCACGAACGGACCCGTATAAGACCCGGCCATGTCCCGTACTGTGACTCCTGCAAAGGTGCCAATGGGAACATAATGCATGCCAGTATGACGGGCTCGAGGCAAGTAGCAGCAGTGAGGTGCCAGGTGTGCAAAATCAACCTCTGTGTGGAGTGTCAGAAGAGAACACATGCTGGGGGAAACAGAAGGAAGCACCCTGTCACTGTGTACCATGCTGGCAAAGCCCAAGAACAGGAAGAGGAGGAGGGGATGGATGAGGAGACCAAGAGAAGGAAGATGACAGAGAAAGTAGTGAGTTTCCTCTTAGTGGATGAAACTGAGGAGATTCAGGTAAGAACTGTGGTTTGTTTGAACAGGCAAGATCCTTTAGTCTCAATCTAACAGGCTGCCTTGATGCATTGTTAGTGTGTGAAGTGTAACTGGCAGCAGTGGTAGCAAAATAATGGCCAGTTAAGTGCCTTGGAGCATCTTGGGCTAGGAAGACATAGCACCTTGGAGTGAGTGGCCTTGCTCATGAGTTCCTCAAAAGGTCAGGTTCATTAAAACTTTAGGTGTGGCAAGGGCCTCTTCTAAGAGGCTTGGTAAGCAAAGCTGGTGGAAGAATTCACTGTACTGAGACACACACAATTAAGATAAGAGGTGTTTGTGCAGGATGCTGATCATTCCTGAACAGAATTGTATGGACAGTATGGCACTATATCCTGCAAATACTGGCAGCCAATCTCCTACTGTATAACTAGGAGAGGGCACTGTACCAAGCAGTGCTAATGCAAGACTAAAGCTCCTTGCTGTCCTCCTTTAGTACCAGTAAATCTATCTGATTTTTAGAAATAGAACAAAGTAGAAATAAGTGTCCCAACTGTGCCATCCAAGTCCTACAGATATCATGGTTAAGCTATATTGCTTGTCACAAATACTGTTACATGTTAGTCTTTTGGTGAAAGAGGGGGAAATTGCCAGCAATTTGGGGTAGGCCTGCTGATAAAAATGATAGAAACTATTTGACTAGGAACAGCTGCTCATGTGGCACTATTTTAGAGTGTCTGGAGTTCAATATATGCAGTTAAAGAACTCTTCTGTTGGCCTCTACATTTGGTGAGCATAAGCACTTTACAAGGTAAAAATAATTTATAAATATAAAAGCAGCAACACGTGAAAGTCATGGAGCAGGTTAATTACACAAGTAAAAATTCAACTTTGTCTTCTGGCTTCCAGTTTGTGTTTTTTATGTTAAACCTTGTTCAGGAGACACTGAAAGAAAATGTGTAGTCACCTGAGGATTCCATATCTGGTTGCTCTAATTTAACGTATTCATGATAGCATCAGTAAAAAGAATTGTGATGATACTGTGATTGTTGGTATTGTAGTTATTTGTATCCCTCTTAGTCAATGTGCCAATCATGAATTGCAAGGAAATATGACTTAAGTATCTCATAGCTATACTATACTATAGAAGAGTGTATGTACGTGTGTGTATATATATATATATATATATATGTACACAGTAATTATACCATAGTATAGAATAGTTGCAAAATACTTGGGTCACATTTTTTATCCATTCAGGTGTACTGATTGCCAACTCACATGGCTTTTGAAGGGGGAAGGGAGGAAAGGATGACAGTCCTTGTGGTGCACTGACATAGAAAACACACTTTGAGGGACACTAGTGACTGTAAACTGAGTGCTTGAATTTTAGGTGTAGTAGCAGTCCTAAGTTTGTGTATTTCTAAGCCCTGAGCAAAGACACATTTCCTTGTAATGTATGACAGATGCAACTATTACTCTAAGATGCAGACTTTTCAATAATCCTTATCTAGCCACTAGAGCAAGCTCTGAAATACCTTGGAACAGGGCTGTCTTGGAAAGCTGCTCACAAACTGTGACAACTGTCGTTGTACCGGTTTAAGTTATATTTATACTCATGAATCTGTAAGCCTTATTGAGGTAGACCTTTGGCTGCCTCTTGCAAGCAAGTGCATTTGCTATTTGAATGTCATGGGCAATAAAGCCAACTTCCTTATTTGGGCAGCAGTGGTCCTTTATCAGATCATAGCAATTTGGTCAGAACAGGGTTGGGTTGAAAAAGCCCTCCGAAAATGATCTCGTATCACTATCAAGATGTTGAATCTGAGCTCTTCCATCTGGAGTGATTTTCTCTTCCTCACAGCGGAATACTTATGTGACTTCTCACAGCCAGTGTCAAAGGAGTTTGAGAGTTTTCAATTAAAATATTTTCTGGCAGCTGGAATTTGAAGAGTGCTTGCTATTGTAGTAATGTTTCTGCTAGTGAACATGAGGATCTTTTTTCAGGGAGGCCTGTCAGATGACTAGCTAGCTTTGAAGACATCTTGTGTGGCATCTTTTGCTCTTGATAATACTGATCAACCAATTTAACTATATTACATATATATAAATATATATATATATATAAAACTTATTTTGTGCTTGTCATTATTTGGGGAGAAATCATTAGAATATTCTTTATTTAAACCAACTTTTTGTCCAAAAATGCCAAAATATTAGTAACTTGAAATGTGGAGGTTCAGAGTTTGAGGGTGTGTGTCTCTTTAAACTTGAGTAGAAAAATAAGGATTTATCAGAATTATGGAGTCTAGTTATCTTTAACTGTCTTGTGTAATGACCTTTGGAACTTGAAAATTGTTGCATTAGTTAGGAAATAAGAGAGGAAAGTGCTGATTTGCTATCAGTGTTAGATTCTGCCATAGCAATGTTAAAAGCTACCAAAAAATACAAAATTAGGCAGAACTAGTTATGCTGCTGAACAAACATGATGGATTGAGATAATTATAGGTGTATACTTGTTTACGAACCTCTAACTTGACAGTGGTTCAGTGAGATGGGGACAAAAGGCTGAAAGATTTCTTTTTTAGTTTTCTTTGGAACTTGGAGTTAAGCTCAAGCAGTTATGTTTCGCCTCACTGTTCCTGTTGGCTTCTTAGAGGTGGTAGCTCTGAAACCAAAGAACATTTATAGCATGTAAGTAAATGCCTGATCTGGTTCTAGATCCAGAAGCACTGTGGATTAATCCATAAGGAGCTGTACCTGAGCAAATTAATTTAGCTGAGAGGTGGAAATTCTGAGCTTGGGCTCAGCACTACACTGATACAACTATGAAAATTCTGAGATCTCTCTTTGTGCCATGTTGCACAGATGTGTTGGTCTGCTCAGAGCTTCTTGTGCTTTGCAGACATAACTATAAGCTCAGAAAACTGAGGACTTCTTGTGCTTGTTCAAATTCATTTAGTCAGGAAGGGTCCCATTTTAGACCACCACTTGTTTGTAGAGAACTGATGGTAGCTAAAGTTTGTATCTGTGAAATACAAACTTCTCTATCATGTTCATCATAACAACACTATATCTGAGCTCCTCAAAAAGAGGTTGACTATCTCGTGGTAAGAAAATGCTGTTAGGGGTTGAATCCAAGTTCACACTGCAAGTCTGTGGAAGAACAGAGAGGTTGTTCCTCATGGAGTCCTGCCCCAGCTGTCTCACACACCACGCAGTGAGTGCAGTGCTTTGTGGCTCTTGAGTTAGACCCCAGTCATCCTGACGTACGTGACATATTTTTTCTTCATTCTTCCAGGGGTTGTTGCCCCTCATAAGACCCTATTGACTTCTATCAGAAAACAAAACTGTTTTACAAATTGGCATCACCTGCAATTTAGACCCTATTCTTGGTGCTTTTTCTCAAGCTGTATTATGCAGTTTCTCTTTACACAGTATTAAACTTTTGACCTTATCTATCACATATTGAAAGTTGAGGCTTCAATCAAATTGTTCTTGATAACTGCAGCATCTGTTTGTTAATGGGCTTTGACATAGTCTATCTTCTTTGCTCACTCTACTGAGAATGATATTGTGGAGATTACTTCCTCAGTCAATTGCTTTGATATTGTCACTGCTGTCCTTACATCTTCCACATCTCCTCTTTGCTTTGTTAGACTCAAACTGTGTGCCTTCTTTTTTTCATGTGTGTAAATCCCCCAACTGAATCTCCTAATCTGCTCTGTCAAGATGTCAGCTTTTCTTTCTTGTCTCTAACTTGCTGTATTCTCAAACAAGCATTATTGTGCTGTCACTGTTGCTGCCCCGTGCACACAGGAGACACTTCCCTTAAGAACTTACAGAATCAATTAACTGATATTTTTTAAAACTCCCCTGTATTTGTGGATCTATTAAGAAAAACACAGTGAAATACAACAATAAAAACGTGACTCAGGTTAGGATACTTGGTTCAAGTGCTGATACTGTCTCACTGTCCCATGTCACCTGCATCTGTCTTTGTCTCTCCTACTTATGTTTATGCAGTTTCTGGAACAGTATCCATTTTTGCTTTGTATTTATACAACACACTTGCAATAGAGCTCTTTAGCATAAAGCAGGGAGTTATGTATTTGTTGTACAATGAACTTTATTTACTACTACTTCTGAGGCAGGGGAGAAGTGCTTAACAATGCATAACAACAACTTGATATTTTTATCTTGGGGAACAGAAGTTGGGAGTTCTTACCACAGGATCAGAACTTAGTTGTAGTGTCACTAGTGGCTTCTACGATAACACTTTGTCCAAAGCCCTAATTAAGGACTCAGCCCATACACTTAACAGAAGTAGAGAAAGTCTTTCATCTACCCCAGAAGATAGGAGACTTGTGTTTATTAGTAATCTGCCTTAGAGTTTACAGATCTTTGACCAGAAACTAACTCTGTCACAAGAAATTACCTAATCTATGGGTTTCAACAAAAAATAAAAGGTGCTGACTTTGTAGCCTGATCTGTTTTTGGGAGACTGTGTTTTTTGGTGGTTTTTTTTCTGTGCTTTGGGGCAGCACAGTCAGCTGTAAGTTTCTGGGAATTTTAGTCCATGTTCTATAAAGTGAGGAGTCACAGCTAGTATATTTGCTATGGATATAAAGGAGGAGGAAAAAATGTTGAAGGATCTGAATTTTTTTAGGTCAGTGTGATCTGTTGTATCAGGATATGTAATTTCTGTCCCTTGATACTGTTGCTGTGCTATTGATGAGTTTTCTTCCTCTTTGTGCTTTAGAGAAATTTCCTTCCCAAAGTATTTTTGGGAGTTTACTGTCCTACGCTTTAGGAATTTTTCTCTTAATACTTTGTTATTTTTCGGTATTCTTCCCATCCCAGTCTGTGAACTGTTATCAGTTCACTTACATTAAAGTGCACTGTTTTCCTGTCCTTGGAATAAAGCAGTAGAAAAACTACTTAGCAGTTGCTGGTTAGGAGTATTCTTTCTTCCACTGCACATATACCAGTATTTTGAAGGGTATTTTTAGAAGACAGGAGAGGAGCCATTCTTTTAACAAATACACAGCTCCTTTAGCAGTCTCTGGCTGGCTCTTTGCTAATTTGAACATAGCCACATACAAATATTGCTTTTCCCTGGAACTAGTCTTACACCTTCTTCACGATGCAGTACTCTTGGGCAGTAATTAAAGTTGAGTATTTTGCTTGCTTCCTGTCTCTTTTGTCCATATGCTGACATAAGTGCAGGTGTGGAAGCCAAGGAGAGCATCTCACAGATGAGAGAAGCTGGTAACAAGCTAGTCTGGAATTACCCAGTGTTTCATTCAAGGAGTTCCTGAACTTAGTTCATTTCCTGAACTAAATAGTATTGGTGGGGGAAATGGTGTGTTTTAGTGCTTCCTCCACTTTATCCCTCTTTGCACTTATCCTTTTGGGCTCCTGGGTGCTGCCAGAAGGAGGAGAATGTAAATGCTTTGGGGTACATTCAAGAAAGAAGAGGGAACTGTCAGTTTGCTGTCCTCCAGCCCTTCTGTCTCTTCTCTTCCACTTTCTCACTGCTGCAGGGGTCACTAGAAGTTGTTGCAGATGTTGTTGCAGTAGACTTTTGACTTTTTTACCTGGGTTGTTAATGCCTTGCTGTAGGATCACATAAAGGCAGAAGTTTGAGTCCTTTGGTCTGCCTGTCAAAACAACCTGAAATTGGGAAAATAAGCAGAGTTCCTATTTTATAGGAAGAGTGGAACTGTAATATAAGTAAGTTTGTAAATGGCCCTCTTAACAAGGACAGTGGTATAAAGTAGTGTCCACACAGGTAATCTAGCTATTCCTAGTATTGAGGAAGACTAATAGTTATAGAATGAACTTGCTCACTGACTTCCTGTCTTCTGAACAAGTCTCTTCACCTGGATGTGGTCTGCTGCTACAGATATGACACTGGGGTGATGATTGGTAGCTCTGTAGCCAAATTAACATCCATGGGGAACTTGAAAGGTACTTAGGATACAAAATAATGATTTCTGCATCATTGTTTACTGTTCTCTTTAAGAGTTAGATGACACCATTACGTTAGTGGTTTTTTTGCAGCAGTTGCATTTACCTCAAAGACTATTGATTTTGAGTTCTTGCAAAAGTAGTTTTTCAGCAAGCAGTTTAGTGGGATTTCTAGTCTTATTTCTGCTTTCAGCAGTATCATATATCTCAGCAATCATCTACAAGGGTAACTTATTTGGTAATAGCAATATTTCAGCCAATATCGCCTCTTGGATTAGGAAGGAGTCCAATGAAGTTGGGTTACCTCCCATCTCCCTAAAGTTTTTTTCCACCAGTGTCTTAAAACTTTTGAAATAGGATCTTTCTCTTTGGGTAGAGTTGTTAAGCAGGATTTAACTCTTCTCTCCTTGCCTCTGAAAGAGTCCTGTAATAGATAGACATGGCCTTCAGACATGGGCATCCTCCATCCTTCATTGCAGGCACCTGTAGGTCCTGTTGAGATTCATGCTGTTAAGCTCTGTACAAACCCTTGAAAATACTGAACCTGAATTCCTTTGCCAGAGCTGTGGGAAGGAACAGGATAAAGAGATGAAAAAGACATTTTGTTCAGGGACAGTATTGTCACAGGTATGTACACAGGCTAATAACAAATCTCAACAGAACCCAGTGAAGGCAAATAAGAAGGAAAAGAATTTCAGGTTGGGAAACACTCGTAATACAAATGCTTTCCTTTACTTGAGCCAGACCTATACCCAGCATGGGAAAAAGATTAAACCCAGCTGGAACTGTAGTGTTGTAATCTAACCTTAGGTCCTTGTGGTGTGTCTGTCCTCTCCTCTGTTTTGCCCTCCTTGCATCTGGCGTCAGGTCCCTCAGTTTGGGCTTGAGAATCTCTAGGACTCCAGTCCTGAAAATGCTGATGTGTCTGCTGTCAGCTTGTCTGAAGTGTAGGAGGTTACTGAGGGCAATAATGATTGATATATTTAAGTGTTTGCCAGATTAATGATTAATAACTTACTCCTGAATACCAGAATGTAACTACTGGTATGACATACACAGTTTTATAAACTAACCTGGTGACACAGCTCTTTTGGGAAAGTTTACCAAGCTACTGTGAAACATTTACATAGTAACAAGTAACTCTTTGACCCATAGAATTAATGAAGTTTAGTTTCTGAGAGGTCTGCCTCCCATTATCCAATGCTTATCCACATTTTCTGTCTTTTGGGTAAGAAGCAGTCTGTGTGCTATCATTTACCAGCCAGCATGCTTACTAGCTAGCAGCCAGGGGTATGACTGGTTAGCTTACTGTTGTATTTTGGAGGCTGCGTGGGGTGGACGTGAAACATGCTGTTTCCTCAGGAACGTTATTAGTCTTTCTTTTCTACTTTGCTGTTTATTTTCATCAAACTTCTAAGAAATTTAGAGGCACCTATTTATGTATCAAATATGTCTATGTAATTCCATTACGGAATTTTTTTTGGGAAGTCATCCATAACAAAAGGTATAGGAGGCAACCTAAGGTAGAAAACTATAGCTGCTTGGACTTAAAATTCAGCCTTGATTCTTCTTGAGCACTTGCTTATGATCAAAATCTTCAAAGCTGAGAGGGAGTAATGCCCTCCTCAGGTCCCTTTCAACCGGAATAAGTCTATGATCTTATAGGAAACAAGATTTGAATTAGTATAGTTTAGAGCCTGTCTCAGAACTCTTGGTGTAACGGGTTTCATAGCAGAGTTTCTCTTCCTCGCAGGGGAGCTACCCAATTCTTTTTCTCACTTGATAACAAGAAACACTTGGGAATATCAACAAAAATTTCTCCTGGGGCAAAAGCAGGGAGTTTCCAGTTCCTTTTTTAATAGCCTGTTGCACTTGAGTTGCTCGGGTAAGCCAGCTACACTTCTTTGCATTCATGCACTGCCTTTTCAGGAGTGATTGTGAGGAGCCCTGCAGAGGTGTGAATTTTGGTGGCAGCACTGTATTATGGTGGATCTTATTCTTCTCAGTTTAGTCTTACAGGCTGTAGTTAAAGGAATAAATATGTTTTATAGGTTTCTCTCTTGTTTTCAATGTACACTGAAATTCTGACTTAATGGCCTAAGGGTGGGACCTGGGGCTTTAGGTATGCACCCATAAGACTGTTGTGTGAATCTACCTCTGGATAAAGCTCAGTTTTTTAAAGTTAAAACACAGATTTAGAAGCAGTGTATTAAAGAACTGGTCTGTGCTGAGCTGTGCAGATCTGACAGATCTATTCTGTTTCCAGGTTTAATGATTGATATAATAAATCTGTCCTTAAGATTAGTTACCTAATATTGTCTCAGTTTTGTATTTTAGAAGTTCAGGGCTGCTTAAAAGGTTGCAGATTTTATTTTAGCTTGTTTTGCTGTTTCTCCTTTTGATTTCAGGTGTTAGTTTGAATTCTTGTAAGCATTATCTTTTTAAAGCATTTTCTGAACTGTGAGCAGAATTACTTATATTGCCAGTGTTAAGTAATCCTTTAGGGGAAATAGTATTTATTTTCTTCCACTTGATTGTTTTGACTGCTTGTACTTAAAGACTAATTTGTTTCAGATGTTTGCAATTTTATGCTGGTATACATTTGGATGTGCTGTTACAAATCTTGTAGCTTATATTTCCATTCATTGAAAACAGTGTTAAATTTTATCCTCTTTGTTGATGTCATGGTTGTGTATCAGAAGATGTTGTCATGTGGTGGTTGTATAAGTTTAGAATCATTTAGGTTGGAAAAGAACTTCGACATCATTGAATCCAACCATTTACTCAGCACTGCCAAGTCCACCACTAAACTGTGTCCCTAAGCACCCTGTCTACACACCTTTTAAGTACCTCCGGGGATGGTGACTCTGCCACTTCCCCGGGCTGCCTGTTCCCATGCCTGATAACCCTTGATTCAGAAATTTAATTGTTTATATGATGATATCTTTCTTGATTGCAGAAAGTGTATGTTAGTTATTAAAAATACTTTGATAAAATGACGTCAGGCAATGAGTAAGTTTTCAAAACACAACAACAAAAGTACCAATGTGAGTCAAAATGACAGTGTAAGGCTAGCAAATGAAGGCGCCCTGATGAATACTATGCCAAGCATTCTTGATTTTTGTTTTGAGCTATTGTGTGTTGTGACACAACTCTGGCTTTGTGCACTACTTCCATGAATATTAGCAAGCCCTAAAGGGTTCTTAAAGAGTTTTAAGAGGAGAAAACTGTGGTAAAAATGTCTGATGCTCTTAATGTGTTTGTTTTGCCTAGAGGCAGATTTAAAGTTGTACAAGTACAGGTCATTGGAAACTGTTCTATTTTTTAGATTTTCTTTTCTTAAGCTTTTTAACACTTTATTGTTTTAATAACATTGTTACTAAGAAACTCATAGGCAGGAATGTCATTTTAGCAATTCTTGTTTCTTAACAAGAACTCTCTTGTTCAGCAGTTCTTTTTTCATTTTAGCAGTTCTGTTTCTAAATGGTTCTACTTTTTATTAGGGCTCAGTTCTAGGAAACTTGTTATGTTAGGTATAATAGATTTCCAAATATAGGTGTTTAAAGAAGCTTCAGTCCTAAATGTGCTCCACAGCCACATGGTATGAGTTTTTGTGCCCTCCTTATGGAAGACTTTAGCTATCAAGTTCTGGTTTCTTCTTGTTGAAGACCTTCACCTTCAATTCAGCTGAGCTTGGGCAAAGAGACTGCATAGGGAGCTGGATGGCAGTTGCTAAAAGCAATGTATTTAAAACTATAAAAGAAAGCTAACCAGGATTCTACCATATGATAGAGTAAAAACTGTTCTTTTTAGAAGAGAGTCTTCTAAGAGCTGTAACAAAAGTGTAAATGAGTGTCTGTACTAGAAATGGCAAAATAGGAAGGGGCTAAAGAGATGTGACTCTTGTCTTAGGTCAGATATACAGTTTTCATTCTTAATTTACATTGTTGAGCAATTTAAGGAAGGCTTCATATTTACCTTCTGCTGTTAACATCAGAGATTTGGAGCTCTTGGGCAATGTGGGAGTGGACACAGTTAGGGAAACATGATTCCTTTGCATATACAGCAGAAGGTGGTACCATACAAATTTCTTTAGAGATGAGAAGCAAAATGGGGAAGTGGGACTTGATAGACCTAGTAGGGATTAGTACACATCCACTCTGACTTTAAATGTCTTAAAGAAACTTGCTTAAGGGAAGTAAATTTGACTACTGGTATGGGGATTGTTGTGGATGTTTTTTTGAGAGCATCATCCCTGTGCTCAGCCTTGGTTAAAGTCAACTAGTGCGCGAGAGCAGGGAGCACCCAATGTCATACAAGCATATGCAACTTCAAAGGGAAGGTGTTTTTTTGGTTGTATTAGTTTGTTTTTTGGTTTTGTTTCTTCTCTCCTAACACGGAATTTATTGTAAGGATGTTGCAGTATCCAAAACTATGACTAGGTTCTAAAAGGGGTTAGATCACCTCCTAGAGGATAGGTCTGTTGGTTCTCTACCAAACATGAGCGTCTGGATGCAACTGCTGCTCAGGAAGTCCTTTGTTATATGACTTCTGAGAATTGATAAAGCATGCTAGGAAACATTTACTTGTTTCGTGTCTAAATTCTTTCTCAGTCATTACCAAGATCTGTAAGACACAGCATTGGACTAGCTAGACTTTGGTGTATTCTTGTGCTCCTGGGTAATTTGCTTGTCTGAATCACTCCTGGGTTACCTGTCTTGAAAGGAGGCCTGAAAGAGCCTAGAACCTTGGAAGGGGGTAACAGCTCAGTACTTTGGATGTGTGATTTGATATTTAGCATAACTTTTTCTGCTGGAGTAATCTGAATTATTGATCTGGAACCAACTTTTCTTCTGTCTGGCTCAGCAATCTACCTCTTTTTTCCCACAGTATGTTGCCTTGGCATCAGCAGTTTTTAAGGTACATTGAATGCAAAAGAAAGCTGTTGGTGTGGACATTTGCATTAGCTCAGCTTAGGACGACTTCCACATGAGTTGACTCCTGCCTCTTATTGGTGGGAATGCATCACAAAGCTACGCTTATCCCTGTGGTCCCTACTGTCCTTTGTGTCTTCTGACATTACTGACTCAGCCTCTTCCACAAACTCTCCCAAACTGCTACCAGAATAATAACCAGTGCTGCCTGAAAGACTTTAGTCATTAGTTGTCCTGCCAATACTTAAGCAGCTGTTTGAAAACTATTTCCTTGTGCTGTCCAGGGAGTGCCTAGCCACTGACTCTGGCAGAAAGGATCTGCCACCAGTATGGTTAGAAGTTTGGGAGGTGGGAGTTAAAAACAAAACCCTTTGAAGAAGACAGTATCATGTCCTTTTTGCTTATGCACATGTAACATATCGTCAAACCTGTAAATGTTTTTAGGACTTATCTCATGAACCAAGAGCTTCCTTTCAACCACAGAGACATCTCCAGAGACACTAAGAGAAATTGCATCTATCATCTAAACTACCTTCCTGATTATAATAATATATTAATAACAATGATAATAAAATAATAATAACAGCTACCAAAAAAGCAGACCCTTTCTTCGGTTCACCTGTAACTTGAGTGTATCTTCATGTTCTCCCACAGACACCAGGAAATATTCTGTTGAGAGCATTTTGATTTCTCTGTTTCCTGTTTTCTTCTACTCTATGAGGCTGCCTTGAATGATTCGAGTCCATGAGAAGCTACTGCAGCCCCGCAGCCCTACAGCCCACAGTTTTATTTTGTGAATGCTGTTCCCAGCCACAATCTGGCACACTGATTACTTTTTATGTTTTTGGTACACTGGCTGGCTTTTATTTTCCTTCAAAGTCTAGCTGCTGCTGATAGATTTGACCAAAGCAAATAGGGCTGGGTAGGCTTTAAACTAATTTACTGATCTAAGAATGAACTTGTTCAAAGAAAACATTTATTACCTCATGGGCTCTCTGGATTGTGAGACCTTCCATGTGTCCTTTCAGGAGGGAAATAGCTAGGAGCTTCAGAACTTGAGAGGTAGGCAAGACGGGATAGAAGCCCTGATCGTTTCAGTTAATGGGGATTCCTTGAGGAGGGAATTGGGGTGAAGAAAGTGAATTCAATCCTTCAAGAAGAGTGCTTCTGTCATATTCTTCCATGTCACATAATACATGGATAAAACTTGCTGGAAGAAGAAAAAGCAAGGACTAGTGTACTAGTTTAAAGGTAAACCATCAGGAGAAATGAACCCAATTCAAAAGAGACCACAAGTCAGAGTTACAATTTAATAAAAAATAATACAATAATACAATTATATGGACAAGCAATTGGTTTTAACCCACAAAACCCAGATGTATAACCCAGCACCCTGGAGCACGAACAGAGTGGTGTTCGTTTGCCCCCGTGCTGAGCCCCACGTGGTCCCTGAGTCCAAAGTAAAAGGAGGGGGGGAAAACCTGTTGGTGAGAGTGCTGGTCACAGTCTAGTCGAGGGTGGTGATTGCAGTCTGGTCGAGAGTGGTGGTTGCAGTCCAATTGAGGTTCCGATGGATCCTCTGGATCCGATGAATGGTACCAAAGTCCCAAGACCCCAAGATTATATACACTCAGGTTCGAGTGGGAATGTCCAGTACCTCCCCCAGGGCGGGGAGTTCCACAATGGGTGGTTGTGAGTTGTGAGATATTTTTTGAATCCTTGGTGGTCAGTTAGCAGACATGACCCCTCAGGCTGGGTGTGGAAGTGCTAATGACTCCCTGGAGGGGAGTTAACATCACCCGTAACTATAGCCTGAGGGGGTCAGGTGTGCTTTGGGCAGCTGCTGCAAACAGTCTATTGTTAACAGTTCCTGGGAAATGACATAGGGGGTATAGAATACACAGTTTGAGTTACACCCACACAGTGATGAACTGCTCTTGGCTGCTCTAACTGGGACAAATAAACAACTGTAGCCAGAAGCATAAAACCTGTGAAAGCCAAGGCCATGTTCTGCAACAAAATCAAACTCTTGTACAGAGCCCTAACCCCATTTCATTGCTTGTTTGTCTGTGTCTGTTGCTCTAGTATCTGAAAAATACCCTGTTCTTTAATCTAGATAGCATGATACTTGTCACTTAATCTATGCAAAGCCAAAGAGAAGTTAACTGCTGAAGGCTGTCTACTCCCTTTTGGTTTTGTATCTGAACGTTCTTTTGTGTTTTTTTTTTAATGGAAGTACAATACAGTAAATTATGAAATGGATCGTTGAGATAGCTGTGGCACCTCTGTGAGAGCCAGTTTGACCTGCTTTGAGCACCTGACTCCACCGCACAACTTTGCTTCTTCTCTGCTCCTCTTCTGCCTCTCCAGCTGAAGGATTGATCAGCTGGAGAGCAATGGGAGCAGGACAGGCTGCAGCACAGATGCATGGCAGAGATTTTTCTCCCTAAACAGGTGCTCAGCCTCAGTGGATGAGGCAAGTTAGAGTGACAAAAGCACTCTCCTGAATTTGGATGCTTGCCAGGAGACCAATGCTACTATGGAAGTCTGCCATGCTCCAAGTAGCTGTTCTGTCAGACTTGGAAGAGAGTTGTGCTCCCTTCTCTGAAAGGACTGCCTCAAGGAATGGGGTGAAGTACAAGAGGTTTGACCAGACGTAATCACAGTGAGGCAGCACTTCTAAAACAGCTACATGATGGAACAGTAAATCACATTGATGTGTATGTTTTACAAAACTGCATTCTAATATTTTGCTTTGTACTTCTTGGTGCTTCAGCAACTTATGATGAAATCTGAAGAGGAGATAATTGGTCTTTTTAAACTTGTGAATCCTGTAACCAGCTGTGTTTTCAGTGTTGTCTACTCCAATTGCATATTTATAATATTTTTCTCTTTTTGTTTTGGAAGGTAAGGAATGAAGAAGACTTTATTAAGAAACTGGACTGCAGTCCTGACCAGCATCTAAAGGTGGTGTCCATCTTTGGGAACACAGGGGATGGCAAGTCTCACACCCTTAACCACACTTTCTTCTATGGCCGGGAAGTCTTCAAGACATCTCCAGCCCAAGAGTCTTGCACAGTTGGTGTCTGGGCAGCCTATGACCCTGTCCGCAAAGTGGTGGTAATTGATACAGAGGGCCTCCTGGGGGCCACCGTGAACCTGAGCCAGAGAACACGGCTGCTGCTGAAGGTCCTGGCCATCTCTGACCTTGTCATCTATCGTACTCGTGCTGACAGACTCCACAATGATCTCTTCAAATTCCTTGGTGATGCCTCGGAGGCTTATTTAAAACATTTCACTAAGGAGCTAAAAGCTACCACAGCCCGTTGTGGCCTAGATGTTCCTCTCTCAACTTTGGGTCCAGGTGTCATCATCTTTCACGAGACTGTGTACACCAAACTACTGGGCTCTGGTGAGTAGGCAGTAAGAAACTGAATTACAGTGTGCTAAACGCTGTCTAGAAATTATCAGGTTGCATTGAATATTCAGCATTCTACCATATAAAAATATGATTTGCGTTTTGCTCTCACTTGTTTAAGTCTGGGAACCAGGCTGTGGAACTAGCAGAGCGTTCCCTGTTGGTGATCTGGCTATTGCAGATCAGCTAGAATAATCCTCTTAGCCAGCTGTACATCAGACTAGTCATGAGTTCTGCCAGCCACAGGAGGAGACATCATACAAAATCATGAATATTGGGTGATATAGCAGAAGAAGGTGAAAAGTGATGTGGTGGGTTGACCCTGGGTGGATGCCAGGCACCCACCAAAGCCGCTCTATCACTCCCCTCCACAACTGGACAGGGGAGAGAATATAATGTAAGGTTCATGAGTTAAAGACAGGGAGAGATCACTCACCAAATACTATCACGGGCAAAACAGACTCAGCTTGGAGATATTAATTGCGTTTATTACCGATAAAATTAGAACAGGATTATGAGAAATAAAATAAATCTTGAAAACACCTTCTCCCCACCCCTCTCCCCTTCCCAAGTTCCCCCTCCCCCCCCCCCCCCCCCCCCGCGGCACAAGATGATGGGGAATGCGGGTTACAGTCAGTCCATCCCAGGTTGTTCCCACTGCTGCTCAGGGAGAAGAGTCCTTCCCTTGCTCCAGCGTGGGACTGTCCCTCCCATAGGAGACAGTCCTTCATGAACTTCTCCAACATGAGTCCATCCCATGGGCAACAGTTCTCCATGAACAGGGTGGGTCACTCTTCCAGGGGGTGCAGTTCTTCAGGCATAGGCTGCTCCAGTATGGGTTCCCCACAGGGTTGTAAGTCCTACCAGGAAAACCTGCTGCAGCGTGGGCTCTTCTGTCCATGGGTCAGCAGGTTCTTGCCAGGACCCTGCTCTAGCATGGGTTTCCCACAGGTTCACAGCCCTCCTTCGGGCATCCACCTGCTCCAATGTGGGTCTCCTCCACAGGCTGCAGGTGGATCTCTGCATCCCTGTGATCCCCCATGGGCTGCAGGGGCACAGCTGATTCACCATGGTCTGCACCACAGGCTGCAGGGGAACCTCAGCTCTGGTGCCTGGAATACCTCCTGTCCCTCCTTCTCCAGTGACCTTGGTGTCTGCAGAGTTGTTCACATGTTCTCACTCTGCACTTCTCTGGCTGCAATTACATCTGCACAATAACTTTTTTTCTTCTTAAATATGTTATCACAGAGGTGTTAATATCATCCCTAATTAGTTTGGCCTTAGACAGCAGCAGGTCCGTCCTGGAGTTGCCTGACATTGGTTCTGCCAGATATGGGGCAGCAATTTCTCACAGAAACCACCCCATTAGCCCCCCTGCTACCAAAAGCTGGCCACACAAACCCAGCACAACTGAGATACCCTGGGATTTTGGCAAGGATATGTACTACCCTGTTGCAAATAAAACAAGGATAAAATTCTGTGTGGAAACTAGGAGGAGCAAGAATAATGACTTCGATGAATGTCACTCTACTTTTTTTAATTCTGTGGACCAACATCATTCTGAGGCTGACGTGAGGTCGGGACTGAGTTTGTGGTGGCACAGAGCTGATGATTTGACACCACTTCTCTCTATGCAGGTATCTGATACAGCCAAAGGAGCAGACCTGGCACACTACTATTCCCACCAATTTCAGTGTTCTTCACCAGTACTTTTAACTTGGCTCATGTAACATTTGACTATTTGTATTTAAATTCTGTATTTTATTTGTATGTCTGAGTGAAATGCACTGTCCTGTGGAAGTCATGGTGTGTTTTGGTTTTGACTATACAGGGATCTAAATTTCTTCTCTTTTTTTGCATGTTTCAAAAGGTACGATGAAACCTTTCTTAATTTGGTCCATTTCTGGTGTTCTGATAAACAAGATCCATGATGAATTGGCCTGCAACAGCTGAGGCTCAGTCCTGCTGTCTGTGAACATATAGGAGACTTCTGTTGTGTAATACCACAGCAGTCCTGGCTGACCCATATTCTCATTTGGGCTTTTCTAAACAGTGAGGTCTTGAGCTAGCAGAAGAACTTGACATTCTTTCTGGTTATTATTAGAGTAACCTCTTAATAACTTTTAACTTACTTACAAGGCAGTTCCTTTTCTTACATACCAGTTTGCTGATTAGCAGTTCAGAGTTTCATATAGTTGTTGACATTTACTGTTTCAGCAGGTCAGCCTTTAGTGAGGACACTTTGCACCTGTATGCAAAGTCAGGGTAGTAAAAAAATTATATTTTTATGATCACTGCTGGTCACAGTAGGAATAGGAAAGAAACCACTTAGCATGTGGATACGCAGAAAGCTGTAACCATCTGTCTCAATGGATAACTGAGATAAGTGTGTTTATATAGTTTTAGGGCAGGGAAGAAAGGGCCTGCCTTATTCTGAATCGTACAGCAGGTACTTGGAAGCAGGCAGAAGAATGCAGTTGGCTCTGTGGAGTCTGACCTGATGTGACCAGCTCTGAAGTGCTTTTCCACGTACAAATGGTTGATAAAGGCTTGGTCTTCCTTGCTGCAGTACTGGCATGGAGAACAAGCAATCCATGTAAGGTTCATGTCCTCCACTTATCAGGTGCTAGTACTGGCTATACCAAATTATGATCTGGTGAGAAGAACTAATAAGTGTGCTGACATGGTGTTGCCTTGTATTATGTCCTAAATTGCTCCTTAATCTGGATATCTGTTTGGAAACTTAGATGTCTCCGATTTTACCTGAGGAACTTGGTCTTAGAATCTAAAGCTCTGTGTCACAAAGCAGAGGCTGCTTTTGGAAACAGTTTGTTTCTTTTCTTTATTTTAAAGTACGATAATAACTGCATTCCAGATGTATTAGAAGATTCAATTAAGGAAATTAGAACTATGTTCATATGAAAGCACTATGCCATTTAAATATTATTTTGAACAGTCAGTTGTTTATATACTTGCTGATACTCTTATGTATAGATCATCCTTCTGAGGTTCCTGAGAAGCTCATTCAGGATCGGTTTCGGAAGCTAAGCTGTTTTCCTGAGGCTTTCAGCTCAATTCACTACAAGGGAACAAGGACATACAATCCTCCAACAGATTTCTCTGGGCTTAGGCGAGCTGTGGAGCAGCAGCTGGAGAACAATACTACTCGGTCACCTAGGCAGCCTGGGGTTATCTACAAAGCACTAAAAGTAAGTGGAGAAGAGTTTGTCACAGTCTTTATTTGTATCACTGTTGCTAGTAACTCAGTTGCAGCTCATAAAGGTAGAGCACATGAACCACTGATGCAGATGGCAGGTGTCTGGATAAAGCAAGTCTTCCATGAAGATCATAATTTTGTGTAACAGCCAGGGAGGTTGGGTAGTTTTTGGTTTTTTTACTTGAAAACTAACAAGCACCTTAGTAAAGACCACGAAAGGTCAAGAAAAGTTGTAGAGCAAAACTAAGCAAAATCAAAAAACTGAGCTGGGAAGAAAAAAGTAACTGGGGCTGTGAGTAACAAGCACTTAGTGATTTACAAAGAGAAGGCTCAGAAGGAGTTTTTTTTATGAAATTCCTAAAGATGGCCCCAGCACAAGAGGAGAAAATGCAAGATATTTGGAGGGAGTTAATAGTTGGCAAAACCTAGCACTGAATTTAGCGTAACCCAAGGCCTAGGAAATGTGCTGGTAGCTAGGGAACAGGATGGGATAAAGCCAAATGATGTATTACTTCAGAGTGAGTGATCTTCTTAGACAGTTCACTTTGCTAGGGTTTCAGAAGGATTTTAGGGTCTTCAAATTTGCAAATTTGCAGTCTTTCTACAAGTTTCCACTACCACTACTTGATTAACATCGCATTTTCTTTGGCCTGAAGAGCACAGCTGTCATCAGGGAGGGGTAGGCAGAGCTGGGGCATATCTGCTGAAGAAGGTAGTGCTAGCAGTCTTTTCTGATGTTAGTCACAGCTGTTGGAACAGATAATTCTGTCTGCTCTGTATTTGTGGTAGCTGAAGCACTGGAAGTATCAGGGTGGCATGTATGCATTAGGGAGCAGAGAGGCAGCAGGGGGAAAACAGCTAGAGTGGTTAATTTCAGTTTAATTTCTAGGACTTTATTGCAATAGTGAAGTAACCTGGTTTCAGATATAGATGCTAATATACTTAAATTCATGTCCAGTAGAGTGTTTGCTGTGTTCAGATCGCTACTGACAAATTAACTTTTTTTGTTTCACTTATTGAGGACATAAGGCTTCCTAGAGATCTATGTCCACTTTTTCTAATTTTTGAATTCATTGTCCAGTATCAGTCAAGCTTGAAAGAGAATGTAAAGCCAATTTCCTTGAAATTATGTGAAATCAAATGTCTACATAGAGATCTTATCTGAGGGAAGTTATGATGAGAGAGATACACACACGTCTGGTGCAGCCAACCCTTCTTAGGACAGCAGAGATGCACCCACTCCACCCACCCCCAACCCTGTGAGGGAGAGGAAGGAAGAGAAAGGCAGACAGCCACTATATTAACCTCACCTGTAGGAAGAGTTTCAGTTAGACCTCATACCTTCAGAGATCTCCATCAAGAAAAGCTTTACCATTTGCTTTGTTCCAGTGCTTGCTCTTTTTTTTTTCCTAATCATAACACCCAAAAGAACTGGAAAAGGTAATTATGCCAAAGCTAAGGACTGATTTAATCTGAGAATAGATGTTTCCAGGAAAGGGTACAAATCCCTTTGTCTCGGTTTTGCAGTTTCACAAGAGAAGAGCAGTTGTTGAGTGGGCAGAGGAAAGCTCAGGGCAGCACTTTCTGAACTGAGAGGCAAAGAATGTGTCCTCATGTACTGTGAGAAATGATCCTCTGAGGTTTTTTTTGTGAGGTTTCCAGAATGCAAAGCCTTTTTAGCAAGAGCCCTACTATTTTGGGCACGGATTGTATGCACAGAGGTGGATGCAATCTTCGTTCACCCCTTTCTGCTACAAAATTCAAAGCAGGGAGAGGAGGAGAGGAGAAGAGTATCTTACAAGTAATCAGGTCACTTTCCAGCAAGTGCAAGACTGTCTTCTTTGTTGGTTTTCAATCCTTGTCTTGGTTTCCAGGTTAGTAAGACATTATTTGTTAGCTGTGTACTCTCTTTGCCTCTCCCTCCAGTAGAGGAATCCTTGCTGTTGCTTGCAAAAGCTTGCATAAAATGTCTTCGTTGCTCTCCATCCCTTACCAGTTCATTCTTTTCTGTTTGACAGGCTCTAAGTGACCGGTTCAGTGGGGAGATCCCTGATGACCAGATGGCTCACAGCTCTTTCTTTCCAGATGAATATTTCACATGCTCCTCTGTGTGCCTCAGCTGTGGGTAAGTGGATGAGAAATGCTTCTCCATCCTTCTGGAGGATAGTGCTGCTCTGGTCTGCAGCCACAGAACGTAAAGTTTCTGTGACGTCTTGACAGCTGACATCACATATCATCAGCTAGTATTTCCAGACAGAATTATCTTGAAATTCAACTCTTATATAGATTGGATGACTGTTATTGCTGCATCCCAGCTGGATGCATGGTTTTTGCCTACTCTGTTTTTGTGCATGGCTACAAACCTGTGCTGCCCATATCTTTTCCCAAATGCAAGCCGGGCAGGAAGAAAGGAGTGCCTAAATAAATCCCTTGAAATTTCCTGTGTTTTTTTCCTGGCATTTTTCTTACCTAAATGGTATAAACAGTCCTAAAGCATACATCATGGTTGGCCACTGTGTTCAGTGACCACGTCTAAGTGGAGCTCCAGATTTGATTAGACCTTGGCTTGTAGCTCTCTGGGAAGAGCCCCGAGATTGAACCTGCAAGGGCAGTAGATGGCAGTCAGTGGTCTGAGTCTGTGAGGTGTATAGCAGCATGATGTTATTGCTGGTTATGCTTCTGGAAGCATTTCCTCTCAAGTGTGATATAGTGCTGTGTTTCTACTCTCTTATGTTCATTAGAGAATTTCCAGCAATTCCTTGCAAAGGCTGCACTGTTAAGTCCGTTGTGGTCAATTTCCAAACTTGTTTAGTCCTTCCCAAAATACTCTCTGAAATTTAAATTTGCTACAGTGATCATTTTCTGCAGTGAACTGTTGTGTAGTGCTGCTTTGTATGTGAAACAGTTGCTACACCTCCTTCTGAAAAGCCTGCCTTTCAATGATAAATGTTGTCATTGCTGTATGTACAGTTGTGGAAATGGTTTGAGGGTACAGCATCTGTATAAATGCAAGAGTAGTAATAGAAATGAAATCTTGGTGACATCTGTCCTGTATCTAACAGTGACAACTCAGGGTTTGCTTTTGCATACTCAGGTGTGGCTGTAAGAGGAGCATGAACCATGCAAAGGAAGGAGTCCCTCATGAATCCAAAAGTCGATGCAGATATTCTCACCAGTATGATAACAGAGTCTACACTTGCAAGGTAAGTAACGATACAAGGATAAGATCTGAAGAGTGAGAAAGGAAAGTATGACCTAGTATATGAGGAATATCATAGGCATGTACCTGTTTTCTTCCATTTTTTTTCAAAATGTCAGAGGTGCTCATGGCCTTGACAAGAAAAATTGATCCTCATTCAACTTGTATGTTTGCTGGGATAGGTTATCACTTGTGTGTGCTGTGTCTCATTTTTCTAGCTAAACCGTGAAGCCAGCTGCTCTTGGGTAATGCTGACCTTCTACATATTTGATGTGGCTACTCTTCCTATTTCCTTATGCCCATTGCTTGGTATTAGCCAATTTTTCTGAAGGATATGTGCAGGAGACAGGGAAATTTTTGTCTACCATCATGGTCTTTATTGATATAGAAATATTTCCCTGATGTCATTATTAACAGTAGTTTTGCTTTGTTATAAATCAGTTCCGATGAGTGCTCCTTTGCTGTGGAGACCCCTGTATCTTAATTATATGCTTTAGGTGTCCAAACAGCTGCCAGATCCACGTTTGGATTCTCAAGAATGCAGTTTTAGTTGAGCCTTTATTTTACAGGCCTGTTATGAACGAGGGATGGAGGTCAGTGTGGTGCCAAAAACCTCTGCTTCCACAGACTCTCCTTGGCTGGGCCTTGCCAAGTATGCCTGGTCAGGGTGAGTACTGCAGCTGAGATCTCTCTGCTCCCTGTTGCCTCTAAGCTACGTGGTGCACTGGACCTCCAGTGCTTTCAGGTTACCACTGAGGTAACCTGTCTTCCTCTTCTGCAGATATGTGATTGAGTGCCCCAACTGTGGGGTGGTGTACCGCAGCCGGCAGTACTGGTTTGGCAACCAAGATCCTGTGAACACTGTGGTGAGGACAGAAATTGAGCACGTCTGGCCAGGGGTAAGTCTGGTTGCTGGGTAGTCTTTGTGTATGTGGGCAACCATGTTAATTTGGTTCTTCTGGACGTTGATGGAGAAAATGGATTGGCTTTCATTACAGCTGTTCCCTGTCTCTGCTCTTCAAAAGAACCTTTGCAAAGCCTCCACTCATCTTTTGGCTATCTTGAAATGCCCAAGATGTCAGTGTATGAACACTTTGTGTTTATGGACCTACCCCTGTGTTTCAAAGCATGGCTGGTGAATTTTTTTCTTCTGATTGCCCCCCAGTTTAAGAGGAGCAATGGGTTGCAGAGCCATCTGCATCTAAAAAACCCAAAAGATTTCCTTTTTTTATTCTCAAGTAAATATCCGTTTCTTTCCAGACTGATGGATTTCTGAAAGACAACAACAATGCAGCTCAGCGTTTGTTGGATGGCATGAATTTCATGGCTCAATCAGTATCTGAACTTAGCCTGGGACCCACAAAAGCTGTGACCTCCTGGTTGACAGACCAGATTGCCCCAGCTTACTGGAGACCCAATTCTCAGATCCTGGTAAATAGCAGCTGCTATAGAGAAAGGCTTTGTATAACTAAAACCCCTTTTCCTTACCCTTTAAGTAATACAGAACTTTGCAGATTCCAAATGGTTCTTGTTTTACTGCAACAATCCCTTCTCCTACAATTCTGAGAAAACTGAAATGTCTTCTCCTCTTCCCATTCTTGACTTATCTAAAGTATGAACAGAGAGTTGGCCCAGCCCTGCTAGAGAGACTGTTTCTCCCTATTCTTTGTGAGCTCCTCTCCCAGCAATATCACAGAAACCCCTGGCTTGCATGAACTTTGTTTTCAAAGCAAAGAAACAACATATTAAATCTGACTATTGCAGTTGATAGTACTATTTTTGTGGGTGCAGATGTTAAACTCTGGTTTCATACCAGATGCAAAAAGCATCAAGCAGTTCAAATAGGAAAAGATTCCCTGTGTCTAGCAGGAAACAGACTCATCTTCACTCATCTTCAATGAAAACTGCCTTCTGAATTCTTACCCCTCACAAAGGTCAAGCAACCACCATTCAGCCCTGCATCATGTGGCTGTGTTTATTTGTGATTGTGAATGAAGGGATCCTAGCAATATATTTGCTTAACCACTGTACACCTACCTGTCTGAATCACTTCCCCAGGGTAAAGTTGTGGGGCTGGTAGGACCCAGGTCTTGTGTGTAGCTGTATTTTTCACAATTTGTCTGAGACTTGGCATCCTGGGCTTCTGCTCTCTATTTTTGACTTAAGGAACATGAAACTAACAGTTTTCCTCTCTGTGTTGTTCTGATTAGAGTTGTAATAAGTGCAACACGCCTTTTAAAGATAACGACACTAAGCATCACTGCCGGGCCTGCGGAGAGGGCTTCTGTGATGGCTGTTCTTCCAAGACCCGTCCAGTGCCTGAGCGAGGCTGGGGACCAGCACCAGTGCGTGTGTGTGACAACTGCTATGAAAACAGGGGCATCCAGTTAGGTAATATTGAGTGGATTGTGACAGAATTATCTCTGGGCAACAGCCTGAAGTCTTTGCCCCTGATTTCTGGATCACAGCCATTCCCACTGAGTGTAGACAGTGTTGTTCAAACTGGGCTTCCATACAGTTTTTGGTTGAGAAGCTCAAGAGCTCAATGCCTTTTGGAAGAAAGATGACCCTTTCAAAGAGCTATTGGGTATTTGACCCCCTGACAAAATTACTTTCTAATTGTGTCTTTACTTTGTTTTTCCAGCAGCTGCTGATGGTCTGGCACTAACATCAGAGCAGGGATGCTGCTGTTTCAGCAGACTAGTATTTTGTCCATTATTGCTAAAATGAAAACTCTGCAATCCAGGACTGGGGATGTGGGAGATAAAGGCTGAGGAGGGACTCCAACATGCCTTTTTGGGTTTGCTGCTGGTTTTTGTTAATGTAAGGCAGAAATTGTGGTGGTTGTAGGTGTTGAGCCCTTCACTCTTGTGTCATGCAGATGTGGCTGAACTGCCTTCAGATGAGGAAGGGGGGACACTTATTGCCAGGAAGGTGGGGGAAGCTGTGCAAAACACACTTGGAGCAGTGGTGACAGCCATGGACATTCCCTTAGGTGAGCTCTGTTCTGTTCTGATGGATTTTTTGCCTAAAGGCATTTTTGTGCTCAAACTGATTAAACTTCAAGAGTTTGTGTGACAAGCTGGCACCTCTGCTATGCTATCACTGTTGGTTGAGAGTTCTACAGCCCTCTCTGCCTCTTCTGCCTAATGTTTCCTCTTGGTTTTCAAAGCTTTTTTTTCTGCAGTTCACACTTTCTCTTCTCCCTATTATGCAAATCTATGTGCACCAAGCTGTGAGTAATTCATGCTCCCCTGATGCATTCACTGCAGTGACCTGCCATTTGGAGATCCTAAAGACTGACCAATTAGGAAGCATTTGGTTTTCTTCCAGAGATGCTGAGTGCCTTTTAAGTGTGTTCAGATACTGCTGGCACTTGGTACTTCTGTAGGGGAGGGCTGAGAATTTGAAGCTGTCCAGGTTGGTAATGATGGGGAAGTAATCAGTAATGTGATCTTTAAGGGTGAGCTTGTACAGTGAATGTTTGCTGTTCTTTCATGTGCTGGGTGGCAGTTAGGTATGTCAGCAAACATTTCATATTTGAATCTTCTGTTGTTGGACTTGATTTCCTGCTCATTATGCAGATCATCATTCAACTGCTTTGCCTGCAGCATGTTCTGCTATCAGTTTTGTGGGTGTTTCCTCTCAGAGTCCATGAAGGGCAGAATAAATCCCTTTCTCAGTTTAGACAGTACATGCGTTTCTGAATATTTGGCTTGGTAACTGTGGGGTTTTCTGGCCACACATGAAACTGAAGATATGGAAAAGCAAGTGTCTCAACCTCTGGAAGAGTCTGAGTAAGGGAAGATGCCACTATTTAAGGAGAAACAGTCTGCCCCTTTGAAGACAAGTAGAATGTGAGAGAATGGCAGAATGCCTTAAATGGCTACCCATTGCACTAAAGTATTCTGTCAGTAGATCACCTCCCCTTAATGGCAGTAGTATGACTTGCAGTGTGTGTGTACTTCCCCTGGAGTACATTCTTGATGTGCTTATGTTGACAGATTATTTTCTTGTCCCTCTTTCTCATCCCCCCACCTCACTTCTCCTTAGGTCTGGTAAAAGATGCTGCCCGACCTGCATACTGGGTACCAGACCATGAAATCCTGCACTGCCACAATTGCCGGAAGGAATTCAGTATCAAACTCTCCAAACACCACTGTCGGGCCTGTGGCCAGGGATTCTGTGACGAATGCTCACATGACCGCAGAGCGGTTCCCTCTCGCGGATGGGATCACCCAGTCCGAGTTTGCTTTAACTGCAATAAAAAGCCTGGTGACCTTTAACCCCAGGCTCCTCTCCAGATCTTTGCAATTCCTTATGTTCTCAGGGTTACAAATGAAAATATCTGGTCTCCCTTTCACCTTTTAACCTGTTGCAGCCAGAGTGCATGTTTCCAGTTTCTGGCCTCCTCTCGTGTTATATCCATCTTAAAACGCTGGGAATGAGCCTATGTTCAGCCTCTAGTTTTAATTTCAAATTAACTGGGAAAGGGACGGAGCTCCCTTGTAAATGAGCAAACCAAAATCCAGTGTATTTTATTTCAATTAAAAAAAAAAAAAATATATATCAACTATGTATACTTCAGGATATTAAGAATACGGTTGGCTAATGAAGCTTCGAGTATTCCTAGTTCAAATGATGGATGGTGTTGTTCCTTACTATATTGGATCAGACTTATGGCCTTCTAATTCTTCTTTTGGAATGTCTTGCTGATCGTGATGTCCTGTGAGGAAGGTTTGGACTCTGCTGCCAGGAAATCTCCAATGTTGATGTATGAATTACACCTGGCAATTCAACTAGCCCTACATCTGGAGGTGCTGTCCTTCTGGCCATGCAAGATTAAACTCAGATTTATGAGCAAGTTTGTTTGAACTGTGGTATGAGCAATGGTCTTGCAGTGCAAGAGGTATCAAGTTGAAATAGACCTCTCAGTAGAGACCAGTAGAGCTCTGAAAGGTAAAGCAAATCATATGATACAAGGCAAAGCATTCTGATTTTGCCATTTCAAGTTTAATACCAGATCAAAAAGTAGCAGGGTCTTGCTCTCCTTGACAGTATTTTCATGTACTCAGGTTTTCTTCAAGTTTCACTGTCAGATCATTGCAGTTAAAAAGTTTTGTCCAGAGCAGAAGAGAACAAGTTTTGTAAGCAATTCTGAAATATGAAGTTTAAATTGTTTGAGTTGTGATGACTTTTCTTTTCCCCCACTTTTTAAGTGATCCTGTAGTCTCTGAAGCCTCTGTGTTCTCAAATGTGGTTGCATAGAAACTGCACAGATTTGACTCATCTTTCTTCTAATCGTATGAATTTACGAATCAACCTGGAAAATGGGAACCTTTCTTCTTTGCTCCTTGCAACTGGCACTCACTGGACTTCATCCTTTTATTAAAGGACTGCAATGAATTCACTGAGTTTATTATCAAAAGCACCACTTAACCTAACTTATACTGTCATGTACTGTGGATTTGTGGTTCCACTTATACAAAGTAAGAGACCATTGTGAACTAAACTGCCTAAAATGCTCCATTCTTGGCTTACATAGACATGAATTCTTTCACCATGGGAGTTGCCTCCTCTTGGAGTGGCTGGAGTTTAATGCAATGTCCTGGAACTGTGGTATTTTATCCCCAGCTTATTAAATGTGCTCTTCTGTAGATGAGTGCCCAA
Organism: Corapipo altera; assembly: GCF_003945725.1. Classification (NCBI taxonomy): domain Eukaryota; kingdom Metazoa; phylum Chordata; class Aves; order Passeriformes; family Pipridae; genus Corapipo; species Corapipo altera. The sequence continues at coordinate 6,054,132 of NW_020884885.1, read as the reverse complement.
CACCCTGTTTTAAGACTGTATTATTAAATTAACTGCTATAAAGGACTTTATCTTCTGAACAAGCGTACTGACTTTCCTTGTAACAAGTGGGTTCTCACTTTGTTTCTGAAAGAACATATTCACAAAGTGATTGCCCCTTTGCAACTACATCCAGCCTACACAAGGAAGTAGATTTAGAAGATGTTCCAGGACACCTTTGGTACTGGCCAAGTTTACTGGGGACTGTCTCATATTTCTGTAAGCAAAAGTCCACCATAAACTGAGAGTTGTCCAAGTGAGGACACGAGTAGGTAGAAATCCTCTTTTAAAAGATATTCTGTACATCTAGCATAATTCTGTGCTTCAAAGTATTTTTTATTTTTTTAATGGGTGAGCAATGTGTTCTTGGTTTGTAGGCTGTGCCCTGTGTGCTGTTTATGCATGTAGCTTTACTACCATGTTAATGCACAAAGAGAAAGCAGCCATGACATTCCTTGTATAAAATCTTTGGCATCTGTTTCAACAACTTGTCTGATTTTTTTTTTCCTTGTCACAGCCAGAATTACGACTCAATCAAAAAGAAAATATTGTCTAAACATTTTTAATATATATGTGATTTTAATCACTTAGCAACCTGTCAGCATCTGAGTCCATTCCTGATTGATTATCCTGGAGCTAAATCTTTTATGCTGTTTCTCAACAAAGCAAAATCTTATGTGGTGCTTAAACTGCAGCAGGCTTGGTGTTACTCTTTATGGACAGTGTTGAGAGGTGTATTTGGGATCTCTGTTTTCCAAAATGAAAAAAAGATCTGTAAGGTTTATGTTTACTACTGTTTTCTGTACAGAATAGCCTTTATTTTTTCTGATACTATTTGGTGCTGTGAGTGCACAATATAGGATTATGGTTATTAAATGGCTTAGCTATTTAAAAGGGTTAGATGCATATTTTAGCGGAGTCCAACACTATTGGGTATTAACACATTAAAATTCAATAAAGAGCTCTAAAATACATCTGTGGACAGAAAGCTCTACAGGAAACTTAAATGAAGGAAATGGAAATCATGAAAAAAAATATCACTGAAGCAATATTGGGAGCATGTTGTGCTTGGGGGGGCGGGACTGTGAGTAGAAACCTGCAAGAGTTTTATTCCTAAACTATTAGGAGAGATGCTTTGTGTGCTGAGGTATTGGTAGCATCTAGCCAGAGTGAGTCTTTGGAAAACCTGTCAGAATTTAACAGCAACGTTGCTGGAGCTCTGCAAAAGCACAAACTGTGAGACAGGTCCGACATTAATGCAGCTCTTTTGTGAAAAAGTCTTGTGTATTTACAAGGGCAGCGATAGGAGGGGACTGTTTTCCAGGAAATTTTTAGATCACTATGTGTGCTATACTGATGAGAAATTAATTATTTACCATGAAGTTGCAGTAGGTCAAGATGATAATGTGTCCCTGGATTAACTGAAGTTCACTGTAATGTTAACATTGCAGAAGTTAAAATTGACACACTTACTTGGTAGGATAATGAATTCAATTTGTCTGAGATGTGACACGATAAAAGCATGTTCTGAGTTACAGATTGAAGTTGACTGATGTAAATCTCTTGGCAGAAAATTATATCAGATTGATTATTGGCACATCAAGCAGCGTCCCCACCTCTTCTTATAAGGAATGCTATGGAAAACATCAAGTAAAATAAGAATCCTGTGATCTAACTGATGTACAAAGATGTGTGCCCCAGTGAAAAACACATTCCTCACCCAAAGCACCACAAAACAAGCCTAGACTTGTAGAGGAAAAAGCATCTGATTGCTCTGTTCTGCTGGATATATTTCCATTGTGGGTACGTATGCCAATTCAGCATGAAGGTTCATCTTCAAATAGGTGATGTGGGTTTTTCTCTCATTCTATGAAGCAAATATATGTGAGGTTTGTATAGATGTGCACACTTTTAGTTAGGCACCCTACTCAAAACCTGTAAGCTAATCTTGGCTTAAATGTCTATCGTGTGCACGTTGCCCCTGAGACTTGCAGCTGGGGAAACGGATGGCAGAACAGCACGGCTGTAACATGTAGCTATTGTCAGGGTAGGAGCAGGCTCTAATGTATGGTTATTTGCACGGGAGAAACTGCTTTGTTTTTCGCTCCACTCTTGCTCCCCCCACATTGGTTTTCCTGTTCATTCACTCTCCTGCCCAGTTGCATGAGCTGAAGTTGGTCAAGGTATCCTCTGTGTTCCTGTCTGTGTCCCTTGTGAATTGGACCTTTGGTTATGTCCTGGAAAACATGACAACCCTCCCTAGCTTTTGATGTCAACAAGAGTTCTTGGAAATAAACACCATCATTATGTTAGGTTTGCCTTGTATTTATACCAGGTGTCTGTCTGCTGTGACTGTGCTGAGACATTCATAAATGCCCCTGTTGCTTTGGGAGCCTGGGCTTTAACATTGCAGGACTCTGCCTTCCCACCTGGTCATACAGACTTTCTTCTTCATATTTTTGCTTTCAGCATAACCAGTCCAATAAGGTTTAAATGCTAATATCACTCTATTTTGCAGCCTCTCATTTTCATGTTTCATTTGTCAGTCACTATAATGCCAGATATCATGGCATTGTCCTTGCATTCAGTTATTGCTGATGGCTGTAATATAATTTGGCACCAACAGATATGTCTTTGCCTGCTAGTAATTTGAGAACAGAGAGTGATTTGGACAAGTGATAGAACTGTCTGTTTTTTGTCATCCAGGTCCTGTCCCTACCCCCTGCTTTAGCTGAGCACTCTTTCATGGTAAAGCAACGTTGACATATATATTCTGTCAGTCACAGCACATAGTATGTCTTAAAATGTATTTGTGAAATCATGGCAATGCCACAATAAATAAAATCTTGATATGAGGGTTTTCAAAATCAACAGTATAGTGTGACAAATACAAAGCTAAAGTAGAATGGCAGCTAATCAGTTATCTTAAGCCAAAATTAAAGTGCATTCAGCTTTTTAACTTCCCTTTTGTTGGATATAATTCAAGTGAAAAAAGATATACAAATACAAGTGGTGTATATATATATACATGGAAGTCTTTATGTAGGAAATGTTTTGTGGCATTAGAGAAATTCTAATTTCAAGAATGTCTGGAGATTTTGAAACACTGATTTCTGATGTTTTGAGAAGCTGGTTAAATCTTTCTGCTTCTGCTTAAAAGGCAATTTTTCAGTAGCACTGAAGAGAAGAAATAGCGTATGTATGATGATGACTTGTCAGGAAGGCATTGGAGTGCTTCACAGCCACCATGATATCAACAGAATTGCAGATAGGAAAGAAGTTGTTTGAACAAGAAAAGGCAGGTGATCTTGGTTATATTTTCAGACAGTACTTTAAAAGGTTTATCAACTTGGTGCCTTGGCTTCCATTTTTGAAACATTAAACTAATTTGTGAAGTGCTTTAAACACTTGGATCAAGCATCTCTCAACCCCAGTCCCTTACCCCAGAACCCGTCTAGAAAGTACCTTAGGTTGGCGTTGACTGCTTGATTCAGCTTACAGTATATGTAGTATATATAGTATATGCAAGCAGCCACTAACAACTGAAGGTTTGAGGACCAAAGCTGAATTGTTCACTGCCAGATCATAACTTTTCTGAAAGCAGCGTCTGTAAGGGGACACCTTGGGACTATGTACATGTTTGGGTTTGAATTCTCACAACAAATGCATCATTTTCTAGTCCTGTTAGAACAGGTCCCTATTAAACTCAGAAATACAAAAATGCCTGTGTGAATTTGTGACTAGTAACTTGATTTTTTTTAATCTCTTAGTTTCAGTATTCATCAGGATAATAGAGGCGGAATGACCATGAAGCCATGTACTGCAATAAATTGGGACCAACAGAAAGACATAACCAACACCACCACAGAAGACCCAGAAACAAATCCCCTCCCTGCTTTAGGCATTTCGAGTTAAAATAGAAATTTTTCTGCCTGTTATATCTAAGAACCTTATGTGACCTAAAGGGTTTTATGTGGAAAGAGCTTTATTCATCAGGGCTGAGAGATGACTAATAGCAGCAGAGTATATGGAACAGAGCATGGGTGAGACTGTGGCTTCTGAGAGAATTGTGTTGATGGGAGGGATAGTTTGGTCAGTGAGAAGAGCCTGGTCTGCTCTGTGCTGTGCTCCAATGAACAAAAGGGACCAAAGAAATGGTGTCTGCAGGATGAGGGATGCTACAACCTGTCTTGGAGTGCAGGTCTGGCCCTTCTGAAGTTGCCCTCCAGTTCAGTACTTGCTGAGAAGCTGAGGCAAAGAAGTAAGGTTATTTTTGATACTGTAGCAGAGAGAAAGAGTGCTGCAGTTCATTTTTAACTACCTTAGGGTCTTGATATTGCTGCATAATGAAATTGATGTTTTAATATACTTCAGCCACTGCCTGCAGGCTGCTTGCTGTTGTCACTGAAGCCAAATTGCCTTCCTTCTTGCCCTGCTTCCCTTCTCCTTTCTTATAGCTCTTGCAGGCCTAATTAGAAGTGTTGGCTGCAAAAGCACTAATTGGGTGAGTGGGTTTGCAGGGACATGTATGTACATTTTGTTCCTGGAAAGGACAGAAAGGAAATTATTTTCTTTTGTTTTACAAGTTTTGCCTAAAAGGGAACAAAGGAAAGAAATTATCTTCGGTTATGTAAGTTGCCTTTCTGCCACAATTTCTAGTTTGTGTTTCCCACAGTAACGGCATATTTGTTGTACAGTCTTGTTCTTGCAGAACAGGCACTACTGGAGTTAAGAGCACTGAAAAGAGTTTAAATTTTAATTTAAATTTTGGAATTAATTCTGTTCTAAGAGAGTTCATGATCTTTGCAGGTTGCTACCTGCAGGGGTTTGAACCACACGTTTACTAGCAAGAAGATGAATATAAAGTATGTTGCAACTCTGAGTTGATAATCAGATGTAACATTAGGAGTCTGCAGTGGGATGGGGTTAACTACATTTCTGTTTCTGAGCAGATGCTTAGTTGCAGTATGCATTATTAACTAAGGCAATCCAAATGCTTATGAAAGTTGTGCTGTGTACATTAATCACTGTGCATGCAACAGAAAATGTCAAAAATTAGCATAACCAATCAAGACGAATTCAAGTATTTACTCGAATTTAGAAAAAAAAGCAAGCCAGGAATTGAGTCTCTTGGTTATCAAAGGGTAGCAGAGGGAATGAGAAGAGCCTGCAAGATTTACCATTTAGGAGAACAGGAGACTCCCATGCCTTATAAACAATGTCTGTGGAAGGAAGGAGCAGCACAGAGTACACTGTGAGGAGCGTACACTGTGAGGAGCATCCACTCTGTTTTGTATGAGAAAGGAGGCTCTGCACAGGAATGCTGAAGCCAGATGTATCAGGGGAGCCATAGCTGTAAGGAATTGACAGCTCAGTCTGACTCTGGGGAAACAGAAGTTGGCTGTTAATGGGGTAGAAGAAAGATTTGGGGGTTTTGAATGTATACTCAGAGAGGGAGGAAACCATTTTAAATATTTGCTGGGATTCATCTTTCATCTTGACTACCCTTGCAACAGCTATTTCATATAGAGTATATTCACACTGTAAAGTCTTACACTGCTCCCAAGAGGAGAGTTTTCCTGCTCTGTTGTCTTCTATATAGATTAATGGGTAAAAGAAATACAAAGGAAGGGAAGGAGATCACCACACACAACACTGGAGTGTCGGTGAGCAAGAAGAGCTGCTGAGAACAGTTTCCTAGAACAGCACATTGCTTACACCTGAAGGTTGTGAGAGAACAGGAGAACTAAATGTGGAGCCCTGCAGGTCAGAGAGGGTTTTTAAAAGGGCCTACCCTTCCTGGAACCTGTATTTGAATAATTCCCTCTTATTCAAAGTCACTTGAAAAAGGGGAGAGGAATGCACTGGAAACAAACAAAAATCCCCAGGCTATGGTCAGGTTTGCATGGGTCTTGGGAAGGGGATCTCCCTGCATAGGACTTGCATTGTAGGGCACTTGTGAGGCTTCCTTTTGGAAACCAGAGACACACTCGTGAAGTGTGCTCAATGAGCTCAAGACACTAGCAGGGATGCAGAGGGATGAATTGTCTGCACCACCAAGTCCTCGATGAACTCTTAAGGAGCTCATGCCAAGACCTTGAGTGCCTCATCCCTGTTAACAGTGCTGTGCCCATGCTGCAGCTGAAACTCTCCTCGTCTGGGAAAAACATTTTGTGACGGACTGAACAGTTTTACTAACCCACTTTTTAAACTCCAAATACTCCTGGTTCAAGAGGAATAGAAGTAAGAGCTTTCCCTGCATATGCACCAGTGTGAGGTGGAACAAACCTGATGGGCCATCAGGATGAAAGGGGCAGGGCGCAATGTCTCCATAAATAGGTTGCTCTGGCCAGAAGCTTTAGGTGCAAAAGAGTAATAATATCTCTTAAGAAATGAAATAGCTAGAAAACTTTGTAACATGCCTAAGAGGGTGGTTTTTATCTGAGGGCAGAAACAGGATTGCTTAGTGGGGGACTTCAAAGCCCCTTCCTTCCTAGGATGCCCAGCACTGTTAACCCCTTTCCAGGTGGTATCCCAGGTGAGGGTGCTGTGCTAGGTATGCCCCCCAATAGGCCACCTGTAGACAGCAGCAACACTTATCTCTGTGTGCATGTGCAGCCTATACCTGCTGTCACAAGGCACTTGGAATGCAGATGCCCAGCCTTGCTCTGACACAGCCACCTCCCTGAGCCAGTTGGACACAGCCTCCATGTGGACATGCCACGCAGCCTGGGTGTGATTATAACCCACTTGTGTCTCACTTGCTAACCTGGCAGGATCCCATGGGAAGTACATTTCTGACATATCAATTGTACATCTAAGTGCTCTAAGTGGATCCCAGGATGAAAAGGTGGTTCCTGCACTCCTTTAATAAGAATTTTGGGAAACTTGAGTGCAGTGTGTCCTGTGAAGTCCATCCTAGTTCATCGGCCTTTACCCCCCATGGGTTCCTGATCCTGTCAGTGCTTCCTACAGATACTGTCTGCAGGACAGTCTTGCCCAACCCAGACCAGTTACCAAGCAGGAGCTAGAAGTAAGGAGGCTCCCTGGGAGAGTAATTGTTTTCAAATACAGATATGGTATCACCCAGTTACTGGGAGCTAGTGCTACAACTTTGTAGCTGAGGGCCCAGCTGTACCTCTGTATGCAAAAGCCCTGACTTTGCATGTGTGATCTCAAATCCTAAAGAGGGTGTGGTCTGTCCAGATTGGGCTTGTGTCCAGCTACAGCTGCATGAGCAAGCCTGCCATTCCAGTCTGCTGATCAAACTCCATGTTGGGGATGTCGGCTTAGTTAGGAAGCACTATGAGAAATCAACAGGGATATTTAGCTTTGCTACTGGACCAGAAAAGGGGCTTTGTTCTGTGCCTGTTGCTTTTTAAAGGGAATAGTGGCAGGACAGTAGCATGCTACCATCATCTGAAAAGGACAAAGTTTAGTATGACCCAGCTCAAACGACCAACACTGTGAGTGAGGAAACAGCTATTCCTTGGACTGCTTCTGACCCTAGATGTAGTAGAGGCAGTTGAAGCAGAACCCAGACCAAAGGTACTCCAAAAAAAGCCCCAGAACGCTTAAAGCGTCAGCTTCTCAACTCCAGCTGCTTCACTCTGCTAATCCACTCCGCTGGGCCAGCCTAGTTGTTCAGGTGGATGTGACCACAGCTACCTATGACTAAACTAGGATTAAGTTAGAACAGTCTCTTGACAGCAAAATCAGCTAGCACTGATTAAAGTTACCCGCTTCACAGGCCTTAATTTCAAAGAGGCTGAATATTGCCTACAGAGTTAATCAATATTCAGTTTTTATTTACAAGAGGTCTGAGATTTATACAGCAAGATTTGCTAAACCTGCTGAAGGAGGTTCAGAATTAGATGGGTAAAGCAGATGCAAGAGCAGCACATGACTCAATAGCTTGATGACTGATGTAAAACTTTTGAAGTCACGTATAGAGACTGGCAGCTTGGTAGACCAGGTCTGAGGGGAATATTGTGTCAGATATAGGAGAAGTGGTAGAGGTCCTGTTTGACAGCCATGAGTAAGCCAGGAACTCCTCGGGGACCCCCAAGTCTTGAAGAAAACACCACACTAGGAATGGCATCTTTGGATGATGGGTGGGGAGAGGGGATGGTTCTAAGCAGATGGGTGTCTTGGAGACTCCAAATTCTGGTGTAGCAATCCTGACCAACTGGAAAGGAAACAACAAAATTCAGCATTACACAAAAATTACTTTACATGGCTCTGCAAGAGTATCACCACAGAAGCAGAAGGTCTATGGGGAAAACACTCTGACTATTTCTACACACGCTAGATGCAAAGTGCTTATCTGTACTTTATGAAACAGAAATACTGCAAAAGTGGGAAAAATGTGCATTTCCTATTAGGCAATTAAAGGTATGATAAATCAGTATTTAAAGTGCTTTCTCTTTATCAAGCTCCTAAGCAAAAAAAGGGGAGAAACATTCAGTCAAATTAAAAAATCTTCTCCTTATTCCGCCATGTATTGACAAATACAAGGAGAGAAGGTCACTCTCTTTACAGTGACCTTGTGAAACTTAGCTATACTATAAGGATATAGGGATTTTGCTTCATTTATTGCTACTTTTCCTCCCCCCACCCCAAATATATTAATATTAAAAATATCTGACTGTAACCAAGTATATTCAAAATGAACCTGAGTGGTATAGACAGTTTACAAGGAGTCTGGCTTACATGCCAATGCTTCAGTCTGTCACCACACTATCCACTTAACTACCACCTAAACATATACACGTTCTTTAGTCTCTATATAATCACCAGAATGTTTGTTTACATGTTGTTTCCCTGAATTTCAAAATCAAGTATTTTCTGCTCTACTCTTGAGATGTACTGTACAAAGGATAACGGGACTTTTGCAGGACACAGCAGATAAAGCTGTTAAGTGCTACACAGGAGTGATTACAGTAGGTGTGCATAACATAATTTCTTAATTTTCATAGCATATTACAGTATGTTTAAGGCTAACTTTCTTCTGAATTTTAAAGAATTAACAGCTTTAGAGTTTCCAACAGCTGTAGCTAAGAAATGCCTCTCAGGCATAAGAAAATCACTGCCACACAGTCTACAAGGGGGGGGGAGTCCACCCACCTGCTGTAAGAAGTCCTTCCTCCTCATTTACATGCAGAGGGAGAACAGCATATTCATTGTGATGACCGTGGTACTGCTTCACACACTTTGTTGTTCTCAGGTCCCACAGTTTTATCTGCAAGTTGAAGGAATTGTTTGAGAGAGGATATGTTAAAGCAGAGAGCACTTAATGGTTGGACCTCTAAGAACAGGTCCAGAAGAGGGCCATAAAGATGATCAGAGGGCTGGAGCATCTCTCCTGTGACGACAGACTGAGAGAGTTCAGGCTAGAGAAGCAACCTTCCAGTACCTAAAGAGGGCTACAAGAGAACTGGAGAGGGACAATTTACAAGGGTATGTAGTGATAGGACAAGGGGGAATAGCTGATAGGACAGGGGCAATAGCTTTAAACTGACAGAGGGTAGGTTTAGGTTAATATTAGGGAGCTCTTTAATGTGAAGGTGGTAAATGACTAGAACAGGTTGCCCAGAGAAATTGTGGATGCGCCATCCCTGGAAATGTTCAAGACCAGGTTGTGTGAAGCTTTGAGCAACCTGGGCTAGTGGAAGGTATCTCTGCCCATGGCAGGGGGCTGGAATTAGAATATCTTTAAAGTTCCTTCCAACCCAAACCATTCTATGGTAAATCAGTGGATCTGGAAGAGGATCCATATATGGAACTACCACTCAGTTCCACACAATGTACTAAGAACTAAGCCCTTGGGACTGGGAGAAGCACCTGTCAATGCCCAGACACTAAAAGGAACAGCATATCCTAAACACAACAAAACCATACCTTTCCAGCCATATCTGCTGCCATAAGATAATGTTCAGCCTCCATAAGGTGAATAGATGTAACTGCTGAGCCATGGAAGAGACGAATTGCTTTCCAGCTCTGTCCCTTTCGGTTACGTTGACGCACATCAATGCTGAAAATCTCACCTGAACGGCAGCCATTGTAAAGCACTGGGGTCTGGAAGAGTCCAAGAGAAAGAAGCCTATTATGTAACATCTGTAAGGATCTTTGCAACTGGACATGCCTATCTCGTATTGGCCTTTTTAGCCACCAACGTGCTTGCAACAAACGTGGGTAGAGCCCTTCCCAAATCTTCATTCGCGAAGCCCAGACATGAGTGAGTAAGGATCTTACAAGGTATGCAGACAGAATCTGTGCCATGTTTTTGAGCTCTGTGGTGCAGTTTTCAAATTATTTTAACACAGGCATTAAGAAGCAGAATTTTTATTACATACTGCCACGTTTTTCAGCTGACTCATTAGTTTCCTTCAAACCTCAACTATTTAGCTGTAAAAGTTTGGCTATGTAAGTAGGAACTTAGTCTAACATAACAGCAAACCAGAAACTGGAATTCTCATTTTCTGATTTCACCCTTCTCACTAAATCTTTGTGAACAAGTCCATTAGTATTTATGGGGATTTTCTCCTTCTTGGCAGAGGCAATACACTGAATATTAACAAAATGAGGTTATTTGCCAAAACCAAAACAATTTTACAACATATTATTACTGTGCTCTTTGTATTTCTTTTGTTTTCTTTTAACCTCTGTAATATTAACAAAAATTATCTCTGTTGCCACAGTAATCAGTTGATCTTTTTGCTGCTATTCAATGGTGCAAGTATCAGACTGCATCAGCTCTGTTGTGAACACCCATCCAACAGTAGCTCTCATCACACCCTTTTGTACAGCGTGGGGAGCCCCATCACAAATAGAACAAAGAGCCCATGAATTAGGCAGCGCTCTGAAAAAATGAAGGGTGTATGTTCTCCTTACCTGTCTGGCAAACTGTTGTGCCAACACATCACTACTGGTTCCAAATGTCTGTCGATGCCCTGTCACTACATTGGTCACAAGAACTCGTCGTGTCAGGCCTAAGGAAGACAGGTTATGTTAATTTAGCTGTAATTCAAGTAGCAGCTGGGAGATGAATTCAGTAAGTCTTTCCCACTGAGACAGAGGGGGTTGCTAGCCTTGCAGAGAGATAACCTGTGCTGAAGCAGTTGTCTGCTTGGGGATTCAGGCACCAAGCACAGGACCAGGCAGTGGATATCTTGAAACTGCACAGCATTCCAGGTCGATCTCCTGGAAGAGAGAAGCAACACATGAAGTGTTCATAAAACATTAGGATGGGATGATAACTCAGAAAGGTTCTTAGATTGCCATACTTCTTTTAACATTTCAATCTGAAGCAGAGAAAGTGTTACCCATTTGGCGTCCCTCTGCTACTCAAGAGACAGGAAACAGAAGTGGGACTTTATGGCTGTAAGCAGGACACCTACAGACTATATATATAAATTGATGATATTGAGAAATAGATGATATTGTGAAATTTATTCAGCAGTCAGAGGGCTGACCATGGCAGGAAAGAGAAAAGTAACACTCGCCTCACAGCACTAAGTAAGCTATTTTTTAAAGACAAGTGGGCTATAGTAAAAAACATTTACTTTATAAACTACAGATTAGCCAAAGCCTAGCCTATAAATTCTTGGCCAGCCTATTTAAAGAAAAAAAAAAAGTTTGATTAAGTAACAATACACTAGATTTGACCTTTACTCATGTAGCTCCTGCACAAAATTTATGTCAATTTGTAGACTAGACTAAGTCCTCAGTTTTCACTTTCTTCATGGTAAATCATACATGAGTATGGTAGCAGAGGTGACATGGTTAAGAGCAGATGGATAACGTAGTTTTAGACAGGATAAGTTCTACTTTGCTCCTGGCAGCTACCTAGCAAGTTTCCCACAAAGCAACTCTTTAGGAGAGTGAAGTGGGTCAAACTTGGAAATACCTTAACAGTCAATAGAATATACTAGACAGAAGGATTTTGATGGAACTCACAATGTCTAATTATGGTGAAGGGCTCAAAATGTTCTACAGAGCAACTGGGCACGCTCAGTGACTCTTCAAGTTCACACTAACTCTATGCATATTTTTTAATGGCTGCACAAAGAGCATGACATTAAAAATTTAAAATAGGTCCATTACTCTTATCTATCACAGATTCCCTCTATATAAACTTAACTGATCATGTCCGAATGGAAACCAGATCAGAGGACTGCACTCTGTGACTTGAAGAAGCATGGTTCTAACAACTATCAAAAAAGTCCAATTAATAAAGTCCTGCCCACAAGAACATTCAACAAATATATAAAGATACAGCTATAGCCATCAGACATAGTATTCTCCCAAACAATCATCTTTACACACAACTGAGCATAAGCCTGTACAAGGAGCTATGGGCTGAGACATCTACCAGCTTTCCACCTTTGATTAATCCACTGAGCATATTCGAGTAGCTGCTATGAGAAGGGACTCTTGATAGTCTATAAGGAAATGTGAGTACTTCTTGTGTGTAGCTTCTGAGTATTAATAACAGGCCAAGCTACTCATGGAAAATCTCAAATGTTTACTTTACAAGTGAGGTGTTCTGCCAAAGTCAAGTATTGCAGCAACTAAAAATAAACCAGTGTTTTGAATACTGCTTGTTAACTAAGTCTTAAGTTCTTCATCATTCAACTTCTTATGCTGTTTTACAATTTCCAAGACAACAGTCTCTCCAACTACTGAAAATGCTGAAATAATCTTTCATTTGTGCTCTTTTCATACCATAACTGCAGAAATTGTAGAAGAAAGGCCAACAAAAACACCCTACCTGGGTTAGTGCTGCTGAACAATGATGCTGGAAGCAGACTGGCACAGCCTGGTGTTTCTGCAATTCCCATGAGACACAGCTTGCTGAAGTGAGTTAAGAAAAACAGATTTCGCCCTAGAATGGAACAAGCTGCCTAACATTTATAGCTGAGAAAAACAAGATGTTCTGACACAACCACAGCTCACAATACTTCCTCTTGAGACTTTTGATGTGTGTTTAAGTCTACAACTAAGTCTTGACTTTTCATTTCTTTCATAGGAATGAGCTAGAAAGAACTAAAATTCTTGCTTGTGTATTTTCAGTACCAGAAAGGTAAGAGAAGAGGAATCCTATGGCATCTTACTAGTGGTAGGGGGAAAATTAAAAAAGCATGGCCTACATAGATCATTCGTAGTGTCATATGCTGATGACACTGTATTAATATAGATCTGTTTTTCATGGAGATAAGTTGGAAAAAGGGGAGCATACATTGGTGACGCAAGGAAGACTCAATTTAGATTACATTTAAGTATTTTATGAAGACTACACCAGGTATAAACAGAATTTGAAAGCTGCATTTCAAGTTCAGTGGGGTAAATCTGTAACACGACTAGAGGAAAGCTTGAACCCACCAAACCATCCAATAACAAATTCCTCCTCAGCCTTGGGCACGCATGGTGAGCTCCTGCCCTCTGATGGGTCAGTCTGGAATTGCCTGGCTTTTCCCAGGGGCCATTCCATATTTTACTATGTCATTTCTTTTGGCATTTTAATAGCACATCTGTTGTCTGCTATCTCCCATGTCAAAATTCCATTTTCTTTCTCTCTTCTGAGCTCTGCACTGTCCATTACTTCTTCCTCTACCATCAACTTTCCTCTTCTTCTGAGACAGACCTACAGAACATGCTCTGACAGTTGCAGAGCATGATGCCAATGAATTGCTCCCATTCTCCCCAGTCAATGTGGGGATGGTTTTAAACAGAAACAAACCAACCCACTTTCAAAGAGGTTCACTTCAGAGAGAGGTTGTTGCCTTAACCCTCTGCTCCTATTCTTTTGCCTCAGCCAATTTCTAAACATGAGGTCATTTTGGATATAGTATTTACATACACTATTAATGAAGTGGGAATTCTCCAGGGCAGAAAACATGGTCTTTCATCTACTATTACACTGGAACAGTTCTACATATATCTATCGTAGAACCATACATCTGTCTCATTAACTCCAACACCTTTCAATTTTTATAACATCCTCTGTTTTCCAGAAAATTTATTTGCTGGGACAACTACACAAGAGGGATTCCTGGAAGTTAGTTTTTCTGTGCAGTATGATGCAGACTTAAGAAAGCTGAACTGCAATTGTGCTTTTTTTAAAAGGATATAAAACATGAGAATCTGGATGAGTCAATGATGCCCAGCACACAGAATTCACCTTCAGACACAAGAAGACATACTGTTTTTGTCATCAGCTACTCAATTAATGAGAGATTATTTCCATGCAAAGATGACACCAAATTAGGCACTGGGCACAATTCCTTAGTCCACTAAATAGCTCAGCAAGAGGCACGAGCATTTTAGCCTCATACTCCTCTTGTAACGACAGAACAGCATTGAGAACTCTGACCAAACACAGACTGAGGCACCACGCACATCCTATTACTCGAGAGACCATCCTTAAAAGAATCTGAGCATGAAGAGATTATGAAAGCCCGTTTCAAATATGTATCATGTTTAAGGATAAACACATTTGCCCAAAATTATTTTTAAGAAGCATGCAAATCTTGGTAGTTTCTGACAGTTTTCCCAGCTACAGTCCAAGTCTGAAGTGCTTGGTCTGAAGTCCAAGCACTATCCTTGGAAGCTGGTACTTCTACCTAGTCTTGCATTCATATTCTAGCATAACATTCCTGAGGACTATCACTGGTACTGAGGACTTTCCGAGACAAGTTTACTGTGGTTCTGTGTTTATCCAAGCTTCACATTTCTAGGTTCTTCTATTCTCCTAAACCCTTCCCCAACCCTCATGGCATTTCTGCCTGAGCCTCCCAAGGCTCATGGCATTCCGAGAATGCAATAACCAAAGGAAGGAGGAACAGAAAATAGTACTTTGCGGTTTGTGAAGTAGAGGTTGTCATACATCTCCACAGTGAGAGACTCCTTCCCCAAACCGCTGAGATTGATGATACCATATTTACATCCTCCATGCTCTACATCGTTCACAGTGAATATTCGTTCACAAGCAACATCTGCCTGTAAAATAAAAGCTTACCGGTCACACTTACTGGAAACTTACAGGAAAAACAGCTTGAGGGAGCTGCATTAGGTCTAAAATGAAACAACACATTAATTCTGATCCGTTTAACACCACCTGCTTTCCATTCACCTCTAAAATCAGTGGCCAACTCAGTTTTTCATACATGCACAGAAAACACAGGGGTAAGAAAAGGATTTAGTCCTTGGCTAACAATAAACGATCTTGCCAATTTTAACAGCTCTATACACTTACACTGGCTGACTGGTAAGCAAAGACTGCTGTTGGTAGAGGACACGAAACAAAAATTTAAACCTTATCAAAAGTGATCATGGAATTCTGCTGTTGAATCACAGCAAATAGGCTGGTGCTACATTTTAACTTTTCTGACACCAAATTTCCGACTCCCTTCTGGCTTTGGCTACCTACACAGTTTTCTGTTTACAAGGCCAGGAGATGGTCCTGGAAAGCTTCCTATGTAGCCTATGAAAGATATTTTGCTCCAGATCCTTAAATTAATACTGATGTTTACATAGACTCTCTGGACCACAGGCTTTGCCAAGAAAAATATAAAAATCACTTTCATATCCAACCTTTTTTATAATTTTCCTTTCTAGGAAAGGAACAGCCTCTCCCTACCTGTTTAAAATTACCGAGCACAGATTTTAAGAACTGACACAACAGGAATAAGACATATTTGAAAGCAAAATTTGACCTATGTGATCTGATTACAAGAGCCTGAATTTTCACTGAAGATAAGCTCTCTTTATGCTAAAGACTTATCATTTCTCATAACATACCACAATGATTTTAAAATTGTTGGTTCCAGCAACTGAGGAATCTGGACTGTGAATTTCTATCTTCCTCCTCTGCATGCCGTTCACTTTTAGTTCATGGACTAGCCTGTAAAAACAGGTGGGGGGTGAGGGGGTTGAAGAGATGAGAATTCAGGTAAGCCTGAGTTTAATGCCTATGAAAAGAATTCTGTACACCATATAGAACTGCTTCTCAAGCACAGAAGAGAAAATGCCTGAATAACTAGCATGCTAAAATTTAACTTATATAACCCGTGAACATGTACATCTTCCACATTCACAGAACTTCATCCTGTTATTTTAAAGCCCAGCACATCTTTAGTAGCAGAAACAACACCACAGCAAGTCACTAACTTAACTTGCCACTGTTACTGGATCTGAGCTACCTTATCTACTCTAATTGGAGGGAAGGGGAATGGTCACATCAGTTGAAAGGCATCCATCCAAAGAAAAGCTGTGCTGTATTCCTAAAGCACAATGTGGCAAACCAGCATATTCATATACATACGTGTGTGCATATATAAAGTGAATTTTTTTTGGAAGTGAAGTTGGGGAACAACTTTCCCATTTGAATTCTCATCATTTTAGTAACCTGATAGAACAGAATATAACCTTTTTGCTAATTTTAAGGAATATATCCTTCCTTCTCCTAATGGAAGAAGAAATGCAAAAAAACCTGACAGAAACAGTTGCACTAACAGCAGAACTTGGCACTGAAAACAGAGGGCAAATCAAATCATTGTACCTGCAATAACTTGTGGAGCTGAGCAAACCCAGCTGCCTTTTCTGTAACAGCACAGATGAGTTCAGTCCAGCCCTTGTTGTTTTCTGGAAGAGAATAACATGGAAGCCTCCTCAGTTATTTGCTTGCTTATGATTCAAACATGGCTGTGGGTCTTAGATGTTTGGGATATGTAGGTAACTTTTTCCTTTAGCCTACATAAATTAAAATTTTCAGAACATCTATAAAACACTTTCCAGCACCATCTCCATGGTCTACTACAGTAAGCAGACAAGAATATATTCCTGTGAGATGTAGGGTGCTTCTATAAATATAAAAGCTGAAGAAAAAAAATACCCAAAACCAACAGCCATTGTTTTCACTCTACATAATCAGCAGTACCACCTGGAGGTGTGAAGTCACCTTCTGGCTTCGCTATAACACCTTAAATTCTTATTATACAGCAAGATATTCTATCGCAACAAGATTGCTACTAAGCACGCAGTCTTACTGTTGCACTGAACTGATTTTCCATTCCATTTCTATTCTCCTCCACAGCAGGGGGGTTGGAACTAGATAATCTTTAGGGTCCCTTCCAACCCAAGCCATTCTATGATTCATAATTTTTTAAAATTTCATGCAAACACTTTCTGAGGAGACCAAAGGATAGAGCACTTTGCAGAATTATAGAGTAAGAAATCTTTTTTATAATGCTCAGACAAAGCAAGCACTTGAGAGTCAAAATGTTCTTCACAGTGGACACTAAAGAGCTGAATAGCTGGTTGGAGCACTTCATTGCCTCGGGAAAAGAACACTGCTCACTTATTCCAAATGACAGCATACTGAAACCTGGCATCCAGTGTTCTGACTCAGGTGTAACTGTTGGACAACTGCAATTTTGAGCACAGTTCCTGTCTTTTTACAGGTTTTTTGTTTGTAATGACTTGATTTCATTCCTGTGTGGAACAGTCAAATAAAAGGCTTCAAGGACTATATATTCTTAGCCAAAAACTGTGTCAGAATTGAAAGGCTTTAGTTTATAAGCTGTCCTGGGCTTATACAATAAAGCCTAATTGCAATCTTTTTCAGAACATACCTTCTTTTGTTTTTCTTCCTCTTCTAAGAGTCTCAGTCTTTTGCATTCCATCGCCTTGTACTGAATGCTCTCCTTGGTGAGTGGGTTGTAGTTATTATGTCCAGGCAGTAGGCGAAAATAGCGGTTCTTTTCTGAGTCATAATAAAATCCTGGCAGTTCTTGGGGGGTAGGGGGAGAAAAAGTGACAAAATCACATAGACAACTAAGTTTGTTTATGGCTCTTTGATATTGCAAGTCCTCATGTGAATGTCAGTCACAAAACCCAAAGCTCTTGTTCCCAATGGGTCCCAAGTATGATACACAGATTAGGAATAGATGAGCCACTTACAGGAGAAAAAAAGATTATAGCTTTTCAAATGCAGTGCCATTACACAGGTACACCACTGACCAAGAGGAAATTCAGACAGATCAGAAGAGCAAAAGAAGAAAGGTTTTGCTGCAGAACAAAAATGATCTTTCTTCATAAATCAATCATGAGGGGACATTCTTAGTTAAAAAACTAGGTAGGACAGTCCCAAACAGCAGCAAAAAAATTGACAATGAGGTATCACACAAACCAAAATAAAGTGATTCACTTCCCAGAACAAGATACTTTTTCTTCAACACATAGGAGAGATTTAGATATAATCAAGAGTACATTTGGCTCCCTATCCAAGGATAAATTGGGATGAGAAACCTTCAACTTTAGTGCTTCATTGTCTGGGTGAATTCAGAGGCAGACAGATAAAATACTTTGACAGATTCATAATGGTACATTGTCTCAAGACAAAGGATTTTATTCAGAAGAGGCAACTGTTACATTTCATTTCAAGAGTTTTTATTTAAAACTTTATCTACTACCAGAATTTTCATTTTAAGTAATCTCTTTTTGATGCTGCTTACAATTCAAATCCTTGTCCCCATCTTTTAGGTTCAGTCACCAAAACTTATTCAGGTCAGGAAAAATAAAAAGTTAGTCAATGAATCGGTAAAGGTAATAAAAGCACACCACATTTAGTACACAGAATCTAATTACACAGCAATAAATGTCTTGCAGGATACATCTCCTAACACAACATAAAACATTGATATACCAAAAACCCTCTGGTTTTGTCTGTTGTTAAGAATCAGTGGTGTTTCAGGACTCTCCTGTTGCAGAGAAATATATGTTTCCACAGGCTTAGCTTTTGCTAGCTCTGTTTAATGAGTCAGGAAACCAGAACATAAATGGGACGGACATCTTCCTCAACAGCACTGATACTTCATCATTTGTTGTTAATGAACAAATATTTAGCCAGAGTGTATTTCTTACAGACTACAAAATACACTGAAGGCATAAAGAGAGATGATTCTCCAAAGTGGTGGATCATTGTGCCTTTCAAAAGACTGAATAACTGGATACAAGTAGTAATTTCTTATATGCTTTCTTATTTTATTTGCTTCCTTAGTAGTTAATTTTCTTCCCAAAGCAGCATTTCTGGAGGGAGAAACAAATTTCTCTTTTTTCAGCTTATATCAGCTTGGCTAAGCACACAAATTTTTAAACACGAGAAGCACTTCTGGGCCTGAAAGTGATTTGGGCCTGTTCTCCAGATCCTCACTCACTATATCTTTTTATATCACCTGATGTTACTTTCCTGTAACACCAGACTATTAATGCAGCTACTACTACTTTTTTCCTTCAATCAGCATATAGAAACTGACTTTTTACCTGTAAACACCATCTCTTACCTGGTACTACAGAGTTCTGTGTTGAACTGGATGAAGAAGGATCTCCACTGCTGCTGGGACCTGCATTCACTGGGGTCTGTGGTTCCTCCTGTTCCAGACTAAAAAAAATAGCATTGCCTTCAAGACAGACTCACAATTGTCCTACACATTTCCCACAAAGAATCTAGAAAGCAGATTATTATTGACATTAATGGAGTACTGTTTTGCAGTGCTGTGATAAGCACATGCTGCATGTCACCATACATTAAACTATGAAAATCAAACAAGGAAAATATGCAGCTTAAAAACCTCTCAAGAACATTAGAGATAAAGGCATCCTAAAAGCCTTAAACTACTTGCTAAAACATTAGAGGGGGCTGCTGATTCTGCAAGCACCTTTAACTCTTTCTGGCAAAAGATTAACTGGGCAATTTTACATTAAATGAACAGCCCACTCCTGAAAGCCTGCAAGTCTTCTCAGCATAAACTGAGACACAGCATGGGTAAAACACTGATGTCACATCAAAAATATTTTGCCATTCTCTTCATAACAAGAATTTCACTGATGAGGTTCAGAAACATTCCAAATAAACAAAAGTTTAATGAAAACTCCAAGAATGAAAAGCCTCTGCTTTTCTAATAAACATTGCAGTAGATGAGGTAACTGCAGCTTTCCTCTTTTTGAAAAAATATAAATAAGCACATTCAGTACTGATGAGCAAAATTCCACTGGGATGTTTTCTGAATCACCTGTACAATTCTCGCTTTTTAGGACAGGTCTTATTACATATCATCTTAAATACAGTAGGTGAAGGTGTTTTGCAAGAGTTTTAACTTACTGAAAACAAAACAATAAAGAAATTCTAGTTCTAATACCAGCTCTACTGCTGTTTGATTATACAGCTTTGAAAATAGTTAAAGAACACAACAGATATACAAGGGCAAAACCACCCTAGATCAAACCCTAGCACTTAACTTTAAAGCTCTTTAAGAAAATCCTTTTATTTCTATACTCACTGAACGAGGGCCCATTTGTGTTTCTAACCTTTCTTATACAAGTGAAACTAATGTGGCAACTCATATATGTGTGTCTCTTTCTCTAAAAGTATGTATTAAAAAAAACAACTTAGTGCATTAAAGCAAAGGATTGGCATCTTTTCGTCCTGCAAGAGGCACAAATGAAAGAATATGAGAATGAAAAAGAACTATAAAACCAGCTTAAACACAGGCAAGTATAAGTTCTAAAGTATAAAACACACTTTTCTGAAAGAATCAGTTTTCAAGGCTGGTGAAACTTTGCTTAATTTTCCTGATCTGCTAGATATGGTACTATTACCACATTACCTAACATGCTTTCAAACATTAATGACAGTTTTTACACCAGCAGACACCAAGGGACAAAATAAACGGGCAGTTAGAATGAAGCACTTACATTTTTCTTCCCTGAACTATCTTTGCATATTGGTGAAGAGTTTAGGGACGATCATGCACACCTGAAAGGACTAGCTCACACAACCACATCTCAGCTTAAAATCAATGTACAGTTGTAAATATACAGTAAACTTCCAGAAATCAGTGCAATTCCACTCTCGCTAGGGATGGCAGATATAGCTCTCAGATATACCCTCGCAGTCCCAGAAAGTCACCATTCTGCAAATTTAATTAGGCATGACACGCCATGGCCGAACCCCTGCCAGCCCACGGTGCGGGTACTCGCCTTCCGGCGCGGTTGCCGTGACCGGATCTCCTGTGCCGGCGGGGGCCGTGCTTGGGACCGCTCCATCCACGCTTTTCCTTGCCTCGCCCGTAATGCCTCCTCATTTCCGCTTATAAAGCAAATATACGCACATGCTGCACCTCTGTTCGCCTGGAACGCTCCAACACACAAGGCAGGTCTCCTAAGGCGACCTCTTTTCAACCACTTATATCCCGTAACGACCAGGCCCGCCGACAGCCCGCACCACGGGCGCTCCCCTGCGCCTGTCGGCTTCTCCGCTGATCCGAGACTAGCTCCGCGGCTCTCCTCGCGTCGGTGAGGCCAAACACCCCGGCGGCAGAAGGACAGTGACGACAGTGACGACAGTGACGACAATGACGGCAGCGACGGCCGCGCGTCCCCACCGCGTCCCCGGGGCCGCCCGCCCGTCCCGCACCGCGCCGGCCCCGCCCCGCGCCCCGCCCGCCCTGCCGCCAGCGCCCCGCCCCCGCCCCTACGGCGCACCTCAGTGGCCCGCGGCCGCGGCGGCCGATTGACGGACAGCTCCCTCGCCCAACCGCAGGAGGTCAGGCCGGCGCGTGCGCCGTGCGGGGGGGGCGGGGCCGGACCCCGGGCTGTGCCGGGTGCTGGGAGGCGGCTGCGGGATGAGGAGGCTGCGCGTGGGGGTTCGTGGAGTGCGGGGATGGAGTTTTTGGGCAAAAAAGGGTCGCTTAGCACGGTAGGGAAGCAATGTAGGGCAGAGAAGAGGAAGCCTGGAGGTGGCTGGGGGTGGCGTGCTTTGAGTGGTGCGAGCACCGAAAGGGTACCGCTGCTTCTTTCTCTCTGGGTGCCTAAAAGCCGTCCTTTGGCTCTGGGCAGCTGTCAAGAATTTAGAAGAAGAGAGGTGCTCTCTCTCTGAAGTGACCTTCCTGGCTGAGGCCTCTTGATAATTAATTCTTTTTTCTTTTTTTTTTTTTTTTAGCCTTCTACTGCTGGGCAGCAAACAGCTGGATGGGTGGTATTGAGACACGAGTGCTGGGGCAGCTTTGGGGGGTGTGCAGCGAATGGACAAGATGGGAGGGAAAAATGGGGGCTGCAGCAATCAGAAGCAACAAAGAGTGTAGTGGTAACCACCCTCTCTTTGTAGTCAGCGTAGTAAACCCCTTCTCTTCTTAATCATTGATTAAAGGTGCCCTTAAGCTGTTTTTGTACAGTGGCCTTCCCCCTCCCCTTCCTGTTTATGCAGCAGGTTGGAGATGAAAAAATTAAAACCAGTATGGTAAAAATGTTTGTTCATTTAATGGATGATTAAGGTTAAAACAAAATCTGAGCTATAGTTAACAAAAAAATTGTGGAGAAACGAGTTTAGCCTTTTTGCTTCCAAAAAGATAGGGTTTTTTTGGTCACTTTAATAACTTAAATAAGAAAATGCCAGTACTGGAAAAAAGGCAATAGATTTTTGTTCCTTTGGATGTTTAGACTTTACACTAGTTTGCTGTTGTCACTTGGCAGGAGAGTAGTTTTTGGGAGATAGTATTTTCTGTTTCTCACTCTCATGGTCTATGTTTACAGTTCAAAATGCTTAGAGTTAAAATAGCCCAGGAAAGGAATAATTTAAAGATATCAACAACTGCACAAATCACCTGTAGCTTTCATAGACAGTTTGTGAACTCTATTTCTTTGTCTTTACGAGGCAGACCACCAGTATGGTCTAATTCTAAGGCATATTTTGTTGATTAGGTCTGTTTCTCATAGTGGTTTAGTGATACTGATCTTTAGCTTCTGCAAGATAATTTTGAATTTTAATACAGTAACAGGGGAAGAGTAAAAGTGCCTATAGAAAGCTGCATCAGGAGCTGCATTACAGTTTTTGTGAACTGTTAAGTTGTTAATACTGTCACTGGTGAAGACTGGATTCAAAATGATGATTGATATGGTATTGGTACTTGATGATTTGTATGTAAATTTCCTACTGAGACACCTGTGGACAGGGTTCCAGGGAATGTTTTTTTCCTGGTGTTTGCTGGCTTGTGGATAATAATCCAGAATGTCTAACGCTTTGCAGTAATCTAATTCTCTGCTTTGTTCATTGGCTTTGTTTCATCTTTTTAATTTCTGGTGCCAGTGAGCAACATTCCAGGTTCTGTGACCAATATGCTGCTTCTAAGCTGTGTGATTCATGCCACTGAAATAGTTATCAGAGAAGAAGTATATTAAATAATTTGTTTTATCACTTCTATTGCAGATATTTACTATGAAAAGTCATAAAGAATAGACTGGAAGATATTTCAGAGATAACTGGTTTCCCACGTATGCATTTAAATAAAATGTACAAATAAAATACACACATTTACACCTACGTTGTTCTTTAACAATTGTTTGTCTAACCTCTTCTTAAAACCTTTTTGTTTGGTTTATTCTTATTGTTTTATCTCTCACTGAAAGGTTTCCTTATGTGTTACCTGAATGCCTTATTGCTGCAATTTAAAACCATTACTGCTATTCCTTCTACCTTCTGTGGATATAGAAAACAATTTTTTACCTTGCTCTCTGCAACTGTATTCCATATTTGAAAATGTGAAAATGCTGTCTCCTTTTGAATCTTGTCCTCTAGATTAAAGAGTGGCTAAAGAATGCTAATTCACTAGGATATTATAGATGACAACTTTTAGCTTTGATTCTTCCTTCCTTTTTGGACCCTTTCCATGGAGAACACATCTTTTCTTGAAGTGTGTTCCTCAGAACTGGATATACTGCTACTCAGCTGAGGCCTTCCTAATGCTGAGTGTGTTTTGCAGGCTGTGCTCATGTTGGAGTTGTAGGATGTCCTACTGCTGCACAGCAATGCTAACTTTCATGAAACTTATGCCCAAAAGGGATGGGTGACTTTCAGTTTGAGAACTGCTATACAATCAGTTGTTTTCAGTCTGGGTTTGTGGAATTGGCTATGCTTGGCCTGGTAGCAGTGGAATGCTGCTCATCTCAAGGTGGTTCGTGAACAGCTCCAGGCCACCTGCCCTGCGGAATGCACTCTGCCATCGTCTCCTCTGTTTACCTTAGCTGGTTTTCTGCTTCTGTGATTTGAGGGACTGGTTTTATACTTCTGTAGTCCATTAAATGCATATGTTCAGACTGTATTTATTTAGGTGATTAGTTAAGTTTAAAATACAATTGTGAATTGCTTTAAAACATTCTGTAAAGACCTAACTTTGTCAATAACATTAGACTTTGTGATTTGAACGTAGGTTTAGGATTACCGCAGTTTAGTAAATTGCCTTTCAGCTAAACTGCAGTACCTGAGCCTGTGTTCATTCTTAGCAGTTGCATCTCAAAATTAAAATCAATTTGTCTTAACTCTTCTTTTGCTGAAGCTTAGGCTGCGTATTTTATCTCATGCTTGCTGGGGATTAAACCTGCATTCTGCCAGTTAAAGCTCGGCTTACATAAGGCAACTCATTAACCTTTGGTAAATGGGAAGTGTACCTAGGCCCATGAATTACCCTGGGTTTATGCAGGGTAATCAAAAGCAGGATTTTGACTAACAGTAAAATTTATCTTTGTTCTAATGCCACTGAAATCAAAGCAATTTAAGAGCCTGTGTAACTTTGTATGGTTACTCTGCATTACTCTGCAGTAATAGTATCGAAACTCTTTGGTGCTTATGAATGTGAAAGTTCCTGTTTGCCATTTTATCTTAGTTCTTAGAATATTCTGCTGTCCCACAGGCTCTGCTGTTGATGCTGAAAATCACTTTTGGGCTCTCCTGCATTAGGTCATAGAATCATTTAGACTGGAAAAGACCTTTAAGATGATCAAGTCCAACCATTAACCAAACGATAACGATAATCTAAGTCTAACCATATCCCTAAGTGCCACATCTACAGAGTCTTACATACCTTGAGAAAAGGTGACTCCACCGCTTCCCTGGGCAGTCAGAACCAATGCTTGACAACTCTTTCAGTGGCTATTGGGAAATCTTTTTTCAATCTAAATGAAGGAACGAACTGCTGTAGAATTTAAGGATTTAAGGTGATGAATTATCACAGTTTGTATAATGATCAATAGCTTGCTGTGTTTATTCTGTATCTGTGTGTATTTCACTTTTCTGGTTTTTTACTTTGTTTATTTTAAATCTCTAGCCCCCAGAGTAGTCCTGATGGTCTTGGAGACGCAGCTTCCTTCAGGATCTGCTGTGCGGTGTAAGGACCGGAGTGGGTCGGATTCGCCCCAGGAGAGGGCAGCAGTGTGCTTGCACAAAACCGCCCTATCTTGGCTGTGTAGGGTCTTTCTTTTGTACCGAGTATCGAATTCCTATTAAACCAATTTTAAAAGCAGTACACCAATGAATCCCTTTGCAACATTATTTAGAAGTGTATTTATTTGTATTTAAAACACTAGGGTCCAGGGACACTGATGTTGCATATTTTAGCCAGGCTTCCCTCCAAGGAAGAAGGTGAAGCTTCTTTCTACTGGTATCAGTTTTCCTGCCCTGCAGATCAGAGCTTATAAAAAAACCTCCATGAAAACTTGGCAAATTAAACCGAACTTTCACAGTTTATATAATTGCATTAGCTAAGAGTTTGTTTCATTGTGGTGATTGATTGTAGGAGGGTTTTTTTGTGTTTTGTTGACTTTTTTTAAGTTTGGGGTTTTTTAATCCAGTGCTTTTGACTGTTAATATGTCAAGGAGTACTTGTATGCTAATTAGTGACTCCTAGAAATTTTGTGGTAGGTTCTGTATATATCAGCTCTTAGTATTTTATATATGTGTGTTCTGACACTACATCTGCAATCTTTTCCAATCAGGTATCCTTAGGAGTGAGACATACGTTGGTCAAACCTACCTTCTCAGTGTTTTTTTAGGAGAAGAGCTCAGATAT
Source organism: Corapipo altera (assembly GCF_003945725.1). Taxonomy (NCBI): domain Eukaryota; kingdom Metazoa; phylum Chordata; class Aves; order Passeriformes; family Pipridae; genus Corapipo; species Corapipo altera. The sequence continues at coordinate 6,028,216 of NW_020884885.1, read as the reverse complement.
AATTTACTGAATATTCTGATGAGTAATGAATTAATCTTTTTTCTGTGGATCAGGAACTGCTGCCACTGGTGGAGGGACTTTCTGGCTTTTGATTATAATCAGAATATTGATTGGAGAATATGCAGGCCTACATGGGTTACAACAAGTTACATATTTTTGTATATTATTAGAAATGAGGCTGTGGTTCTGTGGGTCTCCTTAGATAGGCTGGTACATTTCAGGAGATAGTCTCTGGTAAAAGTCCATCTCTGAGACCTTCTGCTTGTCATGGTTTTCCCTCTTCCATTGGAGGCACAGGTGACTGGGCTCTGTTTGCCACCTCAGTGATTGCGTGTTGCTTCATGTGTCTGCAGAAGCCTAGTGCAGAGCAGTGTCGCTGCTGCTGCCATGAAACAAAACAACTAGAATCTCCAAAACACAACAACCACAAAACAGAAACCCCAAATCTGAGTCCTATTAGACATTAAGGGAACAGTTGAAGGGAGACTCCTGATCCGTGTAGCGGCAACCTAGTGAGTGCAGAATGGCAGATCTGGTGGCTGCTCTTGCCAATTTGTAAGAGAAATGCAAGTGTATATCACATGTGAGTGTTGTAGCTTGTCTGGGTATTAGAACCCAATAATCCAGGCTAGATCATTACTAGGCTGCTATACTTGTGTATAAAAATTGTTATTGCAGGACAGGTGTGAGATATACAGAAAAGATGTACCCATACTTGCTAATTACTCTGTTTTGTATAGTCAAAGTCAAATGACTGAAGTGATAGGTTTACTGAGTTACTTTCTAGCATGAGAAAACAGCACAAGATTGGGAATTCAGAAGATAAATCTTCTACTGTGACAGTAACTCACTTCCATTTTGCATATGTGGATTTAATTTGAAATCCACATTTCAGATTATGGCGTCCCAGTGCCCTGAGCTGGAGGACCATGACTGTGAGAATAAACTCCCAGTCGACCTTGAACTTGTGTGGGATCTACTGCTCCCTACAAATCTATGGGGCCTGATGGGATTCATCCAAGAATACTCAAAAGAGCTGACTGATGTCATCATGAGGCATCTCTCAGTGAGTTTTGAATGGTCTTGGAAATTTGGAGGGGTCCCACTTGACTGGAAGATGACTAACATTGTCCTGATTCTCAAAAAGGGCAAAAAGGATGACTCTGGAAACTACAGGCTTGTCAGTCTCACTTCAGTGACTAGTAAAATTATGGAGAAGATTATTCTTGGAGATATTGAAAAACACCTGAAGGACAACACAGTCATCGGTCACAGCCAGTAGGGCTTCATGAGAGGAAAGTCCTGTTTGTCAAACTTAATTTCCTTTTATGACAAGGTAGCCAACATAGTTGATCAAGGGAAGTGAGTTGATGTAATCTTTTTTGGATTTCAGTAAAGCTTTCATTGCTGTCTCTGACAGAATAATCCTTCTGGACAAAATGTCCATCCCACAGCTGGATAAACACATCATGTGGTGGGTGAGCAGATGGCTCATGGGTCAGGCACAAAGGGTTACAGTGAATAGGGTTACATAGAGCTGGTGACCAGGTCACTAGTGGGATTCCACAGGGCTCCATTTCAGGGCTAATTCTTGTCAACATCTTCCTAAACCATTTGGATGCAAGACTTGAAGGCATACTGAGTAAGTTTGCTGATGATACTAAATTGGGAGGAATTGTTGGCTCTCTCAAAGGCAGAGAGGTCCTCCAGAGAGCCCAGGACAAATCAGAGGGCTGAGCAATCACTACCTATATGAAGTTTAACAGACATGTGCTGGATTCTGCATCTGCGCTGGGGCAACCCTGGATGTACATATGGACTGGGTAATGAGACACTGGAGAGCAGCGCCATGGAAAGGGACCTGGAGGCCCTGGTCGATGGCTAGTTGAACATGAGTCAGCAGTGCCCTGGCAGCCAGGAGGGCCAACCGTGTCCTGGGGGGCATCAGGCAAAGCACTGCCAGCCAGTTGAGGGAGGGGATTGTCCTGCTCTGCTCTGCACTAGGGCAGCCTCACCTTGAATATTGTGTGCAGTTTGGGGCACCACAATATAGGAAAGCTCTTAGTGTCCAAAAGAGGGCAATGAAGATGGTGAAGGTCTTGAAGGGAAGCCATATGAGACATGGCTGAGGTCACTTGGCTTGTTCAGCCTGAGGGCGACTGAGGGGAGACCTCATTGCAGTCTACAACTTCCTTGTTAGGGGAAGCAAAGAGACAGGCACTGATCTCTTCTCTCTAGTGATCAGTGTCAGGACCCAAAAGAATGGCACGAAGCTGTGTCAGAGGAGATTTAGGTTAGCTATTAGGAAAAGATTCTTCACCCAGGTGGTAGTTGGACACTGGAACAGGCTCCCCAGGGAAGTGGTCACAGCACCAAGCCTGACAGAGTTCAAGAAGCATTTGGACAACACTCTCAGGCATACGATGTGATTCTTGGGATGGTCTTGTGCAGGGCTGGGAGTTAGACTATGATGATCCTTGTGGGTCCCTTCCAACTCAGGGTATTCGGTGATTCTATGAAATCTCTCTCCCTAGAAAGATAGGCTGAAATCCAGATGCTGGTGCTAGATTTTGTGCAGGTAACTGTGTATATCTTAAATGAGCTCTTGTTGACCCTGATTCTGAAGGGATGTTAAAGGTCCTTTAGTTTTTGCTGTAAAAGGCATAGTTTACTTTGCCATTTTGGTTAAGGCTTGTTATTCCTGTGATGTAGCACAGGCTTCTGCACACCTGCTAGGTTTTGTAAGTCTCTGTTCCAGAAATGGCTGCGCTTTCATACTACATTTGTCTTTGAAAATAGCAAACTGTCTTTTGAAAGTCAAAGTTCTAGATACACGGGTAGTCCTTTTGAACATTTTTGATGTTTTAGTTAAATCTCTTAAATATGTTTTATGTGCAGCATGAACAGTTACTTAACACTCTGAAATTTCTTTTGTTGTTTTTTGACTTCTGTTATTACTTGTAGGCCCAATCTAAGAACTATTAAATAGTATAGAAATATTCACCTGTCCTGCTGATGGTGTAGGCATATGTAAGTTGTGTGTGTATACACACAGATGAGCATATCTCAGTCTACAAAACCAGACCTTCTTGAGGAGATATTTCAGTGTATAGGTGTAGAGAATGTTGATTTGAAAGTGATACCAACAACAGAGATATCTATGCTCTGACATATTTCCTGTGGTGCTGTAGGTCTGACATGTCAGTTCAAAACAAAAACTGGCCCCTCAGACAATTTTATTGCTTTTATGCTTTTTTTTTTTTTTTGTAAAAGATCATGTCAAGTGGTAAAATGATCTGTCAAACTGATAGGGATGCTAAAGAGGCTTTACACTGCAAGAACACAGAACTGAACCTTATATTCTTTGCAGAGCCATTGTAGAGTAGAATATCCTGATGAAGAAACCTATGTTGAATAATGCTGTCCTGCCTCTTTCTAGGGGAAAAACTTCAGATCTGCATTGGAAGGTCAAGTTCCTGGCATAAATAATGCTGTCTTTAGAATAGTGGCAGCTGGCAGCTTTTTCCTCTAGATTCATTTGTGCAGCTTATGGACCTCTAGTACACAAAGTGCTTACAGTTACAAGATTGATTTCTAGCCTTGTATTTAAAATTTGCCAATGAAAAGAACTAGTCAGCACGTCCAAGGAAGTATCTTCTTCTGTGGTCAGAATCTTGTGTGTTGCTTCATACTGTCCCTTGTCTGCTTTGGTTATAAGGTTGTACTTTTATACAGAGAGAGGTGAACTGCTTTGCTTTTACACATCAATAGCAAATGTCAGGGCTCTGACAGTTGATTTCCCACTGGAAGAAAAATTTGTGACACAGACCATAGGAATCATCTTTTTTTAGTAGACTTCTATATTAAATACATATGGCTTTGAACAGATGAAGAGACCGATGATATTGCGGGGAAAAAACCCTTCTTGGGAGATGTCAATCTGGAAGTCAGTGTTTTGCTTTCAGAAAACAACACTTTATCTTTGAAATTTATAGCAACTAAACAGTGTTACAGACCTACTAACACATAATTTCTCAAAGTCTATATCCTGCTCATCTCCAAAGGAAAGTAATTGGTGAAACTTATGTGCAAGGAGGCGTTATGTGAGTGTGGTTCTCAGAAATGGACAGTAAATTAACACAATGCTGTTTTGGAGCATGAGCTTCCTCAACTGTCTTGTATGCATTGTGTGCTGTAGTGTTCCCTTTGTAAGAATACTGTTTGAATGATGCAGGAGTGACTTGCTTAGTCTTCCCCCCCACCTCGTTGTCTTTGAAGATGTATGGTGGAATTTTTTGTTTCAAGTGTTTTTTATAAATAAAGGAAAAAAGAAAAGGGAATGAAAATTTTATGAGATAAGAACTCTTCTCTCATTCTCTTCTGAATCCTCTCACAGGGAGAACACAGCAGGAGGAGGAGGAGGAAACTCAGGTCAGTGTATGCAAACCAGTGTGGGAGCCTTCCTGTTACTGACGTGTAAAGTGGGGAGAGCAAATTTCTTTCAAGAACTTTCAGGAGTTCATCCTGAAGGAATATGGGTGGGAGGAGGGAAGGTTACTATGGGAAAGCAGTCTCCATATACCAGTGTGTTCAGTAGAGGGTATGTGTGGGTTCTTTGATTTGTTTAGTGACAGGGGAAGGGTTTGAAGGGAAATTAAGAATACCAATCTGCAGATACCTAGTCTCATAATGATAGTGTATATTATCTACTCATGTCTTGGTTTATTTATATGCCATTTCATAATCTGGATACTTCCAGATATATAATTGTGGCCTCTGTCTTAAATTTTATTCTTAGGCTACTGTGCCTTCGTTCATTCTAATTGCATGTGTACAGTGATATTTATGATGGATGTTGGCATTGCCTTCAGTCTGCTAGAATGTTTGTTTCATTGATGGCTCCATAGATGCTCTACTTCATGGAGCCCTTTTGGGACCCAGTTTTCAGACTGCTGCTCTTCTGGGCACTGAATAGAAGCTAGGAACAGTGAGCTGTGGTCACTTACAATCACCAGTATAGACATCAGCCTGTAGATTTCAGAGCATGTACCTAGTGCAGAAGTTTGCCCATGGGAATAGCACTGCAGGATCTGACCCTATATACATACTAATAAAATTAATTTTCTGCACAGTTTAAGGTCTATAATTTCTGTGTACCTCTGTAAAAAAAAAAAAAGGAAATAAAAACATATTTTAGACTCAGACATACAACTCTTATATGAAAACAATAAACTGTTTCTGGAAAGAAATATTAGCTAAATCACTAAATTAAAACAACATTGCAGGGGTAGGATAGTCTTACCAGTATTTTGTAAGATCCTCAAAAGTCTCAAGACACCTGAAACTGCTTATGTGCTTTTTAGAACTGAATCAGTAATTGTTTCCCATACAAGATATAATATATCAGTTTGCAAAAACAAGCAAACAAAACAAAACAAACCCACACCCAGCCAGCAAAACTTCAGCTCTCAGCTTAATGGGATGGAAATTGAAAGAGGACGTAGAACACAGAAGATGGCTTATGGGCTTGGTTGAGCTATTGTTTCCCTGAGCAAAGCACTTTCTAATTGGGAGCTGGAAAGCTCTGCAGGTCCCAAGGAAAGAAGAATAGCTAAAGTAACTGACTGTAGGATAATTCAAATTCTAAACTATGACTTTGGAGGAAATCAGGAAGGATGACAGAACTCCATATGAAATGGTTAAAAGAACTTCCAGGGGCTTTAAGAGACTACCAGACCACAGGGTTTAATCTCTATTAATTACCCAGCAAGATGTGTGTGGTGTGTAGTTTTTGGTTAGTTGCGGGATTTTTTTTTCCTTTTCCCTACTTGGGTAAAAACTGAGTGTAAGTTGACTTAATAGTGTTTTTTTGTTTGCTGTATAGAACATGTCTGCTTTCCTAAAGCTAAAAGACAGTGTGATTACATCAGTTGGGAAAGCATCATCACTTTGAATGCTCGAACATCTTTTATCTTTGTTCAGAATGCCAAGTGTGGAAAAAAAAGGAAAAATACAGATTATCATCGAGTTGTGTGTAAGTTCAAAGTGTAAGAGATGTACGAAAGAAGTAACATAAAGGGTGAGTGTTGTATGGTGATCAGTCAGCAAAATAAAATTGCTCCCATGGGTTCTAGATAAAGTTAAAATAGCAGATGAATGTCTTTATACAGAGTTGCCAGCTATGTGTGTATACTGTGTCCAACAGAGAAGTACTCTGACTTGAGGAGAGTGTCCACTAAAAATTTCTCCTAGGAGGAATACAAGTATTTTATGACCTTTCTAACATGCAGTTGCATCCATTCATGCACTCATCAGCCCTGTGAAATGAGAGAAGACCGTTTTAGAAGAAATTAAATTCTGAGAACTGTTTCGACATGTTTCTTTCTCACAAGAAAAAGTTAAATGGAGATGAAAGAAAGAAGTGAAAGTAGTTTGAGGGTCACCTATATTTTGTTTTGGAATTGTTTTTGACCTACATAGTGTAATTTCTTTGGGTTGAATTCTATGGGGCAGAATTGCCCAAGCAATGAACAGATTCTTCAGTAATGGTCACACATGGGATATACTTACTGTGTGTGAGTATATATGACAGGAAGCTAAAAATGCTTATATGGGGTAAATAACTGAAATCAGGACTTCAGAAATAAAATAAACATTACAATCAGATGCAAACCTGTTACTTAAAAAGTCATTGTTATATTTTTACTGCTTTAAACTTTTTTTTAGTGCATGCAGTTTTTGCAGACATAGGACCTTCTGACAAGGAATTCCATAACTTAATTTTTAACTATGGGAAGAAATACCTCCTGTGTTAATTTTGAACATTCCTTTTAGAAATTTTGACAGAAAAAAATTATTGTTTCAGGACAGATTGCAAATGCTATGCCCCACATTGTAGACTTCTGATATAACCTACCTCAGCCCTCTCTTCAAGTTTGAGGAGTCAGGATTTTTCATTTATTGTTTGTACAAATTGACTGTACAGAAATTATTCTGTATCTTTTGACCATCCTTCTTGCCCTTCTTTGTGCCTTTTCTAGCTCTAACAACTGTACAAAGTATTGAGGAATTCAGCACACTATAGATTCTTATGTTGTGGCACAGTGCCCAGAGTGTGCCATCTCTGACTTGTGGTTCAGTAATGAGCTGTTCTCAAATAATTCCTGGTTATATCCCAAGATCTTGTTCAGAGTAGTTCAGAGGCTGAAGATGTACATGCAATGTTAGGACTTTTTAATTGTCACTTTGTCACACATTTTACCTGTGTAACATGTCTTACGAGTCAGTTTCTCTTCTCTCCCTGCCCCTTCCCCTCATCTTCTGAAAACCTCCAAAATAAAAAATGGAAAAGATGACTCCTCCTGAGTTCAGTTTTGTGGGAATAATAAAGTTCAGTTCCCAAGCTTCTCTCCAGGTTAATTGGAAATAGTCACTGAAACCCTCTGACACCTTACAATGCCCTTTCAGTAGGTAAACTGAGCAGAACTTGCTTTAGGTGAGAGCTTGGAAAAAATCCATTACTTCCAGGTTCCCAATTTTAGTGCTGATGAAATAACTAGGACTGCACTAGAAATGTAATGTGACTGATAGTAAATGGTTACAGGCTTTCTGAATTGGTGCAAAATGGTTTGATGGAAAGAAAAGGTTTCACTGGAAAGAGGTTACTAAGTGGCCCTGATTTCTTTCTGGCTGTTGCTGGTAGTGGCAAGCAGTGCTGCAGGGACTGGAAAAGATGTTATTAAAATTTTTGAATGCAGCCCATACACAAAGAACATGGCTGTCCCTGAAGAGGATAAGAGCTTGGTAGTTGCAGTTAAAAATAATTTATTCAGGATCAGTTAATGCTGCAGAATCTGGTGGTCTCTTGTGCCACTGGCCTGTAGTGAGCTGCAGTATGCAAGGTGTGGTGTAAAAGAGATGCATAGCTTTCCGATTGCTTTCTAAATGTGTGCCATGAAGAGATTGTATTAGCGGTGTTACAGTAGATATAATCTAAAGATATAAGCAATGGGATAAAGATACTGTTTTTATCTAAACTGTACTAGTCTTAACATGTTAGATGTATCCCACCCATTAGGAGGAATGGACTCATAAAAGTTCCAATTTAAAGTCACCTCTGTAGTATTTCTTAAAACATTATTAATAGGCTATGCTGGCTTGTGAAACCAGCTGTTTCCACTTCCATTTTCTATGTTCAGAGAAGTGACCAGTATTTATGTTGTGTTTACATGACAACTTTGTAATGACAGCACCAGTGGAAGGGTAACTTAGCATCAACCTCTGGCTGCATAAGTAGCGCTGCTATACCTCTAGTATATGGAACAGTGTCTGAGACAGTAAGTCCTGTCTGATGGCCCAGCGACTCCTTTCTGGTGCTCAGATATGTGCAGCTTTGTTCATCCATGAAGGTTACAGTAAGCATGACACTTGGCCAGTGTGGTTCACGTGGTAACTTGGCCCAGCTTGCTCAGCTGGCCAACCAACCAAACTGCACACAGCCCCAGTTTTGGTGTGTGTCACCGTGTAGGCAGCAAGGAGGCAAGGCTGGCCATGGAGTAGGAGGACACACCCTGACAGATCTGATGCAAAGCCTATTTAATTCTCTAGAATTATTTTTATGGAATGTGGGTTAGGTGCTAAATCCTGGAATGGTGTCTAAAGGTTTCTTATCTAAGGACACCAAATCTCCTGAGACACAAAATGCACTTCTTAATTTTGCTGAGCCAAAGCAAACCTATAGACTTAAAGTATCAAAATAATATGCATGTTACAATTTTTGGTAATTTATAAGTATTCTTGGTCAGACTTGTTATGTGACTACTTAAATTAATCTGAGGGATGAATCAGGCACTGTCTTATTTTTGGGTGTAGTAACGTGAATATGTCCTTTAATATTCTAATATTAATGACAAATTATAGGTCTTCATTTATTTGTCTTTTTCACTGCCCTTTGGTTCAACCTGTTGCACCACCTGCTTTCCTGTAGGACACTCATTGCATTCACATCCCTTTTCACAAACACGTGGACAGCAGTCTGGATTGGTTACTGTTGTTGGCTTTTTGTCAGGCTGGACGTCAGGTAGGATGTCATCCTCCTCTGCCACTAGCTGGCTGAGGTGTGAAGGATTGGGAGGGTTGAGTAGAAAAGCAGGAATTTGCTCTGTATTAGTGTGAAGTGTCCTGCCCAGCTTCCACAATGCTTGAGAATAGTACCAGGTGAGTTAATACCAAAGCCAGTGACAAACTGTTTCATCATGGTATCCTTTTCATAGGACTATCCTTCAAGATGTGTCATCTTCAGTAGAAGCTAGGCTAAGTGGAAGGGCCTGAAATGTTTAGGCTACTAAATTTTTTTTTTCCCTGAAGACAATTGGTTAGGCTGAATGTTGTGTTTACCCTTTGTTCTTGGAGGAAGAGTTTGGAGGGCTTTTTTTGTAGTCTGACGATCAAAAAAAACCCCAACCCCACATTAATTGTTAATGTGTTAATTTTTCTGATTTAAGGAATGAATCTTTCCATAAAAAGCTTGAAACTACTTTGATAACTGGAAACAGTGCCATAATGTATGGACTCTTAAAATGAGAAAAACCTGATCTTGAAATCATAAGTTTGCATTTGTAAATTGGATGATATTATTGGATTTGGCTTTTTTTTAGAGCGTTATAAACTGAGTGACACTCATATTTATGAAAAATCAGTTTAAATACGATAACAGGCTTCTTTGTGATTTAAGACTTAAATAAATGTCTTGTATGCTTCTTTGGCTCTATAGGCTGTAACCAAAGTCCCATGTTATTTGACACATACATAGTAAATCCAGGGTGACCCATACTACAGGTTGTTAATCTTTCTTTAAAGATCACTGTATGGTGAAAAATTATTGAACTTTATAGAGATGTCTTGTATGTTTTTCATCCTTCTCTTACCTGATTTTTCCTGACTAAAAATTTTGGCCTGAAAACACTTCTTTCTGTGTAGGTGTTCCTCTGATCCTTTTGTTTTGTTCTTCACCAGAAACATCATCATCACCCATACAAAACCAGAGTTGGTTGCTGTATGAATAATTCAAGTGTTACAAACAGAACTATGATTTCAAGTGAACAGAACAAAAGCAGATAAAACACTTCAAAAATGGCTTTCAAGGAGTATCTCAGTACTAGTAAAGCAAAATGAAAATAAAAACTAATAATGTTGTGTATATAGCACTGATTATTTTTTAAAAAGTTGTTTTCAGGTGTAGTTTTGAGATGGTCCCAAGGCTTCCAGCCTGACTTCAAAGGTTAAATGATGCTCTCTAGATGTCTGTTCATACTTGCATGTGCATTCCCAGATGCTGGAGAGGGACTGTGTGTGTGTATGGTCCAAATATAAGTCTTGAGGTGTAATGTCTTTGTCCTGAACGCTGTGTATTTAGCGTTCTGGGGAAAAGCAGAATGGTATGCAATAGTCCATCAGAGGTATATATAGATATGATACCATATACTCAATGTATTAAAAAATAAAAGTAATAGTATGGTTGCAAAGTCTAGCTGCCCAACCCCCTCACCCCCCCCCAAAAAAAAAAAAAAAGAAAAATTAGGAGATGCCAGAACAAAGGTTTCTTTAAGAGCTTTAATTCTACTCCTTTGTGTGGATTGCATTATAATTCATCCCTGCAACTGATAACTGTATCCTTTCTCCCACGGCCCTGCCACCCTTGTACATTAGTAGAGAAAATACAGAGAGCAGAAGTGCACTGGTCTTCCCTGCCCTGCTACCTGCTGCAGCTGTGACTTCTGAATGAGGAACAAATACTGCAGGTATTCTACTACAGGTAGAATCCATGGCAATTTGGTTGCTGCATCCCAGCAGCTTTCTGATGGTACTTTTTCATGGCTCAAGGCGGATGAGGGCGTGTTTTCCACCGAAAATTTGTAAAGCCATATATCTTGCACAAACCTCACCGAACCGTCTGAGTTTGAAAGCCGTGAAGATACAGAGTCGCCAGACGTTGTTATTGCCAAATTCAAGGCGCCTCGTTCGCTCTCGCTGCCGGAAAACACTCAGATCTTCCGAACGCCGAAACTTTAAAAGCGACGCGTGGCGGTGCCGCGCGGGGGCGCCCCAGGGCCGCCCGCCCAGGTGCGCCGGGCTTGGAGCGCTGGGCAGGAGGGAGGGGAGGAAGGGCTGAGAGGCAGGAATACGCCGTGCAGGGTTTTCTGTGACCTCGAACGCCTCACGCCCAAAGGTAGTCACCGTACGTAACACACATCGAGCCTTAATTCGGACACGCCCGCGGTATTGTATTGTGTGTTCGCGGAGTTGGCAGATATATTGAGCAATGGCTGTGTAGCAGGACGGAATTGCGTGCACGTTGCTCTTAGCAGGTTTATTTCGGGCTGTCTTTTTGCTTTTATTGAGCCCGTGCTTTCATAAAGAAAGACTGTGTCTGGGCCAAATTCTGCACTTATGGATATAAAGAAATGCTGACTCTTTTTGGGTCAGAACTTTCAACTCTTAATACCAACATTAGATAGTACCAGTTTCTCCTCTGGGTTGACTTTGAGAACAGTATATGAAAATTTGCACAGAAGATCTGAACAGTAGCATGCATATGTTTTAAACCCTCTATATAAACAGAGATGATATTCTGCTAGAGCGTACACCACTATAATGCAGAATAAATCTTACTGGCAGAATAAACTGGATTTGATTGTGACAATGTTGGACAACCCTTCCTCCTGTTGAAGGCGACTTTGGCAGAACCACGCCTTTAGGTTAGAATTGCTTATTATAAATGGGAAGAGAACCTTACTGGCAGGGATTTTTCTGTTTGTTTTTAACATCTGTAGCCCAAACGTCCAGCCTTAAGGAGACCAAAGCTAGGCCCCTGAATCCAATAACTCCCAGAGTTACCTAATAGGAAACACTAGACACAGGGTCCCATGTGGAATTTAGGCTATGTGAATCAAGGCTTATACAACTATATTACAGCATTCTAAAATACTCCAGTCTGCCTTTCCAAGGTGTCCTATTGTTTGGGCTCTTAGACTTAGTGACTCTGCATTAGTCATATAATCCTACTCTGATTCTAGATAATTTCTTTATAAAATCCAGGTTTCTGCAACTATTGCTTCCTAAATTATTTTCCAGTCCTAGCTGATACCTGTGTGGCCTCTCTTCTGAGGCTTGTTTCCACGAGGTATTTAATAGTATTGCTCACCTTTAGCAAATGAATGGTATCAATGATTATGCATAGACAAATATCTTAGTGTTTTGCTGAACTAGGGTCTACTTTTCTTAATATGATTTTTGGAAACAGCACAGGGCTTCTGTAAACCTTTAAGCAGAGGTATTAGAATATTTCTGTAAGAATATGGTCTGGAAACAAAGTTGTTTTGGTGGGTTAGAGCATTAATTTTTGTGTGTGTGTGAAATTAAATATGCAGTAACTGCAAAATGAATGCCTATGGTCCCAGCATTCTTGATGGCTATGGTAACAAGTAGGCTAAACTTGGATGTCCTCAGCACTCCAGTTTGGAATAGCGCCCGGCTTTGGAATATAACTTGCTTGCATTTGTATCTGGAATACAACTGGTATTCTCATGTTCAATAATCAGAAGGAGGGAGTGTGAGTGAGGGAAACAGCTGCATGTCTCTGGCAGTAGGCTTTGCATACTTACCCTTGTTGTGTAACCTCCATGCTCCAGAAGTTTGAATCCATTTCAGGAAGTGGGCATACATTTAGCTGGGAAAAGTGTTAGCTAGTGAATTATTCCAAGTATATAAATAGAGTAAGATCAGACATTGCTTGTCTGATATCAGAGTGATCTTAAGCAACAAGCTCCTCTCTCCCACAGCAAGTGCAACTCAGAGTGTTGTGGTGCTATTCTTCCCCTTCTCCTGAAGTGGATATGGCCAATGCCTATGTCTAGAAGAACAAAAAAAGTGGATGGTCATGATTGCTAGGAGAAATTATTACTGTGTGGAGAGATAAAGGATTTTAATAAAAAGAACTTGGAGAAGAACTAGCCAGTGGCTCGTAAGGAGTAAAAAGCTGTTGCAGAGCTGAAGAGGAGTGGAAAAGACTGCAGGTTGGTTATGCTTTGCTGTACCATTTCTGGAGTATAGTAACCTGAGTAATCAATCATAAGGCTTTATTTTGTGGCCATTGGCTGCATAGGTTTCTTGAAAGCCAGATTCCTGCTTGCTTGCATGTTGTAGCGTGATGCTGATGCTTGCAGGAGCCAAGCAGGAAGAATCTCTCCTAAGAAAATAATTTGGTAAGCTATTCTACTTTATGCAAGATGGAGCATTGCAGGACCAAGTGCAATATTGTTCTTTGTAGATGTTTTTGTTCTATCAAAGTTTCTCTAATGATTTTAATTCATATTTCATAAGGACTTTAGCTACAGACACCAGATGAGAGGAAGCATTCTGCTATGTCTGAGATTGGCAAACCTTTTGGGTTTTGCAAGTGAGTGCAGAATTCAACATATATGAAGTAGGTGATTGATCTTACACATAGCTTTACAAAACTTTGCTCAGTTGAAAAACTGTAGTGCTTCATCATTCCTGGGCATGACAGGTGCCAAAACATTCTAAATCCTATGAGGTTTCATTGGGTATGTTTGGTGGGATTTTTTGTCTGATGTTGAAGATGCTTGTGCCTTCTCTTTTCAAATGTACAGGCTGGCATGCTCCTAGCTGGCTGTTGACTTTTTAAACAAACAAAAAATGCCCATTAGAAGTAGGAGTTGGAAGGAATAGCAAGGTAGAAAACTTGGATTTTTTGCATGTGGCACAGTTGACATGATGGAGAGTGTAAGATTTATGTGATGGTGTTGTGTTTAGACTTGTATTCTGCTCTCAGCTCTTGAGTAGCAATCTCTTCTGTCCCATCAGCCTGAGATCTGAAGATGTGTCACATATACATATATGAATGCTACTTGTAGCTAATTTGAAGGATAGAGTGTGTGGTTCATGATTATACTGGTTAGGGAGTTTGAGCCTCTGTAGCCTACTTGAGCTCCCTCGTAACAGTTGTTAACTGTGGGTTTCGAAATGAGGCCTGTGTAAGTCTACTCTTGTGGATACTGGGATAAATAGTAGCTAAAGGCAGTAGGCCCATATTAGTAATACACATGAAAGATGAGAAACTGTCCCTATGTCTATATATGCCTGGTAAATGCTGTACTAGGCATGAGGACTCCACAGGATAGTCTTAGAAATAGCCTAATAAGCATCATCAGAGAGAGCAAAATTATGGGCCTTGCATCAAGCACTATCCCATGAGCCTTTTTTCTTTGCTTGGAATTTCATATTAAACTTTGGCAAGTTCTTCTTAGGTGCAGCACAGAGTAGAAGTGTCAGTAAAGGCCTGTCAACTCAAGCAAAAGCCTAAACGAGTGGAAGACTTGACACAAGGGCTTAGATGTGTGAGAAGAGTTGCTGGAGTAAGAGTTGTGTGGCAGAGCTTCCTGCTGCAGAGGTGGCTACTGCCTTCGAAGGAGGTGTCCTGGCAGCAAAGCTGCTCCACCCTAGCTTAAAAAAATAAACAAACAGGAAAACAAACAAAAAAGCCCAACTAGTAAAGCTCTGCCCATGGCAACACTAGTTTTATGTAAGGGATTTTACCAATGTGGCTACTTCTGTTAAAAAGTATCATCAAAATTATTCTGAAGGGGAGAATTCTGATCTGAGTTCCTATCTGGATTGGGGAAAGTTGTATCAGATTAGTTCCATAGGCTCGAATTGGGGAGATTTGTGGGCAGGTAAATCAGGGCTGGCTCCACTGCGACATTGACTGCAATAACTTTCTCTAATAGATTCCCAGGATCAATTTTATGTTATACCAGTACTACATTTGTTCACTGAAATTTGCAGTCATCAACTTTTAAAGTTAGGTTTGACCTAAACCAGTATTTTAGGCAGGTCAGTCTGTACCTTTCTGTTGTTTCTCTTCTCTACCAATGTAAAGTTGGATGGGAAATAGAAAAACAATTTTGTGACACTTTTAAAGCTGTTTCTATTTAGCAGGATTTAAACCATAGCTAAACAAGAGTTGTGTTACTTCCTTCTTGCTTGCATTTTCCTCTGGTGTTTGGTCAATCAATGCAATAAAATGAGCTCGTGCCTTCTTATCTCCTCACTGATTCCAAACTGCTGTTTATGTGAATGTTTTTCTTTCCACTGCAACCACCCCATCAGATTTTTTCTTTGAATTTTTACGAATTGGAAGATATTTTAAGTTACAGATTGTTTTGAAAATAATGGAACAAAACATAAGGAAAGAAAAAAATTAAAGGATGCAATACTGTAAGTCTTTCATATTTATATAGAAGAGAGGGTGAAACTTTTGAAGGTGTTATTAAAATTATAAAAAACCCCCTTGAAATTAAAAACATTTCACAAATAATATTCAACTTAAAAAAAACATTAGCGGGTGAGATATTTTCATGCTAAATCTAATTTTCAGTATTGTCAAAAGGCATAGTTTTTTTTAAGCTGTATAACTCCTGCATGTGCTACAAAAGCAGCCTGCTTATGATGGTATTTGTTCCAAAGACCAAAATACACTCAGTAAACAAGAAAGCTTGAATACTGAAAGAAAACAAGTCATTACATTCAAGGTATGTCTGGACAGTTCAGTTCTGCCCACTCTACTGAAAAAAAAAGTCTCCACAGTGGAGTAAGCAGATAGTCACATACTAATTCCTTTCTTTGAGATGGTCTCATCAGTAAGGAAGAAAAGGTGAAGCTGTTCAAATCAACAGCAGATTCAAAGTTAGCACTCTCTTTGGATGAATGTGGCAGTTTTATGTTTTTCTCAGCTGTTAATTCTCTCAGGTAGAGTGCTATTCATTATTCTCAATTCAAATGCTAAACCTGTCTTAAAATCATAATTATGAAATTATGGTATGTGCTCTGTGCTTATTAGAGATAAGATTGATTAAGAAGGTATTATATTCTGTTTTCTCATAGGCAAGAGGAAGCCATGTTACACCACTTTTAGGCTACATTTGAAGTCTGTCTTTAAAGGCAGTGCAAACCATAGGTAGACAGTATCTCAGGACTCCATTCAGAGTAGTGATAAGAAACTTTTTTGGATCATCAGATTCTGCCAATTAGTTGTGCCCTAATCTATACCACCTACTCATTCTGAAATTTAAGGCACCTTAGAAAGTCCCTTTCATCCTTGCACCAGGAATAGATGGAGACAGGAGACACCATTATTTTGGATGAATCAGGGTACCACCTCTGTATACCATTAATGGATGTACTGTAGAAACACTTTTCCCTACCTTTAATGCAGGAAAGAGTGAAAAGGACTCCCAAAGGAGTTTTCTTTTTCTTTATTCTTTTATTTTTCTTTATTTCTTTATTTTTGTTTATTATTTTATTTTTGTTTATTATTTTATTTTTCTTTATTATTTTATTTTTCTTTATTCTTTTTTCCTTTAATTTTTTTCCCCCAGCTAATTACTCACTTAAGAAATAAGACAGACAGACCTGTGATGTGTAAATCATGAGCTTTGTGATGTGAACTCAGTTTTGTCCCTTCTGAATTTTACCAATGACTCCCCTCATGGAGAGGACAACCATCGTTATTGAATGTGTGCTCTTCAGAGCATATGTCTGTTTTATTAGACTCCTTTCCCTACTATTACTATGGCATTGCAGTGGCTACAACAAAGTTGTATTCCCCTTTTGAAGTAGCTTGTTTGTAACATATTTTTCTGTTGTTGTGGAAGTTTAAGAACAATGCATGGCAAAGAATCTTCTGGAAGCCACACTAAATAGACTTTTAGCAGTTTGTTAAATTGGGGACAGATTTGAGCCAGACTCTGGAACCTTAAAAAACTTCTGCCTCCCCAAACTTTTGAAAGCTTCAGATTGAGGCCTCAGTGTATTTCTTAATAGTAGAGACTTCTTTAGTGTTAAAATATATTTATTTTATCAAAACATCCCGCTAAAAAAATAAAGGGGCTTGAGTCCAGACCTCAGCATAGAAGTAATCCAGGTGTACTTTGGGAACTCAGAATCAGGCCTGAAATCAAGCTACACTAAAGGCATCCAAGAATTGTTGCTATAGCTATACAGAGGAAATTTTGCTTAGAAAAAAAATAAAAATTTGAAGTCCCTTCCAAGAATGCAGTTCCCATTGTTGTGAAGAATGATTTGTTGAGCCAATTTTTACTCTGTGTAGCTCCATAGTTATCTTTGTTATGCTGACTATGTAAATTTTTTGGTGATGTGTCTGTAGAGGGCTGGTGTTGAGTCTGTAACATTGACACTGTGATATCTTTTCCTCCTCTTTCAGCTAAGCAACTATTGATAAAGATCAAAGAAAGTGAGGAGGAGGGCTGACAAGAAACAGTCTATGAGAGATGCCTGCACAGCTTTAATAAATAAAAAGGGGTTAAGACTTAAAATTTCTTGCAGGATACCTGTGCATGTGGTGCCCTGTTTTGCTGTAACAAACTACATTACTGCACTCTCATATTTAAAGCTATATGAATCTGGTACTTTGCATATTAATATATATATAAAGAAAATAAAATTGTATATTGCTGGAAATATCTGAGAACATTAAACTGTTGTTAATCTACCAGAAGCCACTTCTTTTTTTTTTCAGCTTTGTCTTTTATGTTTCACTCCATAGCAAAATTAGATTTGTGGCTTTCAGTGTCAGTGTCTAGTTTGTTTCACTTTCCAATTCACAAGAGTTGAGAAATGTATAATAAGAACCTAACTTTCCCTCCCTCCAGAAAAGAGCAACTCTACATTAAAACCTGAAAAGATAAAAAGGAAAGCAGGAGATAATAAATAACAGGTAAAAATTCTTTCACAGTGAAATATTGTCAGCCAAAATAAGGCTTTCCAGGGTGAACAGGAATATTGTTGAGACCTCACAGAAATTGTCAGCGTGCTTGCATTATGTAAATAGTAAAAATGTTAGAAACGGAGGTGGATCAGGAGAGCAGTGTTATGTTCTATGAGACATGACACTTCCCAGTACATTGAGAAGATACAACACTGTGTTCTACTTGGGTAGAGATCAGGTACAGTTCTGTATCAGGGACTGGAGGTGAGGTGGTGGACTCTGCCTTCTAAAGCCCTGCTCAGTCCAGTATTATAGATGCAGTATGCCTATACCTCGTGTTAATGTTATAGATCTTACCCCAATATATTTATGTCAAAACTTACCTTTCTTTTTAAAAATGTATATATTGGCTGTCCAAACATTAAGCAACCTGTAGTTAAAAATACACCCACCTAGGTTTTTTTATGCAAAATACTTCTAAATTATTTACTTCTAAATTATACTTTCTTGCAGCCTCCTTGTTATGTTTCAGGTTAGTCTGAATTAAACTAACAGTAGCTATGTAGTACTGTAAAAATCCTGAAGTTGTAACTCAGCATACATGTAATTGAGTGTGTTTGAGATGTGTTGGTCCTGTAGGGTGTAAAACAATAGCAAGACTATTGATTACTGACTTACAGTACAGTAAGATCAGAGGAAAATTTAATCTAAAAATTTAGCTCATAAATGATCTGCTCCTGATGGACTGGTGTGTATGTGAAAATGGAGGTAACTATGGCATGGCATAAAATTTTTATTAATAAAGTTTGTTAAAAGCAAAATGCCGCTCAGTGCTCTGTGCCTCTTTTTTTCTAAATGAAACACATGGTAGGAAAATTATATGGACTTGTGAACAAAGCCTGATGTCTTTATTACCGTGGGTGAGATTTTCCGCTGTGCTGATATAGCAGCTCTGTCCTTGAGCATCCTGGAGATTCCTCTGAGCGAGGCAGTGCTGTTGACTGGTTCTCCTGGCCAGGAGCGTGGGGTCTGCCTGGGAAAAGGGCTATCAACAGTCCAAGGTCATCTGTGCCTGTTCTCACTGTTCGTTGCTTTTGCTGGTACTGATAAAGGCCCAACGTCTGAACAGTAGCAGCCAGGGAAGCACGTGTGGCTTAATCCCATTTTTGCAATACGCTCCCTGCCAAGCTGCACCAAGAGCTCTTTGCCTGAAGAGCAGGAATGGGCCTATATATCCAACAAAACAGGACCAGAGGGACTCATTAACTCTTAAAAATGACCTCAAACAGGTTTTCTTAATTCTCTGAAAATGTCACCATTTCTCATTAGAAAATCTCAGGGCTTTCTAGAGTTTGGCTGGATTTTGGAGCCTTTTCTCAGTTGCACAAATCTGTCTCTGGTTCTGCAGTGTGTTACGGTTCCAGGCTGTTTTTTCTTACGTGTGAAGCAAAGTCATTGTTATCCCACAAGTGAATATTGCCCATCCTAGGGTAAATGCTTGCTAAAATGTTTGCTGCTGAGTGAATGTCATGGCAACATGAAAAGTTGAACCAGAAATCCTCATAATAGCAAGATGCAGTATAGGTTGCTAGTCCACGGTCACCAGTTCAGGTGCCTGCTAAGCCGTTTGTTTCTTTGCAGCACGTACATCAACTGTGTGCTTATGACAACTCGGCAGTTTGTGGTTAGCTTTTCCTGTGAGCAGTGAGAGTACTGAACAGGAGGGTCTGAAGTCACATTCAATGTCACCTGGGCTACTACTATATTAAATAATATAATGTAATATGATAATGGAAACGTTCTTAAAGATTACTTCCCAGAACTGTTTTGGGATAGATCTCAGCATCTTGGCAACTCTCCAGCTGACAGAAAGCTTATTTCTCCTAAGCAGTGCCTGTAACCAAATGGCTTAGATTGCTTTGATGGAAGAGATAATTCCCTCCAGGGATATATGCCTGGCACAGTACCTAGGTTGACCTAGTAGCTGGAGCAGGCAGTGTTTTGGAAAGAGGGACCCTAGACAGACCTTAAACTTCAACTTTTTGCAAACTTTTGATGCAAACCTCATTCTCTTTACTCTCATCTCCCCTTTCTCACTGTGACTAATAATTTCTCTGCCTTTCTGTTCTCCGTTCCTCTTCTCTTTTGCCTCAGTATTGGAGAGTTTTATTTTGTCAAACAATTGAGCAAGAGAGATTTTGTTTGCTTCACCTTTTCAATTTCATCCCACTAGCTCAGGAAGATTGCTATTTCTACTTCTGTTAGCACCCTCATATCTCACAACCATCATTACTTTCATTCTTTTATTCTTTAAGTTGTGAATCAAATTAGTTCTCTAGTCTCCTCCCTTTTACTGCTTTTGCAGCAGTGTGTTTTAATTGTCTTTAGTTGAGTTTCTTCTGGTAATACAGATGTGAAGAACGGGGAAGCAGCCTTGGTTTTGATGGTGGTTGGTTTTGTTTTTTAAAGGGATAGAGGATGCCTGAAGGGAGATGAGACCTTTGAGGGACGGAGAGAAGTATGAGATGACGAAGTTGACGTTACTATCAGACAAGGAGGAAACTTGTTGGTTTGACTCTGCTCTTGTTGACGCCTAATTTACACTGGCATAATTTCGTGAACTTCAGTGGATTTACTTCTGAGAGTGAGATTAGGATTGACACCTCTTAAATCACTCGGGTCATGCTCCATAATTCATTCGCAAGCTCCTTTAATTAGTTGCAGGTAAGACCAGACTTCCTGGAGTTTGCTGCCTCCCCAGGAATGGACTCTGCCTGCTCCCAGTCGCGTTCGGGGTCCAGCCTCCCGCTCCTCTCATCGCCTGTCCGGGGGAACGCGGGTCAGGGCTCTTTCCCTCGCGGCTCCCAGTGCCGGAGGGAGCGGAGGGCCGGCTCCTGGCGCGCCAGAAGTTGCTCTGTGTGAGAGCCGAGCGGGGCTGTGCAGGGCCGGGCGAGCGGGCGGGCGGTCCGGCCGCCGCGCGTTATGTAAGGGCGCAGGGGCTGCGGGCCGGGATGACTGACAGGGAGAGGGAAATTCCTGGGGGAGGGGTAGCCGCGTTGCTCTGAAGCCGCTGCCAGCGCCGGCGGCTCACGGAGACCTGGGGGGGGGAGCGCGGCTGTGGAGCAAGGGAAGCAGCCCGGGGAGGACGCTGCCGGGCAGCGTGCGGAGCGACCGGGCGGCGCGGGCTCACTCCCCCGGCGGGGCACTCTGCCTGCGGAACGGGGGGGGCAGCGGCGGCCGTGCGAGGGGGCGAGGAGCGAGCCGGGCTTTCCCTCTCGCGGCGCGGAGCGGTAGAACTGGAGCTGGAGAGCGGCGGAGAAGTGTCCCCCCGGCCGCCCCGAGCCCTCGGGTGCCCCCCGGCGCGGCTGCGGCCCCGGCGGCGGCGCTGCCCCTTTAAGACCTGCTCGGCAGCAGTTCCAGGGAGAGGGAGTGACCTCTGGGCTTTGACAGCTCCCCTAATAACCAGCAGCGCCCCGGCCCCGCCCCCGGCGCGCCATTGGCCGGCGGGCCGGTATGCCGCGCTGCCATTGGCTGGCCGCTTCCCCTGAGCGAACCTTTAGAACTCCGAGACACAATATTCTGTTACATTGTAGCAAAATGGCGACTGTCATTCACAACCCCCTGAAAGCGTAAGTAGGAATCAAAAATGTACATATTCCGCGTGGTTTAAATATGAAAAAAGGCGCCTTTCCGGCGCTGGCTGCCAGCCGGAGCCGGGTGCCGGCAGCCTCCCGGCGGGTCCCTCCTTCCGCCCTCCTTTCTGCCCCAGCGACTCGCTCGTTTTTTGTGCAACACATCCCCGCGGCTCGCGCCGAAATTAACGAGGAAAAAATTGTCGGGTTAATTGGAGCCCGGGCGCGGGGCGGGGGGCGGCGGGGCGGGGGGCGGTGGCGGCGGCGGGATGCCCGCCCGGCGCTCCCGGGGCA